>NW_006408543.1:18602759-18667832 GCF_000296735.1 Chrysochloris asiatica | reverse complement strand
ACTTGACAGGGAAGAAAGGAAAACCCAGAAACATCACTACAGAAAGCTTGTAAGTCCATCTTCAGCCTATAACTGATTGGAATACCTTAAAGGGGGCTAGAAGTTGCCCAGTGAAAAGAGTAACCTGCTACAATTTGATGAACTTTACCTATACTTATGGATGTAGTAGCTTAAAAATGGGAACAAATCTTTACAGCGAGGATCACCCCCACCCCATCGGTACACAGGACTGACGGGTATGGGCAACTCAGACATTGGCTACCCCAAATGAGGGGATCTATAAAGGCAAGAAGTGACTGGCTTACAACTTTTCAAGAGGAAGCTTAGTTCCAGATGGGGCAGGTGAAGGTAGAACCACCACTGAATGACTTACAATCTGTTGGGACCGGGCAGGCGTAAGGAAATGGGGATCAGACTCTTGTGGTACAATAGTGAATAATTGCCATCAGGGCTGACTGTGAGGGTAGGAAATATAGAGGTAGATATTTTTTGACAAAAGGAAGAGAGTGATTGATTTTGCAGCCCAGGAGCAGAAGCCCCTGGGATCATCAAGTGAGAACGGAGAGCAGGACCCTACCCAGAGAGGCAGTGATGCCAGGGATGGAGACAGGGATGGAGATGGACAGATGGAGCTGCTAGGGACACTGGACTCAGGGAGGGAGAAGGGCTGTGTGCTAGCAGCCGGGGGCAGGCTTTCGGAGTGTACCCTTTGGTTGTTTGATGATGCATGGAGGGGACTGTAATCATTGCAATGAAACAAAATACGATAGGACGAATGCAAAGCTGATGTTCTCCCATGTAAACCTCACAATAAAAACTTTAAAATAAAATAAAAAAAGGAAAGAAATTAAACAACATGTGTTAGACGAGTCTGCTGCACATGACCTTTTGAAAGTGTTCAAGAGCAAAGACGTCAGTTTGAGGACTAAGGTACACCTGGCCCAAGCCATGGTATTTTCAATAGCCTCATACGCATGTGAAAGTTGGACAACAAATACACAAGAGTGTAGAAGAACTGATGCATTTGAGTTACAGTGTTTCAGAAGAATTTTGGAAGTATCAAGGACTGCCAGTAGAACAAACAAATCTGTGTTAGAAGAAGCACAGCCAGATGCTTCTTAGAAGCCAGGAGGGTGAGACTCCATCTCTCATGCTTTGAAAGACTCTTAGCTTGAACCACTGACCTTGAGGTCCAGTCTGTGGAAAAGAACATCATGGTTGGTAAAGTGGAGGGCCAGTGAAAAAGAAAAAGATCCTCCAATGAAATGGACGGACGCAGTGACAGCAGCAATGAGTTCTAGTGAAGCGCCTGTGAGGATAGTGCAGGATGAGGTACTGTTTTGTTCTGTTGTGACAGGGTTGCTATGAGTTGAAACTGACTTGATGGCACCTAACAACAACAACAGGAAGTCCCTGGAGAAGGACATGACATCATGCTTGGTACAGTGACAAAGAGGAAGGCCCTCAATGAGACGGATTGGCCCAGTAGCTACATGAACGAGCTCAAATGCAGCAACAATTGTGAGGATGGTACAGGACTGGGGAGTGTTTCATTCTGTTGAACATGAGGTCACTACGGGTTGACACTGTGTAAGTCAATATCTGTGTAAGATTTTTTTTCCCCTCAAAGTAACCCATGATGTTAAGTGCTGTTGAGTTAGTTCTGACCCACAGCGATCCTGTATAGGGTTTCCAGGGAGCTGCTGGTGGGTTTGAACCACTGACCTTGAGGTTCAAACTGACCTTGCAGTCCAGTGCATTATCCTGCAGTGCCACACCAGGACTCTAAAGTAACCATGCACACTCATATGTGACTTGACTATTTACAAAACAGAATCAGAAAATGGTGCGCTTGTATCCAACTCCCGGTTCCCCACCTATTCTGAAAGACAGCGGAGGGACAGTGAACCTGGTCAGCTGTGGGTAGGTTGCCAACCTTCACCAGGTGCTTTCTGATCATGATTCCTACATGAATACTTCTAGAATAAATTTGTAGCTTCTCTTATTTTAATTCCTTGCTCTCAGTTGCAGTTGTTTGTTTCAAATAGCAAACTTCTATTACTTTAAAATGCAAAAGGCTATAACAAATGAACTGGCATTCCACTGTATTTGGGTGGGTCACTGTTTTTTTCACACTTGGATGGGTAATTGTTGTTGTTAAGTGCTGTCGAGTTGGTTCCAAATCATAGTGACCCTGTATAGGGTTTCCACGGAGCGGCTGGTGAGCTTGAACCATCACCTTGAGGTCCAGTGCATTATCTTGCAACGTCACACCACGGCAACTAGCAGGAGCTTTATTCAACCTATCTACAGTAAGCAGAGCATCATCATTTTATCATTTGGCAGAGTGAGGACCAAAACGGACCAGAGAAGAAAGCACAGGCTGATGCTGGCTTAGCTAAGAACTAAGGCTACCAGGCTGCTCATTAGCGGGGTCATTAGTTTCAGCCATTCATTGTGCAAACAGGTGTAATGTTTGTAGCATGCTAAGCAGTGGCTAGCTGCTGGGGGTTCAGTGGTTTCCTGGGAACACCCAGCAAGAAGTCTGAAGACTCTCTATTTTTAATGGCTGAATGAAATATTTAAGAGAACTTGCAGATCTTGGAAAGATCCACAATTGGGAGGGGTGGCTTTAGTAAGGGACTTGACATGGATGGTTCCCTTTCTGCCCCGGCCCAGCCTTCCCCTCTGCTAGGGTGGCTGAGGCCTCGGGTGGCAGCCAGAGCTGCTTCCTGAGCTGGCAGGAGATCTGGATACCCTAAAGCCCCTCCATTCTCAGAAATCACTGGAAAAGGAGGGAATTCTCGGGCAGGGAAGGAAGACACTCCCATGAGGATTCTGAATTGGAAGAGACAGCTATATATAAATGCATGCCTAGAACTGGCCATGTGAAGATGGGGAGAGAAGTTTGGCCAGCAGCATGGATCAGTTCAGGATGTACCTCCTCCAGCCCTGGGAGAAACTAGCATCCTTTTCTTAAGCAAACAAATGGGCTTCAGCCTAATTTCTCCTCTGTTGCCTTTTGTCCAGTTCCTCTACTTTTGCCTCAGAAACCCAAAGTCATTTTTCATTGCACATTTGTGAATTCCTTTTCTCTTGCCAACCATCTGCATTTGCTGAAGCCAATCCCGCAGATACAGTGCCCCACAGAAAGATTCCATAACTGGGTCGGGAGGACTGGGAGGTTGCTTCCTTGGTCCAGCATGCTCTGAGTCCAGAGCACATGGGTGTGTACACTATTTTAGAAGCATGTTGGCTTCATGATCCCGAGAGCCAGAAAATCTCGAGTACAAGGGTCCCAAATCATCTAATCTCAACTCCCTAAGAAAGCTGGAAATCTCTATACAACAAACATTCTAAGAGTCAGGTTGGAAAGTTGATTTTAAATAAGGAACTGCACCACTGAATCCCACCATACTTTGGTTCACATTGTCTGTCCCCCAGTGTGACCCCCATTCTCCTTTGCCCAGCTTGTGTCTGAGGCTGCACTGACATCTCAGGTGGGTTACCTGGCACTCATCCCTCCCAGATAACCATAACGTACCAAAGGATCGTTTCTCTAATTTAACGACATGAACAGCCTCTTTCCTTGTGGTCCAGTTTTCTACCAAATGCAAATTTCATAAGCATGTTCATGATGTCATCACTAAGTTCAAGGCAAAAGTAGCCCACAGCACCTGCTGTCAGTAATCACTAACTCAAAATATTATTCAATATGATATTTCAACCTAAAGTGAACTTCAAGGAGTGAAAGAACAAGATGAAAGAGAGTCTTCCATGCCAAGTCATGATTTTTAAAATCAGACACATTCTCCACTGAACGAAAAGATGACTGTAAGCATGTTTTCTAGCTTATAGATGAGATTAGCAGGGGAGAAAGCATGAAAATGCAGCTCAGCAGGATTGTGAGTAGGCTCAGCAAAAGCAGAACTTGTCTCCTGCTCACTTGTGGCAGTGTCCCCAACACCAAGCATGGCCCCTGGCATGTGACAGGGACCCAACTGAGTGCTTCACAGAAGAGAGGTGTCAAGAGCACAGGCATGGAAGCAGACTGCCTTGGCTCAAAATATTGCTTTACTAGCAGCATAACCATGGGCAAATTACTTAATATCTCTGTGGCTCAGTTTTCTTATCTGTAAAATGGAACAATAGTAAACCCATCCCTCGCTTATTGACATAATTAGGCTTCAAAGACCATGTTGTTTTGCAAAATTGAAGTTATGTGAGAGTTGGGGATCATGCCTCATCTTCAGCACTGGTATCCTCTACCCTCCATTACTCACCACCCACTGGACACCCCTAATGTGTCTCAGGAAGTACACGGCGGAGCAGTCTGCCTTCCCTACCAATGCTGAGCCCGTGGCAGGGGGTTGGGGGTGACGTTAGTGTTTGGGTGTTGTCAGCTGCCTTCTGATGTCTGCTCAGGGCAGGGACCCTGCTCATCCTCAAGCCACCTTGGCCCTGCAGCCCCATGTGGCCCCTTTCTCGCTCCCTTCTTTTTGCCCTCCCCCACTGACCTCCCCAGTACCTTTGGGCCTTTTCCTGGTCTCTCCCCGCCCATCCGAGACTTCATGTTGTCCCGAGAAGCTCTCATGTCCTCTCTGGCTAGACTGAGCTGTCACATTGGAAGAGAAGACGATGCCCCGTGGCCACGTCCCTCATGTGAACCAGTTATCACTGGGGCCTCCAATGTATTATTTGGGGTGGTCCATGGAGGGTGCCCCGGGACCAGCTGCAGCCATGTGAAGCTTGGACTATTGAAGGCAGTCTACCTGAGAAGTTTTTCAAAGTTACCATAAACACGAAATGTCAGATAAGGAGCTAATTGATAAGTGAGGAATGAGTACACTGCCTACCTCAGAGAGTTCGTGTGAGGATAAATGATTTAAAAACGTGTAAAGTGCTGACTGTTTGCTGGCCACAATGTAGTGTAAAATGTTTGTGGCTATTATTGCTGAGTGAGTGAGCAGGCAAATGACTGTTACCCATGTGCCCTTCTCTCCAGAAGTTTCCACTGAGTGGAAGGAAACATGATGGTTTGACAAGATCTGCTTTGGTACGTACAAATGTACAACCTGCACGTACAAGAGCAGGACTGCCGAAGTGCCTTTGCGCTCCAGTCAGGTGACTGAGGATTGGGCTCAGTTTCTTTCAAGCATCAACATACGGGTCAGAAAACAGGTGATAAGAGTTGACCGTGAGCCACAGTGATCCCATTGTATGTGTGTCCTAAGAGGTTTCAAAAGTACTTTGTGGGAGCATGTGATGGTTTCTTCAATGTGCTGTCATCGATTTGATGACCTCTAGAAGTCCTGGTGTGGCGCTGTAGGATAAGCATTATACTGCAAGGTTGGTTTAAATTGCAAGGTCGCGGCAGTTCAAACTTACCAGCAGCTCACTGGAACCTTATACAAGGTCACTATGAGTTGGAACCAACTGGAAGGCACTTAACAACAACGAGGATCACGTGGGAGTCCTGAAATGGTAATGCAGGAAGCAAAAGTCGGCAATTCAAGCTCACCAGCCACTCCTTGGAACCCCTATAAAGGGTTGTTGAGTCAGCTGACTTGATGGCACTTACAACAACAACAGGAACTCCTGAGTTCTGATATGGTGCTGTAGGATAAGCACTGGACTGCTAACCACAGGTTGGTGGTTCAAACCTGCCAGCCACTCCTTGGAAACCCTATGCAGAGTCGCTGTAAGTCAGAACCAACTTAACGGCACTTAGAAGAGTTACCCAATCACAGTTTGTCTCAGGGCCAGAAAATTAACCCTGGCAATGGCTGCCCTTAGAATACACTGTATGACTTTATCAGTCAGAACTGTTGTTGTTGTTATGTGCCATTGAGTCGGTTCCAACTCATAGTGACCCTGTATAGGGTTTCCAAGGAGCAGCTGGTGAGCTTGAACCACTGACCTTGTGGTTCAAACCAACTTTGCAGTCGGACGCATTAGCCCACAGCATCACTTAAATGGCTTTCAGTGGCAGAGATACAACGCCCTGGAAGGCCTCATCCAAACCCTGTACCTGACAGGCCAACCTGCCATCTCTAGGAGAGACAATGGCTTCAAACATCACTTTGGTATTTACTGCCATTTCTGGGGGCCAATGAGAAAAATAACATAGTAATCAAGGGACATCTTTACAAAGTTGTATTTATGAAGTATAAGGATCAAGCAAAGCAGATACTTAATCAATCAGAGTTCGTGAACACTATTCACTATGAAATTGTGGATTTTGCTCAATTTTATTTTGAGAAAAACTTAGTGTGTAAAGGACATTTAATACATAATCAGCTAATATGAACTTTGCAGGTTTTTGTATCAAGACTCAGTAGTTAAAAGTTTTTTTGTTTTCTTTTTAAATGTCAACACCAAGAAAAAAAAAGCAGTAGAAGAGGAACAGAGAGACAAAAGGACATATGACACATATAGAAATGGCCAGACATAAATCCAACCAGATCATTAATTACATTAAATGTGAAGGGATCAAACACTTGAATGAATCAAAAGACAGTGATTGTTGGACTAAACAGAAAAAGCCACAGCCAACTTTATGACCTCTACACCAGGTACACATCACATTCAAAGACACACATTAGTTAAAAGAATAAGGATGAAAAGATTATATCACATAAACCAAAACCACGAGAGCACTGTTGAGACTACATTACCCTCAGGCAAACTCTACCATAAGACCAGGAATATCTCTGGAGATAGACAAAGACATTTTAGAATGATAAAAGGGCCAACAGGTGAGAAAGTGATAGCAATTGAAAATGTATACGCAGCTAACACCAGAACCTGAAAATGTTGTTGGTACTTGTGACTGGGTGGGCTCTGACTCAAGCTGACCTTACGGAGAATGTTGCCCAGTGGAGCAACAAATTTATCACCACTGGTATGATGAGGAGCTCTGGTGGCGTAGTAGTTGCAAATCGGGCTGTGAACCGCAAGGTCAGCAGTTCAAACCTACCAGCTGTTCCGCAGGAGAAAGATGCAGCTTTCTGCTCCTGTAAAGATTTATAGCCTCAGAAACCCTGTACAGGGTTGCTATGAGTTGGAACCGACTCCACGGCACATAACCACCACCACCACCACCACCACCACCACCACCACCACTACCACCACCACCACCACCACCACTGGTACGCTGAGTCCATTGTTGTGACTGTGAAGCTAAAAAAAAAAATGAAGCAGCAAAAAACTGAAAGGAAAAATGTATAATTCTACACAGTTATTATTCATACTGATACTCCTCAATCAACAAGTATTCGACAATTAGACAAAAACTCAGTACAGATATAGAATACTTGAACTACTGGCAAACTTGTCCTAGCTGACACATACAGAGATTCCACTCTCCAACAAAAGAACAAACATTCTTTTCAAGTGCATATGGATTAGTCTCTAGGATAGACCACATGTTAGCTATATGACAGGGCCCAATTAAAAATAACTGAGACAATACAAAGAGTGTTCTCCAAGCACAAGAGAAATAAATTACCATCACTGACACAAAGAAATCAGGAAAATTTCCCCTTCCAAAAAATGTAAATTAAATAAAGCAATTCTAAGTAACTGATTGGACAAATGGGGAAATCACACAAAAATGAGAAAATGTATTGAACTGAATGAAATGAAAACACGCAGATCAAAATTTATGAGAGGCAACTAGCAGAGTGCTTGAGGAAAATGTATAGCTTTCAGTGCTTAGGAAGGAAGAAAAGTCTAAAATCAATAATCCAAGCTTACACCTAAGGAAGATAGAAAAAGAAGAAAAAAGTAAAACCAAGATAAGTAGAAGAAAGGAAATGATAAGTATCAGAGATGAAATCAGTGAAACAGAAATCAGAAAACAAAAACAAAACCCACAAAGAAGATCAAAGAAATTAAATCTGGCATTTGGAAAAAGATAAACATCCAGTTTTTACAAATACTAAATCTGAAATGAAAGCAGGGACACAACAACAGGTTGTCCTAAAGAAACTAAAAGGCTTCTAAAGGTACATTATGAGTATTGGTGTGACACTGTAGGATAAGCACTGGATCATAAGGTTGGTTTGAACCAAAAGGTTGGAGGTTCAAATCCCCCAGCCACTCCTCAGAAACCCTATACTGGGTTACTATGAGTCAGAACCAGCTCAACGGCACTTAACAACAACAACAACATGAACAACTTTATGCCAATAAATTAGACAACTCAGGTGAGATGGACAAATTCCTAGAAAGACATAAATTACCAGAATGACGTTATGAGAATTGGAAAATCTAGATGCAGAAAGTCCCCTGGTTATGAAATACCTCACTAAGGGAAACTCTAGCCCTTTAAACTGGTCTGGGAACCAATTATACCATGGCTGACAAGTAAATCAAGAACAGATCTGAAGTTTTATGATCTGAGGATTTGTTACAGTAATCTGAACACGAAACATTATGGGTTAGAAGAATCAGAAGTGGTGCACTGAGCCCTTTCAAGAACTTGAGGCATGAGACTGGATCACTGGCAGGACCTTGGAGAGCTACATACACATCAAGATGGTGAGGCCTGCCACCATCTTTGAGCAGAGTGCCACCATCTTTAAGTAAGGCAGTGCTGTCATGGCTTCAAATCCACTTTCTGTCTATGTAAGTTTAGCTTACTGTGAAATGCATGAACCAATCTCTTGTTGCTGTCAACTGCAGTGAGTCCATTCCAACTCACAGTCACCTTGTAAAGGGTTACCAAGGAGCGGTTCTGGAGTTTGAATCGCCAACCTTGTGGTTCAGTGCTTATCCTACAGTGCCAAACCAACTCTTACTCATAGCAAATTCTTCCGCACAGTCACCTTCTCTTGCTGCATGAGTAGCTTTTAAATCATTGTAAAGGCTTTGAGCCTTTTCTTGTGGTAAAATTAAGGTTTAAAAGGAAATTCTTAAAGACACAGTTAAAAACTGGTATCATTTGTAAGCCCAGAGAGCTCCAATGATGAACTCTATCAAAGATTTAAGAGAGAAATAATACCAATTCTATAAGACTTTCAAGGAATAGAGAAGGGAAGCACTTCTCAACTAATTTCATGAAACTAGTATGATCTTGATGTCAGAGTCAGACAAAGACATAAGAAAATGACAGACTGATGTGAAAATCATTAATAAAATACAAACACATTGAGTCATATGAAACGCACTACACACCATGGAATCCTAGGGTGGCGCTGTAGGATATGCACTGGATCACTAACCCCAAGGTTAGCAGTTCAAACCGACCAGTTGCTCCACAGATATCCTTTCCACTGCAGGGGTGGGGAACCTTTTTATTGTCAAAATTTATAACATCATTCATGGGCCATACAAAACTATCAACTTAAAAATTAGCCTGCTAGATTTGGTCAAACATTTCATTAACTCACTCCTACTGTGATGGCTCGAACTGCACTTGCCTTGGCAGGGCCAGACCAAATGGTTTCAAGGGCCTTATATGGCCCGTGGGCTGGACGTTCCCCACCCCTGTTATACAGGGTGGCTATGAGTCAGAACCAACTTGATGGCAGTTCATCAACAAGCATCATATAGAAGTTTGAATGCTTCCTGCCTAATCTTGGGCATAATGCATGTCTATCTGTTCTTGCCTCTTCTGTTCATAATGTATTGTAAGTATACCATTGTTAGTGTAATAAGGCAGGAAAAATAAATTAAAAGCATACAGATTGAAAAGGAAGAGATAAAACTGTCTTTATTCAAAGATCATAATTTTATATGGGGAAAATTTTAAAGAATTTACCAAAAACCCTACTGCTGACACTAATAAAGTAAACATAAAAATGCAAATTTCTATATAATAACAATAGCAAACAATACAATATTAAAATTTTATAATTAATTCCATTAAAAAAAAAATTCAAAGAATAAAATCCTGATGAACTTACCAAAAGAACTGCAAAAAGTGTTTACTGAAAAGTACAAAACACTGCTCAGAAAAGTTAGATAAGACGTAAATAATTGGAAAGAAACAATCACATTGACCGACTAGAAAACACAATACTGTTAAAATTTCAATATTCTCCAAATCTATAAATTTAATAAAAATTGACATGCTGATCCTAACATTTATATGCAAATTCAAAGAACCTAGACTAGTCAAGGAGTTTACCATACATATGTCAGTTTACCATATATATGAGAGCCTACTTCTGAATCTGTACCCTATGCCTTTGGTTTTCATGTCATTGCCACCCTGCCTGGATTGGTGTTGCTTTATGTTGTTGTTGTTATTGTTGTTGCTAGATGCCATCTGTCAGGTCCGACTCATAATGAGCCTACACACAACAGAACAAAACACTGCCCGGTCCTTCACCATTCGCTCAATTATTGTTACATTTGAGCTCATTGTCGCGGCCACTGTGCCAATCCACAGAGTGGCTATGAGTCAAGGAGAAAAAAATAAGTTGAAGGACTTACATTAACTAATTTGAAATCTTCCTATAAAGCAAAGAACATTAAGAGTACCTTGGACTGCCAGAAGAACAAACAAATCTGTGTTGGAAGAAGTATAACCAGAATGCTACTTAGAAGCCAAGATGGCCAGACTTTGTCTCTTGCACTTTGGACACATTATCAGGAGGACCAGTCTCTGGAGAAAGTCATCATACTAGGTAAAGTGGAGGGACAGAGAATAGAAGGGAGAACCCCCAAGGAGATGGGCTGGCACAGTGGCAGTAACAATGAGCTCTAATGTAACAACAATTATGCGAGTGGTGAAGGGCCGGGCAGTGTTTTGTTCTGTTGTGTGTAGGGTCATTAGGAGTCGAACCTGACAGATGGCATCTAACAACACCATAAAACAACACCAATCCAGGCAGGTGGCAATGACATGAAAATCAAAGGAACAGGGTATAGGTTCAGAAGTACATGCTCATATGTATGGTAAACTGACTTCAACAAATTTGCCAAGGTGATTCAATGTGGAAAGCCCAGTCTTCTCAGTGAACGATACTGTTAGATTTGTTCTAAGAAGACAAAAAAAAGAACTGAAAACCTTACATCACACTATACATAAAAATGGATTCAAAGTGGATCACATACCTAAATTAGGAAACCAAAGTATAAAAAGAGAAGAAATCATTGAAGAAAATCTCTCTGTGGATCAGGCAATTATTTCTTATATGTGACACAGAAAAAAATGAATAACAAACACGCTGGTAAATTGTACTTCATCAAAATTTAGGAGTTTTGCTTTTCAAAAGACACCATTAAACAAATGCGAGGACAGACACAGGAGAAAATATCTGCAAAATACAGATCTGATAAAGGACTTGTATCCACAATATATAAAGAGTGCTGATAACTTAATAATAAAATAAACAACCCAATGGAAAAAAAAACAAACCACTCCACCAAAAAACAACACACGAACAGCAAATAAGCACACGGAATGGTGTTCACCATCATTAGTCGTCGTCCTTGTTGTTTGCTGCCTTTGGGTCAGCCCCTAATTCATAGTGTCCTCATGCACAACAGAAATGCTGCCTGGTTCTGTCCACTCCCATGTTGCTGCCAATCATGGTGTGGCAATCCATCTGGTTTTCACTGGTTGAGTTTTGGAAACAGAATACCAAGTTTTCCTTTCCAGTCCACTTTAGTCTGGAAACTCCATTCAACACTGTTCAATTCAACATCAGAGCAACAGGCAAGGCTACACTGAAAGATGGGTGATGGATGCACATGAAGTGCAGTGGCTGGGAATCGAACCGGAGTCTCCCACATTGTTGTTGTTGTTAGGTGTCAAGTCAGTTCCATAGTGACCCTACGCATAACAGAATGAAATCCTGCCCAGTCCTATGCCACCCTAAAAATTGTTGTTTTGTTTGAGACCATTGTAGTCACCACTGTAGGAATCCATCTTGTTGGAGGTTTTCCCTTCTTTTGATGACCCTCCACTTTTCCAAGCATAATGTCCTTCTCAGGGACTGGTCCCCTCTGATAACATGTCGGAAGTATGAGAGACCAAGTCTTGTCATCCTCACGTCTAAGGAGAATTCTGGCTGCACTTCTTCCAAGACAGATTTGTTTGTTCTTCTGACAGTCCATGGTACTTTTAGTATTCTTCTCCAACACCTTTACTTAAATGCATTGATTCTTCTATGATCTTCTTTATTCACTGTCCAACTTTCACAGGCACATGAGGTGACTGAAAATACCATGGGTTGAGTCAGGTAAAATTTAGACTTCAAACTGAAGTCTTTGCTCTTTAACCTTTTAAAGAAGTTTGTACAGCAGATTTACCTAGTGTGATACGTTGTTTGACTTCTTGACCTGTGGTTTTCATGAGAATGGATTGTGAATCCAAGGAAAATATAGTCTTTGACAACTTCAATCTTTTCTCCGTTTATCATGATGTTAATTGTTCCAGTTGTGAGGATTTTTATTTTCTTTACAATAAGTACAATCCATAATGAAGACTGTGGTCTTTGATCTTCACCAGTAAGTAGTTAAAGTCATCTTCCCTTCTCTAGCAAGCAAGGTTCCATTATCTGCATTTTGGAGGCTGTTAATGATTCTTCCTCCAACCTGGATGCCAGATTCTTCTTTATATAATCCAGCTTCTCCGGTCACTTGCTCAGCACATGGATTGAATAAGTATGGAGAAGGAACATAACCATGGTACACATCTTTTCTGATTTTAAAGCATTCAGTATTCACTTGTTCTGTTCTAATGACTGCCTCTTTATGGTCTAAGTACAGGTTCCTCGTGAGTGCTGTCACACATAGTTTGTTATGATCCACACACTTGAACACCTTTGCATAGTCAATAAAGCACAAATAAACATCGTTCTGGTATTCTCTGCTTTCAGCCATCTGACGTCAGCAATTATAACCCTAGTTCCACATCCTCTTCTGAATACTGTTTGAATTTCTGGAAGTTCTCTATGAATGTACTGCTGCAACTATTTTTTCAGCTTGAGAAGTGATGAGCATGTTTTTTTCCCTTTTGGTTTTCTAACTCCAGGTCTTTGCACATTTCGTTATCATACTTGACCTGATCGTCTTGAGCTGCCCTTTGCAATGTTCTGTTTGGGTTTTCCTTCCATTTGTTTTAGCATCAGTCATTAGATGATTTAATTAGAAAATTAAAATCACAGTGAGACACTAATTGACACCCACTACAGGGATATAATAAAAACTACTGACATTATCAAGTGTTAACAGGGATGTGGAAACTAGAATTGCATGTGTTACTTGTGAGAATGTAAATGGTACAGCCACTGTGTAGAACAGATTGGCAATTCCAGAAAGAGCTAAAGAGAAACTTATCATCTGGTCAATTACACTCTTGTGTTGTTGTTGTTGTTGTTGTTGTCAGGTGCCATCGAGTCGGAACCGACTCATAGCGACACCATGCACAGCAGAACGAAACAATGTTCGATCCTGGGCCAACCTCACTACCGCTGCCACACTTGAGTCCATCAATGATGCCACCTGGCTGATCCATCTCGTTGGGGGTCTTCCTCTTTTTCTCTGACCCTCCACCCTACCCAGCATGACATCCTTCTCCAACGATCGTTTCCTCGGGACAATATGTCCAAAGCAGGAGAGACGAAGCTTAGCCAACCTGGCCTCCAAGGAGCACTCTGGTTGCACTTCTTCCAAAACAGATCTATTGGTTCTTATGGCAGAACATGGCACTTTCAGTATTCTCCTCCAACACCACAACTCAAAGGCATCAATTCTTCTATGATTTTCCTTATTCACTGTCCAGCTTTCTGGTAGCGTAGTGGTTACGAATCGGGCTGCGAACCTTAAAGTCAGCGGTTGGAAACTACCAGCTGCTCCGCGGGAGAAAGATGAGGCTTTCTACTCCTGTAAAGATTTACACCCTGGGAAACCCTGTACAGGGTCGCTATGGGTCGGAACTGACTCGATGGCACTTAACAACAACACTCTTGTACCCAAGAGAAGTGAAAATATGAATGAAAACACATAACCGTACAAAGACTTACACGTAAAAGTTCCTGAAAGTGTCCAAGACTGAAAACAATCAAATGTCCATTTGACTGGATAAACAAAATGTGGCAAACTCATACAATGGAATATTATAGAACAATAAAAATGAACAAACAAGAAAAGATACCAAGAATAAAGAAAGGCTAACACCCACAGAAAATGGTTCCTGAAAGAATGAAGAAGAAATATAGCAGAAGTCATATTTGAAGAAATAGTGGCTGAGAATTTTCTAGAAATAATGAACATCACAAACAATACCTGTCTGCAGTTTTAGAAAGCCCAATAAATTCCAAGCAGGACCCACCTTAGACTTTCCATGATGAAGACATAAAACCAATAGTAACAAAGGGAATTACTTAAAATCCGTAAGAGAAAAAACACAAAACCAAGACAGATAGTAGCAAAATGAACTAATATTAAGCAAACAGTCAGCTTCTTAATAGCTACAAAAGTAACATGATCACTTGTGTTCTGGGAAAATATGACTGAAGAAGTCTATATCCAATGAAAGTACTTTTATGAGTAAAGTCGAGTAAAGACATTTTCAGAAATGTAAACTGAGAAGTGTTGTCAGTCCCAGGCCGTTACTGAATAACAACAACAAAAAGAAAATGTTTAACTCGCAAATTTACAAAAAGGAATAAAAACATAATCGGTAAAACAGAAAGTAGGAGAGGAAAGGACAAGTAAATTTTTTTTTAAGGCAGTACAAATAGCTTTGAGATATTAGACACAAATACAAATATGCCTGCATTTCAATAACTGGAGATGAACTAAATGTTCCAGATAAGACTGTCAGACTGGATTTCAAAAAATCAGCTAAATATAATGAGCACAAACACAAGAATAGAATGAATTCAAAGTAAGAAAATGAAGAAAGATATTTCAAACGAAAAGAAAAAAGGTGAAAAAATGCACACATCCACACACCAATGTGTATGCATGTATATATGAATGTGTACACATCATACAAAACGCTGAGGTAAAATGTATTATTTGATTTTCGACACCATAATAGGGCTCAATTTACCAGGAAGACACGAGGGGGCTTCAAAAAGTTTATGAAAAATTACATTATCTTTACATTTCATTTTTCCACATACCTTTTAAAGACTCTTAGTTGCAATTCTAAACTCACATGCACCTACAAGTATATATTTCAAAATACATAAATCACAAGTGCCATAAATACATGGTAAAATAGGTCAACCTGCAGAATATGGACATGATGCCAGAAGCACTTACTAGTCTATGCTGAGAAATTTGGCCAAACAACTGGAGGAGATCCATACTTGTGCCCATTTCAAAGAGAGGTGACCCAAAAGAATGCTGAAATTATCACACAAAACTATTAATATCTCACAAAAGTAAAATTTTGCTAAAAATAATTTTAAATGTTTGCAGTAGAACATTGACAGGGAGTTGCCAGAAATTCAAGACAGGTTGAGAAGGGAACATGGAATGAGGGATGGCATTTGCTGACCTCAGATGGACCATGGGTAAAAGCAGAGAATACCAAAGAGATGTTGATTTGTGTTTTATTGACTATGCAAAGGCATTCGACTGTGGATATAGCAAACTATGGGTAACAATATGAAGAAAGGGAAATCCAGACCACTTCGGTTTGCTCATGGGGAACTTGTACATAGACTGAGAGATAGTCATTTGATCCGAACAAGGGTGATAGTGTGTGGTTTAAAATCAGGAAAGGTTTGCCTCAGCATTGTATCCCTTTCACCAGACGTGAAATTCAATCTGTACACTGAGCATACAAATCTGCTTTGGAAGAAGTATGGTCTGATTTGCTCCTTGAAACAATGATGGTGAGACTTGGTCTCTCATACTTAGTGCATGTTATCAGGTAGGACAAGCCCCTGGAGGAGGACATCATGCTTGGGAATGTGGAGGGTCTGTGAAAATGAGGAAGACCCTCAGTGAGAGAAGAGTGACACTGTGGTAACAACAAGAGCTCAAAAAGAACAATACTCGTGAGGATGGTGCAGGAGCGGGCAGGGTTTCAGTCTACTATATATTGAGTCTCTGTGAGTCAGAACCAACTTGCCGGCACCTAGCAACAACAACAGCAACATGCTGAGCAAATCATCCAGGAAGTTGGACTATTTGAAGAAGAACAAGGGTATTGTTAACAGCCTGTGATACCCAGATGACACAACCTTGGGTATAGAAAGTAAAGAGGACCTGAAGCATTCACTGATGAAGAACAAAGACTACAGCCTTCAGTATTGAGTACACCTCAACAGAAAAAAAAAACCAAAACTCTTCATAGCTGGATCAACAAATAACATCATAATAAACAGAGAAACGATTGAAGTTGTCAATGATCTCATTTTACTTTAATGCATAATCTACACTCATGATATCAAATTAACACATCATCTTGGTCAAATCTACTGCAAAAGAGCTCTTTAAAATGTTAAAGAGCAAAGATGTCACTTAGAGGACTAAGGGGCACCTGACCCTGGTGTGGCTCTGTAGGAAAAGCACTGGATTGCTAATCACAAAGCTGATGTTCGGAAACCCAATACAGGGTCACCATGACTCTGATCCAACTTGAGAGCACTTAACAAAATGACCTAAGCCATGGTATTTTCAATGGCCTCGTATGTTATGCGAAAGCTGGAGACTGAATAACGAAGACAGGAGAAGAACTGATGAATTATGGTGTTGGTGAAGAATATCATGAATTTCCAGAAGATGATCAACATCAAAAATCTGTCACGGAAGAAGTACAGCCAGAATGTTGCTTAGAAGCGAAGATGTTGAGACTTGGTCTCTTGTACTTTGGACATGTCAGGAGGGACCAGCCCCTGGAAAAGGACATCATGTTTGGTAAAGTGGAGAGTCACTGGAAAGAGGAAGACCCTCAAGGACACACTGGCACCAATGGTGGATCCCAACATAACAAAAATTGAGAGGATGGTGCAGGATTGGGCAGGGGTTCCTTCTGTGGTTCCTCAGGTCGCTATGAGTCAGCACCAACTCTATGGCGCCTGCCAACAACAGCAGGTCCCTCCTGGTATCTTGGTCGTTACGAGAGACGTGGCTATTCTCAGGTCCTTGAACTATCAGGTCCTTGAAATATTCAGATCAGTTTGTCAAGTTAAAAACAACACTGTGATTTCGATTTCCACGACATCACTGTAATCTAGGGAGAATGTGATAGCTCAGTTTAGGGAGAACGGTAAGGTTATCGCACTGGGCTTTCGAAGGCCTAGTCATCACACCTCTATAATCGTTGAGACCTTTAAAAAAATATTTGCCATTAAATTTTATGATTTTCTTAATAAACATGTTGCCCATTTTTACTAGGTTTATTCCTGTTCTTTTTTTTTAACTAGATATTATCAAGCCAATTTTACCTCATAGCAGCCCATGGGACAAAGGGTTTTCTTGGCTATAATCTTTCAGTAAGCAGATCTTTCTTTCATGGAGCAGCTGAGTGGGTGTGAAGCTCCAGCCTTTTGGCTAGCAGTCAAGTGCTTAACTGTTGTGCCACTAGGGCCCCTAGATGCATTCCTAGTTACCTGAAATATTTTCCTGTTTTCTCTGGGCTAGATGTTGAGTTGCTAAGCAGAAGGTTGGGTAAGCAAACCCACCAGCCACACCAAGGGAGAACATGAGGCTGTCTGCTCTTGTGAAGATGTCCAGTCTCAGAAAGCCTCTATGTCTCATGTTGTTGTTGTCACATGACGTCGAGTTGGTTCCTACTCACAACAACCCTAGCTAGGGTCTCTGAAGCTGTCCATCTTTACAAGAGTACAAAGCCTCATCGTTCTCTTGTGGAACGGCTAGTGGGTATGATCTGCCAATGTTGCAGTTAGCAGTCCTTTCAAGTCATTAAAATCAACTCCACTGTGAAGAGGCAGCTCTTCCCCGGGTGTATTTTGAGTGTCTTCTTCCAACTAAGGGGCTGGCATCTTCCGGCACTATACCTGACACTATTCTGGTGTTCTTCAACATGTTTCAGTATTCAATATTCTGGTGCTATCTGACAGTGTTCCGCTGCTATTCATAAGGTTTTAGTGACTAAATATTCGGAAGTAGTCTTGTCTCTCCTTCTTTCTCACCTGTCTTAGTCTGGAAGCTCAGCTGAAACCTGTTCACCGTGGTTAACCTTACTGGTGTTTGAAATGCCGGTGGCATAGCTTCCAGCATCACAGCAACATGCAAGCCAACACAGTAGGACAAAGTGACAGACGAGTGGCGGTGTTGGCACAGATAAGTGAGCGGAATTGGTACTGCGCTGATTCCCGCAGCCTTGCTTTTCACCGATGCCTTCAGTGCATCTGCATTTCTTCCTCAAGCACCATCGGGTCTTGAACAGCTGCCTCCAGTTGTTTTTGGTACATGACTCTGTGTGTTCTTTCCATATTCTTCTAATGCTTACTGAGTCATTCAGTATTTTGCCCACAGAATCCTTCAATATACCAACTCAAAGCATGATTTGTTTTTTTCTTCAGTTCTTTCAGCTTGAAAAATGCCAAGCGTTTTCTTCCCTTTTGATTTTCTAACTCCAGGTCTGCACATTTCATTATGTTACTTTACTTTGTCTTCTCTAGCAGTCTTCTGAAATCTATTCAACTCTTTTACTTCATCATTCCTTCTTTTTGCTTCAGCTTTTATACATTCTAGAGCAAGTTTTGAAGTCTTTTCTGACACCCAAGAATGTATCACCAAAACAGTATTTTCCAATTGCTGGTCCTTCTTTGTTTCCAACATTCACATTTTGATCACCAGTAATTGTCAATGAATCGTGACTGCATGTTTGATCAAGTTCTTACTGCAGAAGCTAGCTGAAAATTTTAATTTCTTCATTTTTGGCTTTAATATTTGGTGTATAGACTGAAACTAAGTCATATTCATTGGTCTTCCTTGTAGGTGTACGATTATAATGCTATCAGGGATAGCACTGTGTTTCAGGATAGATCTTGAAATGCTTTTTTTGACAATGAAGGTGACACCATTCCTCTTTAAAGTTGTTACTCCCAGCAAAGTAGATCACAAGACTGTCAAATTCAAAATGGCCAATCCCACCCATTTTAGCTAACTAATACCTAAGATATCCATCTTTATGTGTTCCTTTCACTTTTGACAACTTTCACTTTTCCTACATTCATACTTTGTATATTTCACACTCCCATTACTGATAGATATTCACAGCTATTTTTTCCCCTCATTTTGAGCTGTGCCACATCATCAAATGCAGGTCCTGACAGCTTTGCTCAAACCTCATGAAGCAGGTCTGCATTGTGCTATAAGGTTGTTGTTGTTGGTGGTTATGTGCCGTGGAGTCGGTTCTGACTCATAGTGACCCTGCATAGGGTTTCCAAAGCTGTAAATCTTTATGGGAGCAGAAAGCCTCATCTTTCTCCTGCAGAAAGACTGGTAGTTTCGAACTGCTGACCTTGAGGTTCGCAGCTCAATTCGTTACCACTATGCTACCAGAGCTCCTTTGTGCTATATGGTTACTAGGAGTTAGAATTGACTCGATGGCAGTGCACACACACACACACACACACAGAGTAAAACACTGCCACATTTTTCACAGCATGCACTTAGGCATTTAGTGTATGAGGGGGGTTGTACACTGGCCAAAGCAGTATACAGCACACGTTATTTGCATAAAAGTATGGTATTCATACGTATAAAGGAATGAAGTCTTGCTAGGTAATGAGGACACACTTGAAGAGCATCTTGCTATGCAAGAAAAGAAGCAGAAGAATACATAACACACTTCCATGTATTTAAAAAAGTTGAATGTGCAAAAGTACATTTAAAAAGAAATAAGTACAGACATACATGGTATACAAACATAAGAGAAGGAGCAACACAGAGTTCAGGGTGGGGATGTGCCTTTAAGACAGGAGACAGAAGACGGAACAGAGAAGGGCACGCAGGGCCCTTGTGAATGCTGCTCTTTGGAAAACTGAGAAGCGGGCACAAATACGTTCGCCATACTATTATTATTGTTTTATATCTGTTTTGTAAATGCTATTGTTGTTGTTAAGTGCCGTTGAATTGGTTCAAACCCACTGCAACCTTGTAGAAGGTTTCCAAGAAGTGGCTGGTGAGTGTGAATTGCCGACCTTGAGGTTCGAATCAACCTTGTGGTCAAGTTCTTTGTCCTGCAATGCCACACCATGGTACCTATATTATTGTTGCAGACCGTGTAAGACTGGTCAGGGGATCGAGGCCCTATAGGGCCGAGTGTAACAAATGAGGCCACTAGCAGTTAATAGCAAATTGTCTTTCATCATAATATTCAGTTATATGTATTAAATTAATACAAGGAACCTTTGACAATCCACAGATAAATGTGATGTTTTCCTAAAGCCGAGACTAAAGGTTGCAAGGTTAAGCCTTTCTCCAAAGGATTAACTAAAAATATCTTAGCTACTTCTCGGTTCTTTGTTCTATAGACAAAGAACCCATCCGCCCTAATCCTTTTCCAGGTGCAGCCCATTCACCTGGGCGTCTTGAGTCCTCCTGCAGACCTGGCTCAGGAAGCCGAAGCAGCAGGACTCCGCCCAAGCTTTTGTCATTACTCTCACCTTCCCCCACCTAAGCTCAGGGGCTATAGATATGTTAATTGGGCCTGAGAATCCAAGTTACTGGCCTGGGATTCGAACCGGCGAAGTAAAGTTACCTGAATGTCTGGAAAAGTACTGATGTTAGCTGTACCTTGCCTAAGTCCCTCCCAGCTTGGTGTGAAGCTCCTCCCCTAAATAAAACAGAGGCCCGGGCCTCCCCAGGTGTGCATTACTGGATGGAAGGCATGGAGTAAAGATTGCAGTGCATTACTGGTTGGAAGGCATGTGGTAAAGATTGCAGTGCATTATGGGTTGGAAGGCATGCAGTAAAGATTGCAGGGCAGTGAGTTGCTGCCTGCAGAGGCTACGATGCCTGTAGTCCCAAGCCTGCCCACCAGTGATGTATCCACCTGGCTTTGGGGTGCCTCATTGTCTCTCTCTTTGTCTCTTTCTGTGTATTCTTGATATATTGCAATCGCCGTCAGGTATCCCCTCCTCGTGAACCGAACCCCTATGTCGAGGCAGGTCCCCGACATATTATATTGTTGCTCTTAGCTGCCATCAAGTCAGTTCTGACTCACAATGACCTGTGTAGGGTTTTTGAGGAGCAGCAGGTGAGTTTGAACCACCGACCTTGCAATTCAAAGTAGCATTGTGGTCCAGTGCATTATCCTCCAGCGCCACACCAAGACTCCTATAAATATTATGTTGTTGTTGTTGTTGTTAGGTGCCATCAAGTCGGTACCGACTCATAGCAACCTTCTGCACAATAGAACGAAACACTGCCCGATCCTGGGCCAACCTCACTATTGAGAGAATCCCTCATCCACATGCATAATAAAATGGCTGCTTGCCACGCTTTCTTTCTCCCTACCTGCAGATCATCCCTAGTCAACCTATCACCTACCTCCACTAATCTCAACCCCTCCCCTCTTCTACACCCACCTCCTTTTCCTGCTCTCCTTCTCTGCCATCTGGCCTCACCTACTCCACAGCACGCAACTTCCTTCTCCACCACATACTCGTCCCAAGACCGCTCTCATGGATCCCAATACCCACCACTGCCTGCACCCCTGATGCTGTTACGTAAGGTAGCTGGGGCAGAGGGCACTGTCCGTGTCCATATTCCTTTTTCCCTATCTGACCTCTTACAAATCACAAAGAGGCTAGGAAATTTCTCCTCCATTCAGACACCTACATCAAAGAATTCGAATACCTCACTCAATCCTATGATCTCCCCTGACATGACCTCTACATCGCTCTCTGACATGACCTCTACATCTACTTCCACACTCTCTCCAGATGAAAGAGAAAAGGTCTGGACGGCAGCTCAGGCTTTTGATGATGAGGTGCATGCTATGAGCAAGGATAAGCCAGTGGGAGCTCAGGCAGCTCCCCTGAGAAGATCCTTCTTGGGATTATCAACCAGGCCACACCAACCATGGATTTAGAGATTATATGATTCTTTGCCTTGCAGAAGGCTTAGAGAAAACTGCTCATAAAGCAGTTGATTATGACAAGATTAGAGATATTACCCAAAATTCAGACGAAAATCCAGCCCAATTTCTATCACGTCTAACGGAGGCCCTGCAAAAATACACCAAACTAGATCCAACATCCCCAGTAGGCCTAACAGTTATTAACACTCATTTCATCTCTCAATTGGCCCCAGACATAAAGAGACAAGGCAAAATCCTTGCTACTGGCCAATGCTCTACAGGGTTCCAGACCAAAGAAGGGGTAGAATATCCTCTGGGGCACCATCCGGGCCCTGCTTCAAGTACAACCGAGAGGGTCAATGGGCAAAAAACTGCCCTAGCCCTCGTCCTCCCCCTGGCCCATGCCTTGCCTGCACACAGGAGGGACATTGGAAGGGATCAATAGCCCCCCCAGACCCACCAAACAAAGGGATTTGCTCTACCAGAGCTTCTAGGACTGGCCGCAGAGGACTGAAGGTGTCCAGGATCGACAGCCCCCACGGAAATAACTCACAGCGAACCCAGGGTAACGGTCCAGGTTTCAGGGAAGCCAGTCTCTTTTCTTTTAGACACTGGGGTCATTTACTCAGCTCTACATCAGGGCGGACACACCCTACCCCTACATTAACAGCTGGGGTTGACGGAGTCCCTACTTGGCCCGTCATCCCAGAACCCCTAGCATGCTCACTTCGTGACACCCCAATTCTCACACGCCTTTCTAGTCCTACCCAAGTGCCCTACACCAATCCTAGGACGAGATATTCTAGTCAAGTTCAAAGCCGCCCTTATATTATACACTATTAAAACAGCCACGCCTACCTCACCGGCTGGCTTGTTCTTGCTGTATGCTGCAGCAGATTCCAAACACTGGCTAAAGACCTCTCTGACTTCAATCTCTCACCCAATACCCTCCTTCAATGTAGCCCTTCACTCCAGCACTCACAAAAACATACCATCTAAGAATGGCTTCAAAACACTCTCTGGGGACTGGCTTCTTCTCAAGGGACTATACATTCTCCCCAGGTCATAGGACACACGCATCCTCACGGATATACACAATATCCTTCACATTGGGCATGAACCTATACTCCGCCTCCTACGACCCATATTTTACTGTCCCAAAATGCCCTCACTACTCCAACAAATAACTCACCTGTTCAGTCACATCCCCACAGGGAGCATTGCACCCCCAATCATTTCCCACCCACCAGGCCCGTGGCTGTCTACCAGGAGAAAATTGGCAAATGGACTTCACACACATGACCCCTCCCCTCACAAAAACCACAAGGACCTCCTAACCCTGGGAGAAACCTTCTCAGGATGGATCGAGGCCTTTCTTACCACCTCGGAGGGTACCCCAGTGGTCACACATGCTCTTTTAACTGAAATTATTCCATGCTTAAGCCTCCCACACTCCATACAATCGGACAATGGTCCTGCCTTCATCTTTCATGTCACCCAATTCACTGCCCAAGCCCTCAACATGACCTGGAAACTCCACATCCCATACAGACCTCAATCATCTGGCAAGGTGGAAAGGGCAAATGGCCTTATAAAAACGCAATTAACCAAGCTTTCATTAGAGTTACACATGCCATGCACAGAATTACTTCCCATAGCACTAACAAGACCAATGTCAGTCCACCTTCTTAAGCCCATTTGAACCAATGTATGGAAGATCATTTATTCTGGGAAACCTCCCAACCACCTCACCCCCACTTGCTGACTATATCCCAACCCTAAATATGGTTTGGCATTTGTTGCGAACCCACGCAGACCAATTCCTACCCAAACCCCACCCAACAGAACAACAACACTTCCAGGTCCAACCTGGTGACCAGGTGTACCTGAAAACCCTCAACCTAAGCCCTTTGCAACCAAAATGGGAAGGACCCCTCAAGGTCTTACTCACCACCCCCACAGCAGCCAAACTACCTGGCAGAGCTTCCTGGTTCCATATGTCACACATAAAACTGGCACACACAGTTTCACCCACTCCCAAATCGGATATTAACCCAGGCTTCCCCCGCTATACTTCCTCTTTTTCAGGACTGACCAAGCTCAAACCCACCACATCCCAAAGGAATAAATGCATGACTCCCGCCTAGTCAACCACTTTTCCTGCTTCCTTGACCAGGTGGGCCAGGACCTCCAGTGGTTCTTTCCAAAGGATAACACTCCTGACGCTATCCTATTCTGGATCAAAGACCTAGTTCTCCAGGGCACACTCTCTCTGATTTCTCACCAGACGAAATCTCTCTGCTGACAGTCTTTCTCCTCTGCTGGCTAGCCCTACCTCCCTTAGACATAACCTCCATGTTAACTTGCCACCCAGCCTTTCTCGCCCCCTTCGGGGCACTATCCTTGCAGTAGGCCTCGCCATTCTCAAATACTCTTTGCCTTACTTTTCTCCTCATAGTTGGACTTATCATCATCCCAGCATGTTCTCCATACTCTTTATCTTAACCTTGATGATCAGATTGTGCCTTAGCCAAAATGGCAAAACATGCTCAACCCCTCATACAACCATGGACTGCTCCAGTCTCCTGACCTTTATGCACTCTGCTTGCTATCTGGGAAAAACACCCGTCACCAAGCAGTTTTGCAGAATCAGAATATGGTACCTATCCAAACTCTCTAACTAAATGGCTTCTCAATCCACAGCTTGCAAAAGGTGGTGCAACAAGCCTGTCTGCTGGACATTCAAACACAAAAAGGGATGTCAGAGGGGGATAGGGGGTTGGCAGATGCGCGAGGAAAAAGATCAGTGTAGAAGCCACAAAGAACCTCACACAATGGCTGGACCCTGGATATAAAGGGCTATGAACATGGCTAGATCCTGACAGCATTCGCCAACCCCATCACACGCTAATCACTGAAATAGGAACCATATTCAATAAAACCTCATGCTGGGTTTGTTTGCCCTATAGGGACCTGGGGTGCTTAGCTGCCAACCCAGTCCCTAAATCATATCCTAATACAACCACCATACAGTACACAGGACCTCTCCCCTTGGAGATTGGCCTCAGTAATTCCACCAATCTCCCCTGCATTCATAAGCACAATACATCACTAACCTTTCCTCCCACTTCCTTCCAAACTCCTAGTGTACTGACATAACAAAGGTAAGCAACCCAACATGTAGGCCAAAAGGAATATTTTTCTTATGTGGAAAAGACATTTTCAAATGCCTACCGGCACACCACCTGTGTGGGATCACATATTTAATCCTGTGACCCGAATCTGAACCCCATCTGATTAGGTACATCCATACATCAATTACAAAAACTTATCAGAGGCCCTGAATGGAGACGGTAACAGACACTCTCCTTGCTTTACAAAATCAAGTTAAACAAACCATGGTTGCACCATAATGTCCTCCTGGTGGCTTTGGCTCCTCCCTTTCCTAGGGTCATTAACTATTATCCTCCTGATACTGTTATTTGGCTCCTGCCTATTTCACTGTCTTCAAAATTTTCTTCAGGAACATATGAGGGCCTTCACAAACCAGACGGTGGGCGAACTCCTCATGGCTGGACACCAACCACTGTCAAGCAACAGGACCAGGCAGCCAGAGGAACACATCAGATACATAGTTCCTTCCTCTTCGCCCCCTTCCAGCAAGAAGCAGCTCCTGATGAAATGACCTCCACCTCCTCCCACAAAAAAAGGTTGGAATAATAGAATCCCTCACCCACATGCATAATAAAATGGCTTACCCGCATGTCATCCCTAGTCAACCTATCACCTACCTCCACTAATCTCAACCCCTCCCTCCTCTACACCCAGTATAAAAAGCCTTCCCCTCTCTTTTCTTCTGACTTCCAATAAAGCCTACACGTGAGTGTTGTGTTCAGGCTCATTCCATCTCACAACTATCATTGTCATGCTTGAGCCCATTGATGCTGCCACTTTGTTACTCCATCTCGCTGGGGGTCTTCCTCTTTTTCTCTGAGCCTTCACCCTACCAAATATGATATGCTTTTCCAGCAACTGCTCCCTCCTGACAATATGTCCAAAGTATGAGAGATGAAGTTTGGCCATCTTGGCCTCCGAGGAGCACTCTGGCTGCACTTCTTCCAACATGGATCTGTTGGTTCTATGGACAGCCCATGGCACTTTCAATAGTCTCCTCCAACACCATAACTCAAAAGCATCAATTCTTCACTGGTCTTCCTTATTCACTGTTCAACTTTCACATGCATCTGAGGCTATTGAAAATACCATGGCTTGGGTCAGGTGCACCTTAGTCCTCAAACTGACATCTTTGCTCTTCAAACCTTTAAAGAGGTCTTGTGGAGCAGATTTGCCTAATGCAATATGTCATTTGATTTCTTGACTGCAGTTTCCATAAATATTATAGTAATAATAAAATGAGTACCATCCTGGTGTGACACTGTAGAATAAGCACTGGACTACTAACCGCAAGGTTATCGGTTCAAACCCAACAGTCGCTCCTTATAAACCCTATACTGGTTGCCATGAGAACTAACAGGCGGACAGTTAACAACAGCACCAGTTATTAAGTGATTTGTTGTTGTTAAGTACTATCAGTTGGTTCTGACTCATAGTGACACTGTATAGGGTTTCTGAGGAGCGGCTGGGGGGTTTGAGTCACCCACCTTGCAGTTAGCAGTCCAGTGCTTACCCTACGGTGCCACACCAGGACTCCAAATTACTATTGTCATTGTTAAATGCCTTTGAGTCTTGTTCTGACTCAGTGATCCTGTGTAGGGTTTCCAAGGAGTGGCTGGTGAGTTTGAACCACTAACGTGAGGTTCCAACTGACCTTGCGATACAGCGCGTTGTCCTGCAGGGCCATACATTAACCAAATCAATTCTCATACCAACCTTCTGTGATTGGCATTCTATTATTCTCATTTTACATGTGAGGAAATGCAGCTCAGAGAGCTTTATTGTCTTTCTCAAGGTCACACATCTGCAAAGGAAAAGATTCTGAGTCTTCCACTAGGTTTTGAAGACTGCCTTTCCCACTATAAAAGATCTCCACCCATGCAGAACAAACTCTATAAAACTCCAGAAGATGGTTCTTGGTATTATTTTCCCAAGTATCAAGGGTATCTCCTGAGTTCCTTTAAGAAAAGATTCCTAGTGCCCACAATCCTTACAGATAGGAAATTCTTCACAACTGCCCATTCTCCGTTAATCTTGGTTCTGCATGGAGTGACAAAATGGCTGAGATGCTGCCTTCTAGCCTGATGTGGAGAAAGACAGGACTTTCTGGACCCTGTTAAGGAGTCCTGGTGTGGTGCTGCAGGTTATTGCACTGGACTGCAAAGTCGGTTTGAACCGCAAGGTTGGCAGTTCAGGCTCACCAACTGCTCCTTGGAAACCCTATACAGGGTGGCTATGACTCGGAACCAACTAGTGGGCACTTAACAACAAGCATCTTATCCAGGGTACTTAAAGCCAACTTTTCTACCATTTCATCATGCCAGTACGGATGGGTATGCCTGAGGTATGCCTGAGGAGACCAGCTGCCCCATCCACAGGCTGTCTTATCTGGTAACTGTTCAATAGTTGAACTGAACTAACCCTAAAGAAGGGGAGGGTTCTCACCTGCATTTAGCAAGTCCAGACAGAAGCTGTGCTACACCCTGGGCCTGTGGGAGGTACGGTGGGGAGGGTGGGACATTCCCAGACTCCAGTGAGTCCACAGCTCTGCTTGAGTCAGGCATGTCACCAGGACAGCTGCGCCTAGTCTCTTTCTGGTCGGTGTTGAAGTGTTTTACGAGGGGCTGAGAAGAAGTTAAGGGATTCACTGACTACATCGGCCCCAACTTTTGAAGAAAGTTATCTTGGGAAGAAGTTTCCTATCACAAAGGAAAAAATACAAATATTGAAAAGCAAGGAAGCCATCCCTTGCTCCCAGAGCTGCTGCCATATGCTTTGCTTTTTGGAGCTGATGGATTAACATTAAAATAACAAGCTTGCATTCCTCAAATATCTCCGCTGCTGGACTTCTACCACTGAAAAGGCTGGCAGCTGCTGTCACTGGGAGGCATTACTATATTTGCCGCCACAGTTTCCAGCTTACAGTGTGGTGTGGGCAAGGGTTTAATAGCCTGCTCCTGGTGATACCCTAGGTTAGAGGAGCAGGAACCACAAGCTGGGGGCTACTGTCTAATGGAGGGGTGTGTCTAGGTCTATGTGTGTTGTGGGGATGGCTGGAAGTGGGGCACACTGCTTTATAAATATTGGCTCCAACTGCATCTGTGTGGCGGGGGAGAGGGGGAAGTATCGATGGGTAAAGAACTGTATATAGAACCATTTCAAGGTGGTTAAACATGGGCTAAACAGCATTGGATCAAATCCAGAACTACACTCCGCATGCGAGAGAGAAGAGGATCTGCAAGAAGTAAAAACAGGGCCACGCAGCTCTTGAATTCCCCCTGTATAAATAGCTGGGCCTACCAAAGAAATCTCTAGTCAGAGGGTCCCCGTATTATTATAAAAATTCTCTCCCTGGGGAAAAGAGTGCCCTTTTCACTAGAAGACAAAGAAATGCTTGTCATGGAAATGTGTGAACCAATTTTCCAAGCAAAGTCTCTGAAATGCACTAATTAAAAACACAGTGAAGTGATGAGGCAGGGAAATAAAGCCAGAGCTGACCCAGTTAAAGTTTGGGGATTGTACTTATTTCTGGAAAGTGAGGAAAACCAGCCTGGGCCACCTGCTGCACCCCCCACTCCACACCTCAATGAGGGCAGGTAGCACCTTCAACACGTCATGTTGTTTCCAACCACTGTGCACGGGCTCCTAAGTTACTTCCACTGAGGATAATTTTGTCCCAAAGACAGTGTCCTTCTCAACCAAGTCTAACCACCAGGGGCTGGCAGGCAACTCACAGGAAAGGTGTGAAGGCAAATGGATGACTTTAGCACCTGGTAGCTGCCGGTGACAATCCTTACAGTACGTACATAGAGCAACTCACTTATTTAATGCCTTCCACCTCCTGGAGAATAAAACTACGGCGCAAAGGAGCCAGGGATCTGCACCAAAGTTGTCCCAAGTATAATAACAACACAGTGTTCGAGGAAGTCCTTGACAACACAGGAGAAACAGGCTCTAAATCAGGGGTTGTTGTTTAGTGTTGTGGAGTCAGTTCCAACTTATAGCGACCCTGTATAGGGTTTCTGGGGAGTAGATGGTGGTTTGAACAGTCGACCCTGTAGTTCACAGTCCACTGCTAAGCCTACAGTGCCACACCACCTTTTTTCTGCCAAAATTTATGACATCATTCTTGGACCATACAAAATTATCAACTTAAACATTAGCTTGCTCTATTTAGTCAAAGATTTAATTAACTCAAGGAGCTCTGGTAGTGTAGTGGTTACAAATCGGGCTGTTAACCTCAAGGTCTGCAGTTCGAAACTACCAGCTGTTCCGTGGGAGAAAGATGAGGCTTTCTGCTCCCGTAAAGATTTACAGCCTCGGAAACCCTGTACAGGGTCGCTGTGAGTCGGAACCGACTCCACGGCACCTAACAACAACAACAACTATAGGAGTCCTAAGGAGCTCTGGTAGTGTAGTGGTTCCAAATAGGGCTGCTAACCTCAAGGTTAGCAGTTCAAAACTATCAGCTGTTCCGCAGGAGAAAGATGAGGCTTTCTGCTCCGGTAAAGATTTACAGCCTCAGAAACCCTGTACAGGGTCACTATGAGTCGGAACCGACTCCAAGGTACATAACAACAACAACTACGGAGTCCTGGTGAGGCATGGCAGGTTAATGCACTTGTCTGCAAAGTCGGTTTGAATCACAAGGTTGGTGCTCGCCAGCCAGTCCTCGATAACCCTATGTTGTTGTTGTTGTTGTTAAGTGCCGTTGAGTCGGTTCCGACCCATAGCAACCCTGTACAGGGTTTCCGAGGGTGTAAATCTTTATGGGAGTAGAAAGCCTCATCTTTCTCCCGCAGGGCGGCTGGTAGTTTCGAACCACTGACCTTAAGGTTCACAGCCCGATTCGTAACCACTACGCTACCAGAGCCCCTTTCGATAACCCTATACAAGGTCGCAATGAGTCAGAACCAATTTGATGGTACTTAACAACAACAACAATATGGCCCGTGGGCCAGACCTTCCCCATTCCTGCCCTGAAGCACAGTCTCCAATCTCAGTCAGTTGAGTTCGTTTAGCATAACTTTACCATATCATGTATATTGGTATTATTATTCACATTGTTTCTCTTTAACTTGCCTTTAAAATAACCCATTTTTTAAATGTTTAGTTGTCTCCTGTGGTGGTTCAAACTCAGCAGCCACTCCTCGGAAACCCTATACAGGGTCACTACCAGTCAAAACCAACTCATGGCACGCAACAATAACAAAAACAAATACTATATTAGGTTAAGCGTGCAGCTATTAATATACAGGCTGCTTGGTGGTGCTCACAAAGGGATGCTGGAGAAAGAGCTGGGGATGAGCTACCACAAAGATTACAGCCAACACAGCCCTCGGTTCAGCCACACACGGGGTCACCACACATCCGAGTCAACTAGATGGCAATGAGGTTTCTAATACGATGTTAGAGCTACCTAGCAAGCAGACAATGTCCGTTTTAAATATTAGGAAAAGATAAGACGGAAGAGAAGTCTGTACTCTTTACCCTCAGAGACGGACTGGGGAGACGGGAAGAGGAAGCAAGCGTGGTACTGTTTGAGTTTGGGGACACTGGGCGCAGGCCCACTCACATGAAGTTTTCTGGGTATTCACTGAGCGCCATGTCAATGATATTCAGGGCATCCTGATGGTGTTTCTGTGCTGACAGCAGAAGAGCAAGGAGGTGCAAGGAGTTGGCATCATCACCTTGAAGTTGAAGAGCTTGGCGGACGTACCCAAGAGCCTCTGGAATCTGATTTCAAACAAAGTCAAAAAGAATTTCAAAACACACTGTGACACCATGAAAGGGTTCAGGTGGGCAAACCTCCCCATGCAGGTAGCCACCATGTTGATAGCTAGCTCTCAGATCAAGAGGTGTTTCAGTTTATACCCCATACAGAGTCTAAGCCAGGACATTAACCACACACAGCAAACAGTGGCAGTCTGACTGAAGGAGTGATATCATGTTGTTGTTGTTGTTGCTAAGTGCCATCAAGGCAGTTCTGACCCATAATGACCCTATATAAAGTTTCCAAGGAGTGGCTGGTGAGCTTGAACCACCAATCTTGTGGTTCAATCCAACTTTGCAGTCCTGTGCTTTAGCCTAGAACACCTGTAAATCTGCCAAGGCCAGGACCCTTTCTTTTCCTCACAATAGACACATTCTCTTTGTCCACAAAGCTGATCTACTTGTGATTATGCCCAAGATGATTTCACACTAAGTGGGGGTATATACAAGGAGTCCTGGTGGCACTGTGGCATTGTGGGCTGCTAACCATAAGATCAGAGGTTCAAACCCACCAGCTGCATGAGACTGCCTGCTGTCACGAAGATTTGCAGTTTCCGAAACCCTATGTTATATCAGTTCAGTGGTAATGGGTTTTTTGGTGGGATTGGAGACACATATACAGCTTGTCAGAGATTTTGTCAGAGTGGAATTAAACTGAAATTAAAGTGCTTATTGAGTTACAGAATCTTTAACAGAGCTTTCTAAATGGGCAGGCTTTTGTGGGTCTTTCCTGGATTTCCAATAGACACTAAAGCAATATGCAAACACAGAAACAAACAAAACCCCCACACCTTTGCAATTGTAACCCAAAAAAACTCAATCCAAGAAACAAACTGCAATCCCACAGACAAAGCAGCTATCTCCAAATTCAAGTAGAACCAGATACAAGCTTTACCCGTTCAAATGCAACGGCTGTCCAACACTTTTTTTCAAAGCCATCCAAGCTCTAGGGGTGACCACATGCATACATAGTGGATAAATGAACACTCTAAACTCCACACAGGTTTTACAGTAACTAAGGAGAATTACAACCTGAAGTTGGAGCTCGAAATCAAGGCTGAGACTGAAGCGTCGTCTGACATACCTACCCCAGGGACTTCCGCCTAGCTCCTCTTCCAGGGTCCCTGCTCCAGACCATTGTCTGGGCTCTGAGTTTGGTCTTCCCTAAACCTGTTTGTTTTCCTCTCTGGGATTCCATGTTTGCTGGATTTGGGTTATGAAGGTTGCCTAGGAAGGCTTTCTGTTTTTTGAACCCTAGAATCATGGTCATTAATGCTGGGAGAGAGACCAGCTGGCCCGGATTCTTCATTTACAGGGAGAAAGCTGAGTTTCAGAGTGGTGGTATTTCTAGAGCAAGGTCACCCAGTTACCGAGTGACAGAGACGAGAGTGACTCTGGATCTTCTGATCCTTCCTCTTCCTCTCTCCCACAGGCAATGGCATTGGCCCGGAAGAATAAGAGGGCCCCAGACCCTGTCCCCACTGGCCAGCCCCCCTTGAGGGCTGGCGTCTTGACACTGTGTGTCCAGAGGGCTGCTGCTGCTACTGCATCTACAAGACTCCAACCCTGCCCACTCCCAGGGTGACAGCTACTGTGTGACCAGCACTCAATCTGGACTTATGGGGAGGGCTGGAAGGCAGGGAATACTCTGCTTATGATGTGGGTTTACAGAGATGACCAGAGATAGCCACAAGGGAGAGCTGAGTGGAAGGAATTCAGAGCTACTTCATTCACTCAATAAGCATTACTGAGTGCCTACCACATGTCATGACAGCCAGGAAAAAGCTCCAACGGTGGCAGATGTTCCCTGCTCTCATGGATCCTGACGTACCGTGAGCAAGGCAGACACAGGTGGAGAGGCTGGAGCAAGAGGCAGAGTGCAGGCTGCTCTAGGGAGGAGCGGGTGAAGATGATCTGCTCAGCTCCAGCTGTAGCTCTCCACAGGTGTGGACCAGGCAGCTGCTGCAAGCCACACCTTGTCAAGCGAGTGGACCCCCATGGGAGAGGGATCGTAGTTTCCTCTGACCCTAGGTCACCAATGGGAGCCACTTCTTACCACCATCCTCATACAACCATGGAGTCAGGCGAGGCCTAAGCCTGAGCCTGCCGGAGGAATGGTGCGTCTGTGTGCTGATGTTAGATTCACCCTCCAGGCAGCACTGAGGAATGTGCTGGGGTTACTACCAGTCTCTTGCACCTGGTGGGCAGGCAGGCATGTAGCCAGAGGCTCCAGAACAACTGCAGGAGAATGGCAAAGGCAGTTTCTGGAAGCTTCTGTGGGAAACTGGAGGCCAGGGGAGCTTGTCCCTCCAGCAAGATTGCTGTTGAACCTCTTCATTTTGAGCAGCCACTGTGTGTCTTTGTTTTTCTCTTCGATGTATTTTAACAAAACCGGTCTCTTTTTATGTCTCTGTCTGTTGGCAAGGAGCCCTGGCAGTGTAGTGGGTTAGGAATTGGGCTGTTAACTACAAGGTCAGCAGTTGGAATATACTTGCCATTCTGTAGGAGAAAGATAAGGGGGGGCTTTCTGCTCCTATGAAGATTTATAGCTTCAGAAATTTACAGCCTCAGGGTTGCTGTGGGTCAGAACCAACTCCATGGCACATAACCACTACCAACACCATATCTGCTGGCATCTTCTTACAGTCACCGATACATTATGACAACAGGGCTCCCGGCTAGATGCCCACCATGATGCTACTCAACACTGGAGTCTGCCACCCTGTTTCTGTGAGTAACAAAGGTTGCCAGGTTCAGGACATACGCCTCGGGCTATATATACACCACGCTGCCGTCTGACCACAGCTTGGGCCCCCCACAAAAATGCCCAAAGCTTCTGCTGGGTCTTCACAGAGGGGGCTCGAAGTGATCCAAACACCATGGGTCTCCATAAGCCCACATCCTCTGAGAAGAGCCCTTAGGCTCCCGGTCAGCCTCAAGCCAATGAAGGAAGATGCTCCCTGACCCCCAAGTGAGACACTTAGAAAACTGCAGGGAGATCAAAGACAGCGGATCAAATTTGGGGAACATCAGAAGGCGGCGCTCACTCACCTGTCTGGAGATGGCGAGTTGCAAAGCCAGGTAGAAAGCTGCTTGGTGATCTGTAGGTGACAGGTTGTGGGCCCTGAAAAAGCATGTGTGGATATCAGCATGCAGGACAGGCCATTTTCACTTTCTTATCACATGAGTTTTTGCACATTTGCATTTGTAGACCAAGGCCATCTATTCAGTTTCACTATCCATGTGAAATAATCTATTCAATTGGTGGGGGTGGTGAAAAGAAACATGGCAGAAGGTATGCTTGTAGAACCAACCCCACAGTTTCTATATGTACCATTTGGTGACACTGGGGACATTCTTTGAGTGGGGTAAGTGTTCTCCCCTCCCCCATTCACTGCCCCTAAGGTTCCTGGAGTCCCGGTGGTTGTGGCACTGCCGGATCAGCACTGGGCTACTAACCACAAAGTTGGTGGTTCAAACTCACCAGCCGCTCCATGGAAACCCTATACAGGGTCCCTATGAATCAGAACTGACTTAACAGCAATTAACAACAACAACAAAGGTTCTTATCTAATCATTGGAGTTACTGTTATCAGTTTGATCCCATAGAGCAGGGGTGGGGAAAGTTTTTCTGCCAAAATTTATAACATCATTCACAGGCCATACAAAATTATCAATTTAAAAGTTAGCCTGCTATGTTTGGATACTTGGTGCAGCACTGTAGGATCAGCACTGACTGTGAACCACAAGGTCAGTTCGAACCCACCAGCTGCTCCTCAGAAACCCTACACAGGGTCAATATGAGATGGTACTGACTCCACGGCACTTAACAACAACAACAACAACAGTATTTGGTCAAACATCTAATTAACTCACCACTAATAGTGTAGTGGTTATGAACTGGGCTGCAAACCTTAAGGTTAACAGTTCGAAACTACCAGCCACTCCGTGGGAGAAAGATGAAGCTTTCTGCTCCTGTAAAGATTTACAGCCTCAGAAACCCTGCACAGGGTAGCTATGGGTCGAAATCGACTCAACCACACTTAACAACAACAACAATGTGACAGCACAGATGTCAGCTTGAGGACTAAGGTGTGCTTGACCCAAGCCATGGTATTTTCAATAACCTCATATGCATGTGAAAGCTGGACAGTGAATAAAGACCGTAGAAGAATTGATGCTTTTGAGTTATGGTGTTGGAGGAGAATATTAAAAGCTCCATGGGCTGCCAAAAGAACCAACAGATCCCTGTTGGAAGAAGTGCAGCCAGAGTGCTCCTTGGAGGCCAAGATGGCCAAACTTCATCTCTCATACTTCGGACATATTGTCAGGAGGGACCAGTCGTTGGAGAAGGATATCATGTTTGGTAAGGTGGAGGGTCAAAGAGAAAGAGGAAGACCCGCAACGAGATAGATTGGCCAACAGGCAGCATCGATGGACTCAAGTGTGGCAAAGGTAGTGAGATTAGCCCAGGATTGGGCAGTGTTTCATTCTGCTGTGCATAAGGTCGCTCGGAGTTGGTACCGACTCAATGACATCTAACAACAACAATGTGATGGCTGGAACTGCAGTTGCAGGGCCAGACCAAATGATTTTGAGGGCATTATATGGCCCATGGGCCAGATGTTCCCACCCCAGCCAGAGAGCTAGATCTTAGAAGAACATCATGCTTAAGGCAGACACTCTTTACTACTTAAGCTAAACAACTGCTTGGCTCTAAGATTTTAATGGATGTTTTTGGTGTGAGGTTAAAGTTTTAAAGATGATCTCAGGGCAATAGCTTGGGGGGTTCACCCAGTCTCCATGGCTCCGTAAAGTCTGGAGTCCATGAGAAGACTCTGTTCTGCATGTCCCTCTTTGGATCAGCACTCTTCTATAGAACCTTTCATCAAAATGGCAGCCAGGCTCAGGGCAAAGGCAGCAGCTGGCCATGGAAGCAATTCGTCCATATTCCACTTCCTTCTTCTACTCCCGACTCTCCTGCCTTCATGGCTCCATTGTTGTACTTTTGCTCACTGGCGTATGTGAAAGTATTTTCCGTCTTACCGCTGCACATAGATCTGCCCACAGCAACATGCTTGTTTTGTCTAGTGTCTAAAGTGGCAGCCAGTGGGCCCAGAAGTTGAGATGAAGGGTCCACAGGCCCTGAGGACTAGCTCCCCAGCTGACTCTTCCTGTTGTGTTGGGGCACAGGGGAACCATATGTTCACTTGACAAGGTGATGGCTGCTTTGGCTACGTTTTGGCTTGGACTTTTCCACTACTTTATCCAAATTTCTGGATCTCAGAGAAACCACATGAAAATCAAAGACCCAGCTTTGTTCAGAAACTGAGGTTTTAGTTTTTTTGAGGAACTATAGGAGTGGGGAAGAAAGATGCTCATTTGGTCTTTTGAAGCTTTTTTTGAGGAACTATAGGGATGGGGAAGAAAGATACTCATTTGGTCTTTTGAAGTTTCTACTACGTTCTGTGTAGTTTGTAAATTTAGTCCATATGACTATGCTCTGTAACACTCTGTGGTAAAACGCAAGGTTTAATTTCATTAACTGGCCAGAGACACAGGAAGATTGGAGACGCTCTCCTGGTCTCCCACTTGATTACAAACAAGGTCTCCTTTGCTTTTTTGTAAAAGTCCATTGTATTTCACCACGAGCAATACCAACTGTGACTATGCACAAGACAGAATTCTGTGTTTCACAGTCTGGTGGGAAGAGAAAAACAACCTTTGACTTTCTTTCCAAGACAGGAGACAGAGCATACAAATTACAAATCGTGGGCCCCAGAGAGTAAACAAACCTTTGAGCTGTTCTGTCAACATTCTGTGATTAAAGGAAGATCTTCGAAGGGCAGAAAACAAATTCAAGATAAAAAGGAAACCCAAATCATTATGGATTCAATGGTGGCAAACACGCCAAGGATAGCTCTCTCCAAGAACAAGGCTTCTGAGTTGTCCATTGGCTGTGAGGAAACAGGCCATAGAGGTTCCTATATGTCTGCCATCCACTCACTTGGGGCATCGTCTGGGCAAACATGAGCTATTATTTCAGGTGCAGGATGGGGGCAAAGCAAAGACTCCTCTCTGTCCTTCCTTTGATCTTAAGAACAGAGTATCTAAGCTCCCATTTCTGGAGTATCTTAATGGTAACTTGCTTTAGACACAGCCTGGGAACTTTTATCACCTGAGTTCAACAAGTTGAGGTTGAGAATTTGCTTGCACTGTTCTTTTAAATGCTTTGTTTCTACCAAAGGTCCACTCAGTATGCTCCCATGGTTATTATGGTATTGGTTTTCTATGACTCTGTAACTAAAGAATTCTTTTTTTAGTGTTCATAAAATATAACGTTGGAATGTCATGGTTCATGTCTCTTCCAATTCTTTAGGAAAAACATGAATATGAAATTCATTATGAAAAAACTTCATATTGCATAGAATTATTTATCTCATCTTGTTTCACAATTAATAAAAGCCAGGTCTCCAAAAGCTCTCTAAAAAAAAATAATTTCTCAGAACTATAGTTTTCTTAGCTCAATTAAGTTTTTTGCTTTTTAATTTTCCCCCCACAAATGAAGTTAAAGAAAATCATAGTTGCCTTTACCCAACACCTATCAAGCAAAAAAGTGGCAATGGTCTGGTTGTTATTGTTAGGTGCCATCGAATGGTACCAAGTCATAGCGACCCTATACACAACGGAATGAAACACGGCTCGGTCCTGGGCCATCCTCACAATTCATGCTACACTTGGGCCCATTGCTGGTACCACTGTGCAAAATTATTTATGCCAATCCATCTTGTGAAGCTCTTCCTCTTTTTTGCTGACCCTCCACTTTACCAAGCATAACATCCTTCTTCAGGTACTGGTCCCTCTTAATAACATGTCTGAACTGTGAGACATGAAGTTTCACCATCCTGGCTTCTAAGGAACATTCTAGCTACAATTCTTCTAACACAGATTTGTTTGTTCTTCTGGAAGTCCAGTGTACTTTCAATATTCTTCTCCAATACCCATAGTGGTTTATGAGTTGGGCTACTAACCTAAAGGTCAGAAGTTCGAAACTGCTAGCCATTCTGCAGGAGAAAGATGAGGCTTTCTGCTTCCTTAAAGATTTATAGCCTTGGAAAACCCTATACGGGGTCACTATGAGTTGGAACTGACTCCACGGCACACCACTACCACCTCCACCAAACTCTAATGCATCAATTCTTCCATGGTCTTCCTTAATCATTGTCTAACTTTCACATGCAAATGAGGCTACTGAAAATACCATGGCCTGGGTCAGGCGCATCTTAGTCCTCAAAATGACATCTTTGCTCTTAAACACTATAAAGAGGTCTTGTGCAACATATTTACTTAATGTAAATCATTTGATTCATTGACTGCTTCCATGAGTGTTGATAGTGGATCCAAGCAAAATGAAGTCTGACAATTTTAATCATTTCCCATTTATCATAATGTTATTTACTGATCCAGTTGTGAAGATTTATTTTTTCTTTCCATTGAGGTGAAATCTCTACTGAAGGCTTTGATCTTCACCAGTGTTATAAGTCCTCTTGGCTTCCAGGAAGCAAAGTTGTATCATTTGCATACACAGGTTGTTAATGAGTCTTCCTCCAAGCCTAATGTCAATGTCCTCCATATAATCCATCCTCTCTGACTGTGTGTTCAACATACAGGTTAAATAAATATGGTGAAAGAATACAGACCTGGTGCACAGCTTTTCTGATTTTAAACCATTCAGAGTCCTTTAGTTCCATTCGAATGACTGCCTTTTGATTGCGGTATAGGTTTCTCATGAGCATAATTAAGTATTCTAGAATAACCATTCTTCACAATGTTATCCATAACTCAGTCAAAAGCCTTAGCATAGCAAATACAGCACAGGTAAACATGTTTCTGGTATACTCTGTTTTCAGCCAAGATCCATCTGTTGTCAGCAATGATATCCCTCATTCCATGTCCTCTTCTGAGTCCGGCTTGAGTTTCTGACAGCTCCCGGTCGATGTACTGTTGCAGTTATTTTAAAATGATCTTTAACAAAATTTTATTTGCATGTGATATAAATGATATTGTCCTATGATTTCTGCATTCCATTGGGTCACCTGTCTTTGGAATGGCCACACACATGAATCTCTTCCAGTCTGTTGGCCAGGTAGCTGTCTTCCAAATTTCTTGGCATAGATGAGTGAGTGCCTTCCTTCAATTTGTGTTCCATCAATTCCTGGAGTTTGCCGATGCCTCCAGTGTGCTTTGGACTTCTTCCTTCAGTACCATTGGCTCTTGATCACATGCTACCTCCTGAAATGGTTGAACATCGACCATTTCTTTTTGTGTATTCTTTTCATCTTCTTTTGAAGCTTTGTGCATCATTCAATATTTTGCCCAAAGAATACTTGATTATTCACAGCAAGTTGAGGCTTGACCTTTTTCTTCCGTTCTTTCAGCTTGAGAATTGCTGAGCATGTTCTTCCCTTTTAGTTTTCTAACTCCAGGTCTTTACACATTTCATTATAATACTTGACATTTAGATGCAGACTGTTCTGGCTGAAGGGCCTGCCCTGGCTTCATCCAATGATTAACAGTTGGCTAGAGATAGCATTGTGAAAGAAATGATCAGAAGTATTAGAAACCTAGCATTTCTGGAAGTTTAGGGTTTATGCACTGGACTGTAAAGTTGGTTTGAACTGCAAGATCAGTGGTTCAAGCTCACCAGCCACTCTTTGGAAACCCTATACAGGGTCTCTATGGGTCGAAAGTGATTCGATGGCACACCACCACCACCATCACCACAACATGGTTAATAGTTGAAGGGAATCTAATGAATTTCCAACTCAGCCAGTGAGGGACAGCCTACTACCAAATTTCTAATGAGACCCAACTTGACATCTATTTTTCAAGATCCTATTTTGGTAATTTGGCTAATGTGATGAGCCTATGAGAGAAGAAATGCAGAGAATGTCAAAGAAAACATGAAAAAAGCCCGGTGGTGGCTTCCCATAGATGCTGGGAAACGGGCTGTGTTGGACAGAAGAGCTGCAGCAGTTCAGCCCCCTGGGACAGCGTCCCTGAGCTCTGCCCACAGCCAACACGATCCACAGAAATCACCACGCAACGCAGGAGGGAGGCAAGATGGCTGTGGTCTGGAAACCCGCAAGCTTACTGGATGGGTCACAGGAATCACATTCCGCCGCATCAGCTCTCTTTCCATACAGTGAGCACTGGCAAGGCTGCGAAGAGAAACGTCGAGACTTGGAGGTGCTCGCTCAGGCTCAGTGTGTCCTTCCTTCCTCAAAGCTGCTTCACATCCATTCACCCAGAGTCTCTTCTGTTCAGAAATGATGAACTCATCAGACTGCTGGGCCACTGAGGCCTCCATCCGTCCTCAATGTTACCTGGTGTCTATAGGGTATTTTGGGGAGTCCTGGTGTGGTGCTGAAGGATAAGCACTGGATTGCTAACCACAGGTTGGCAGTTCAAATCCACCAGCTGCTCCTTGGAAACCCTATACAGGATTGCTGTGAGTCAGAACCGACTTGGCAGCACACAGTAACGACAACATAGGGTATGGATCAGAGTTGACTCAACTGCACACAACAGAAACAACCAGGAGGGCCCCTTTCCCTCAGGGAGACCCAAAGTGGCATCACAGGGCAGTGGGCAGTGCCCTGAGAGTGGCAAGGCCAGCTACTAGCAGAGAACATGGCATGAGCCCCTAGGTCTCCCATAGCAGAACCCAGAATGCCTTGTGGGTTACCCCTCGGCTCCTCTGGATCTAGTTCCAAAGTTCTACAAAGCTGAGCCAAGAATAGCCAAGCTGAGCTGGCTGATCAATTTGACCCTGGACGATAAGATACATACCTTCTAACCATAGCCACAATATTTAGAAGCATCGATTATTAAGCATGTTATCCAAGGATACCCAGTAAACGAGGTAGAGAGAGACGGAAGACAGAGGACAAGGCAGTCCAAGGTCTGGTCTCTCCCTATGGCCCTGCTGATTGCTTCACCACATCTCCTTAAAGTGCCCGTCATTTAGCCTTGTTACAGCAGACTTGAGATGAGAGTATGCAGACTAAACACAGAATTAACAACCCGGGTTAAATCTCAGAAGCTTCCCATGAGTTCAGCACAGGTGACCAATTGCCCTGCCCTGGAAACTGCTCAGTCCCTGGCCAACCGGGCTAGCCCATCACTCTGTATCACACTCACACTCAAGCTAGGAGGGAGCTGGGAAAATGAAGTGAGGTTTTGCTCCCCAAGCTTCACTCAGTGACAAATGCTCACGGGGAGAGAGAGAGCTGCATTCTATAGCTTGAGGGGCTTTGATGAAACTGTGCAGGCTGCCTTTTCTGTGGCGGATATGAGAGTTCACAGCAGCTGTAACTCAGATCCAAGGGGCATCTTCTGAAAGCTTGGCAAGTAACAGTGGGTTTTTCCTCACTCTCCACCAGCCGCTCCTTGGGAGGCAAATGTGGCAGTCTGCCTCCATCAAGATTCGAGCCTTGGAAACCCAAAGGAGCAGCGTTCCTCTGTGCTTCCTGCGGGGCTGCACTGAGTCTGAAGCCACTTGACAATAGTGGCTTTGGTAGGGGTGTAGATTTTTATACAGGGCAAATAAGCCAGGTTAGCTGTCTGGGCTGAGCTTCTATGTGCAGGATTAGCCATGATGCTCCATATTAAAATGCAACCCCAGAATTGGGATGTCTTTACAAGTCATCTTTCTGAGCCCACCACAGAGCAAGAATTCCCTGGCACCGAACTGTCACATTGTTTTATCTTCTCTTTTGAAACAAACAAAAAACCAAAATAATAGTATAAACAGAATTTCAGGGAGAAAAATATTAAAATACAAAGTAGAAAAAGTACTTCTCCAAGTAGTTTTAAAATATTCTGTGATCTTTAAAATGGGATAAAGTCATCCTTTGCTTCATGAAATCTTTCCCCTAAGGACTGAGAAGACCACAGTGCTCTGAAGCAGTTCTGGTCATTGGGAACTTGAAACAAAATAGTTCTGTTCATTTCCAAAAAAAAATTCTCTGTTTCACACATATATTCATTTAGGCTCTGGTGTGGCGCTGTAGGGTCAGCACTGGATTACTTGTTGCAAGGTCGGCAATTCAAACCCACCAGCCACTCCTTGGAAACCCTGTACAGGGTCGCTATGAGTCAGAACCAACTCGATGGCAATTACAACAATAACACCCCAATATAAGGACAGCATGGTGGTGCTGTATGATAAGCACTGGTCTGCGAACCCCAAGGTCTGTGGTTTGAGCCCACCAGCTGCTCTGCAGGAGAAAGATGAGGCTTCCTGCTCCTGCAAAGATATATAGCTTCGGATACCCTAAATAGGGTCGCTATGAGTTATTGCTAACTCAACAGCACGTAACAACAACGACCCTAATATAATCAGTTAAGTTCTTGTTAACTGTCATTAAATCAGCTACAACACATAGTGACCCTGTTTAGGGTTTCTGGGGCCCTCCTGGTTGTTTCTGTTGTGTGCAGTTGAGTCAACTCTGATCCATACCCTATGTTGTCGTTACTGTGTGCTGTTGGGTGAGCTTGAACCGCCAACCTTCATATCAACCCACAGCATCCTATCAGTATTCCAATCAGTTAGGTTGTTGTTGTTGTTGTTATGTGCCGTCGAGTCGGTTCTGACCCATAGCGACCCTGTACAGGGTTTCCGAGGGTGTAAATCTTTATGGGAGTAGAAAGCCTCATCTTTCTCCCGCAGAGCAGCTGGTAGTTTCGAACCGCTGACCTTAAGGTTTGCAGCCCGATTCGTAACCACTATGCTACCAGAGCTCAGTTAGGTTAGTGGGATTTTATTGCTCTTTACCCCCATGGGAACTAATATTTTTAAATCTCTAAGAATTAGAACTTAAGCCAAAAAGGAACAAGATGGAATTCAGGCCAATGGAACAGCTGTTATGCAACATGAAGTGACGAATTCGGGCGACTCCAGGCAGACCACCACACCATGGCTGTTTTTAGAGAGCCAGTATGATGCGCTGATTTAAGAAAAGGAAAACAGATGTAATGGCCACATTCTTAGGCACCCATGTGTGGGTTTTACAAAGTAGGGCTGGACAATTTAAAACTCCAAATCATTTGAAATGGAAATGCTTTTCACACTCTGGCTGAAGAATATCAACCAACACTTAGCAGAGAGACAGATCTGCTTGCAGAGGTAGATGGGGACTTTCTGTCATTAAAGCAGGCTGGGCCTAGCAAAGTGAAGAGACTACCAGCGAGGCTGCTAGGAAATGGAGAGAAGGAGTTTCAGACTAACTGAGACCAAGTGGCTACGGCCTCAGAGAACAAGGAACGTGCTCACTGTGGTAAGTCTGTAGGCAACCCCAGTTCAAAGGAACAAATTCTAACAAAGCTTATCGGGCATTGACAGGTTCTTAGGAAAATTGCATGTGAACAATTAAGATTCTAACTCAGTTCACAGAAATCAGTGCGGCACAGCTCTATTTAGGGGAACAGAATCAATACCAATTCTAGATTTCACATCATGGAGCTACGGTTTTAGGCAATGGTTTCATCTTAGTGATTTATCACACCTAGACTAAGAATCAAATTAGAGCCGTAGTATTAAAAAAACCACCCATTTCCATCAAAGTCGATTCAGATACCCAGCAACCTTGTAAGACAGAATACAGCTGCTCCGAAATAGACTGCCGTAGCTTTTCCCAAGGAGTGGCTGGAGAGTTAGAATCACTGACCTTCTGCTTAGCAGTTGAGTGCTTAACCACTGCACCACCAGCGCTCCTCAAGTAGAGTATCAAAAACTAAGTCCACTGCCATCGAGTCCATTCTGACTCATAGCAAGCCTAGAGGAGAGAGAAGAACGGCCTCACGTGGTTCCCAAGGCTGCATGTCTTTATGGGCAGACAGCCATGTCTTTCTCCCAGAGAAAGGCTGGTGAGTTTGAACTGCTGACCTTGTGGTTCACAGTCCAGAGCTAATCTTACAGCGCCACACCAGCAGTCTGTCTACACCCACTAGGGAAGGTACCAAAAAACCCCGCATTAGTCAGGAGACCTGGATTTTACCCCAACTTCAATTTCTAGGTGTCCCTGGCAACTGTTCTAATTCCAGTGTGCCTCAGACCTTTAACAAACATACTACCTGGCCAGTCTACCTCGCTGGTGTGCGAAGCGAGGAAATTGAATCAGGGATGCGAAAGAACACTGTAAAACTCAAGCATTTTATACCTAACTCTAAGGCATTCTCCTAATTCCAGGAGAGGCCCAATGTCACAAGAGAGCACAGGGCATAATAAAGCATGGTGGGGACGAGGCCTTGGGGCCCACTGGGCTGACTGCCCTAAAGCTGGGCTTTTTCATTTCCTCACATAATATCTTCAGCTTGACATATTAAAAAGAAAAAAAAGCTAGAAAAGAATGTCCCTTTTCTAGATGACTAATGTCTTTAATAAAGGACTCATCTCCCAAGACATATAAAATATCTATCTTCTTAGAGCTGAAATCACTTTTATTAGGAATGAATCAAATGTACCCAAATGGATAAACAGATTAACAATGCAGATTTGCACAGCAACAAGTGATGCAGTGAGCCTGAATACTTGATGTGCAGTGCTCAAGATGAAAGACTCCCAGGGGTGAGATACTGTTTACATAATCTTTATAAATATCTCTTCTTTTTATACTTATCATACTTTGGTGTCATTATGTACAGACGAATGAAAAGAGGAACGCCCACTCACCTCTGAAACGCAAGAAGCGCCTTTCTCTGCAGGACCTCCTGCATCCCTCGCAGAGAAGCTAAGAAAAGGGTCCAATTAGTCGGTGAGCTTTTGACAAACATAAAACCCATCACCAAAATGATACAGTTAAACCAGCCCAGGGCCAAACGCTGCAGAAGACAGGAAATGAACCACGGTCCTCATCCCTACCCTCATCCCCGGGGTCCTCACACCCACTTGGCAGTCTGGGGAACAGTGCTAAGTGAAGAATCGAAGTCGGATGGTCATGAAGGTCATTTAAAAAGGAACACACATCTAAGAATTTAAGAGACAATCCCACCTCTCCTCCCAAGTGCAGGCATGTCGCTTGTGGTAAAAGACTGGCCCCACAAGGATGGTCTAAAGGGGTTTGGGCCCCAGTGGTGTTGGGTTTGATGGCCTTCAGAACCCCCTCCCAGCACTGAAAACTGTGACTCTGGGTTTAGGAACCAGCATAACACCATCAGCAGGCCAGTTTAATTCACCCAAGACAGTGAATGGTCAGGGTCTGTAATAGCTTGATGTGCAGAGAAAGGAGTCAGTTTGTGGTCTTCTTCACAGTAAAGTGTTCCAAGAATAGTTACAGAGTTCAGACAATTAGATGATTTATCAATTTACACTTTCTGCAAGCATATCCATGAGTATTTCACTAAGTACTTATATATAAAGTACAATTAAGATGGTTTGGGGCAGAATCCCCTCCACCAAAATTTTAAGTCCATCCAATTCTAAGTATGTGGTGTACTGGATGTGAACTATCTGAGAATTAAAATGCGGGGGCAGACAAGGGACAGTTCCTGGCCAGCTTCCTGAAAGTAGAGGCTCTGAACTCTTCTATGCTCTATGTTCCTGTAACTAAGACCCTTGGCCAGGTGCTGGGCAGGTGTGAGGTGGGATCCAGTAGCTTGTCTCAAGGCCCTTGTGGCAGATGTGTTGTGTCAGCCCCTGTGCATTGTGGGCCACGCCAGGACTCAGGCCTTCCTCCTTTCCCTCCATTCTCCTCCCAGTCCAAACAGCAGGAATAGCAGCCCAGGATGGTACCACACTGCCTCCTAATTGTGGGAAGCCTATGATGGAGACCTAGCCAGGCAGGCCAGTCTGGTGGCTGCCTATGGTGGGGGGGGGGGGCTCTCTTACCATCAGTGGCCTGAAGACTGTATGTGAGCCCCAGAGCTAAGTAGCCTTTGGCCTTGAACTCGGATGTTTTTTCTCCCACGTCAACAACAGTTTTGGCAAACTTTTCAGCCTCTTCCAACTGTAAAGGGAGACAAGTTGAGAACGACAACAACCTGCAGAATTGTGAACATGAGCTCCTATGAGCACCTGCTGCCAAAATGGATTTCTGATGAGTCACTTTTCAAATATCTTCCAAACCTTCCAATGCTACCCTGGTGATTCTGTGTTGTTTACAGAGCCTCTCTGACAATCCTGAGTTTTCCCACCTTGCTTTTTTTCCTTAATCGCTTTTCTTATTGCTTATTTGCTTGCGTTTCAAAGTTACTTTCATACTTGGTAGAGTTCTATCTTTTTCATCTTTACTTTTTACTGATTGTCTCTATGATAAGGTTGGGTCCAGGTATACAGAAGTTGAATTACATAAATGTCAAAAGAATAAAATCCTTAGGATGTTTTGTTTTGGATCTAACCTTCCTCCCCGCCTTTCATAGCAAAAAGCATCTATTTAGGTTAGAATTCTTTTTCCACAAGCTGTTAACAATTGCAAAACACCGTTTTCTTTTCTTTTTTCTTTTTTAACAATATCAACACATGGGCCTCACACCAACAGATACCATGAGCCAACATACACCTGTAAACAACACCCACAGTAAGACCTTTTGCACAATTCATCAGAGGCAAAAAACAGTAAGAGCCATTCTTTCAAAGTACAGCAAAATGTCGATGCGATTGAAGCTGAGTGTTGATTATACTCTACTTTTGTGGTGTTTGGACATTTTAATAACAAAAATAGTTTTAAAATCTGTAAAAAAGATTTGTTCCTCCAATCATTAAAAAACTAAACAAGTCAGGTTTATTTTTAAATGCCAAGAGATGTGTACACATTACAGTGACAAATCATGCCACAGCTGGGGGCAGGACAGCAGTCACAGTTGGAAGCTGGCATTTTCAAAACCAATAGGTGCGGGCCCCTCCACTGCCCTCTCCAGGAGCCCACTGTCTTGTTCCTGGTTACGCAACACCCGCGGAGCTGTGTGAACCACACCGCGCCTGCACATGCATGCTCTCAGGTATGAGCCTGCTCTTGGGAAATGTCAGTTTGCGTCTACATTTTCCCATGTAAAAGCCAACAAGAGTGGAACACTGTCTTCACAAGGCTTACTTGGGTCCTGCTGGGTAAGAATGCGTTGAAAATCATAATACTACTAGTAAGCAGCAAGGACCACAATGGTGGGAGCCTTTTGTAAGCAGACCCTTCTCATCATTAATCTTCAGCTGAAGGTAGAAAGAGGAAATGGAAACTCCATCCTGGGGGGCAACTGACTTGTAGCACCACCAGCAATGCAGCTGTTTTCTCTTTTTTGTGTGTGCAAATGCTATATATATATGCCATTGAGTTGGTTCTGACCCATAGTGACCGTGTATAGGTTCTGAGGAGTGGCTGATGAGATTGAACTGCCAACCTTGTGGTTCAAACCAATATTGCAGTCCAGCACATTAACCTGCAGTACCACACCAGGACTCTCTCTCTCTCTCTCTCTCTCTGTATTAACAATGTAGAATAATTTCGATCCCCATAGAAAGATATGCACCATCATATGCTAAATGAAAATGGCAGGCCATCAATTTGAATGAGTGTTATGACTCCATTTCTCTTTTAAGAGAAAACAATATAAAGAGTTTAGATGTCACATTAAAATAAATTAAAGTAAAAACAATATAAAGAGTCTAGATGCCACATTAAAATAAATTAAAATAAAAACAATATAAAGAGTCTAGATGCCACATTAAAATAAATTAAAATAAAAACAATATAAAGAGTCTGATGCCACATTAAAATGTTACCAAATGGTCATGAAATTACAGATTTACAAAAACAATGATTGTGAATTGGGTGAAGGTTTACAGAGCAGATCAATTTTCCATTCAACAATTCAAACACCTTTTGTTTCATCTCATTGATTGCAGTCCTTACAGTGTGACCTCACTCTTCACTTCCTCCCTGTGTTTCCTGTTTCTAAGCTTCTTTCTCAAATGCTTTGAGGAAACAGAACTATTGAAAACCAGGCTATCCCCAAACTCAAGTTTGAATAACAATACATAAAAAACTCTATGTGAAGATAGAGGAAGGAGGCATTATTTGGGTTTTTCAATGATGGTGAAAGACAGATTTACACATAAGCTAAAGCAGTGGGTCAGTCTTCCCTCTGGAAAAACCAGGGCACATAGTTAGTTTCATCTACTCTTCGAGCTTTACATCACTTGCAAAAAGCATGATATACCTGAACAGGCATCCCAGTTCTATTTCTTCACTGCACCTTCCCATGAAAAAGAAAAACTTGGAGAAGTGGGGGAGGGGGGGGTCTGTGGTAGCCCAGGTCAGAGGTCTGTGGTTCTAAATGGCCTAGTGCTTGAGTGGCTGATGAATTACTATCATTTTCTCTTTGTGCCTTGACATAAAAATAAGTCCTGCCCTTGAGTTCTGCTGAGGAGAGACCACTCCTCCTCACCCAGTGAAGAGAGCCCTTGAGTTCCCGCTGAGGAGAGGCCATCTCTACTCACCCAGTGAAGGGAGCCCATGCACAGCTTGGCGGCGAGGAGTGGGATGGTGGCATCATCAGGCTTCAGACGGATACATTCTTTCAATACCTTCACAGCACGTGCAGACTTGTCAAGAGAAGATTACTTCTGTGAAACTCAAAGCCTTTGACAGAACCAAATATGAATGCCTTCCCAGAGGGGTTTTGGTCAGGATGCCCTCTTAAAGAGGTTTTCCAATTTGGAGCCCAACCAGAGGCCTGGGACAGTTATGACCAGAGTTTGAGGCTCGCAAGTGATGGGGAACATCCCATGGTTAAAACAAGCTTCTCTGGCTTCACTCTGATTTCATTCCCTACTTGTGTGGTCATTATCAAAGAGAAAGGGGAGGAAAAAAGATACTTGAAGACACATAAGTTATAAGTATGTCTTACTAAAATTCTGATTCCATTTAGGCCAAGTAATCTTATATTTCAGGGCTAACAAGTCACCAAATGGCAGAGAATCATTAAAAGGCTCAAGTGACTAAGAATAACAACAATTCCTACATTTACAGAGGGGGTGCTAGTGGTGGGTGCCCCTCTTTTACCTGAAGACAATTCTATGGATTTGATGTTGCTGTTATGTGCTGTGGAGTCGGTTCCGACTCATAGCGACCCTGTACAGGGTTTCTGAGGCTGTAAATCTTTATGGGAGCAGAAAGTCTCATCTTTCTCCCGTGGAGCAGCTGGTAGTTTTGAACTGTTGGCCTTCCGGTTCGCAGCCTGATTCGTAACCACTACGCTACCAGAGCTCCTTATTCTATAGAGTTGTTGTTGTTGTTATATGCAGTGGAGTCAGTTCGGACTCATAGCTGTAAATCTTTACGGGAGCAGAAAGCCTAAACTTTCTCCCATGGAATAGCTGGTAGTTTCAAACTGCTGACCTTAAGGTTCGCAGCCTGATTCGTAACCACTACGCTACCAGAGCTCCTTATTCTATGAAGTAGGTGCTACTATTACTATGCTTTACACCAGCAGATACTGAGGTACTACGTAGCTTGCCCTGGGCCACACAGCTGTGAGGAGCAGTACCAGGATCCACCTAAAGGATGGGGTTCCACAGCCCATGGTTTCTGCCAAGGCAACTGTGAAAGGTAAGCAACAGAGCTCCCTCTCCGAGAGCAAATCCACACTCTCACATGAACAGAGGGGACAGGGGGAAGGACTGGCCTTGGATTAGGCCACATCCTTTTCACATGATGCAGTTACAATGGCTACTAGAAGGTAAATTCAGTAGAATTTTTCTTCTCGACATTCACCTATGTTGGTCCCCGAATAATTGAAATAGTTAGTCCATTTCCTTGATTGTTCATTTCGAAATGGCAACAGGACAGTTTTCAAAAGTTGGTGTAGACATTGGTGTGATTCCATGGCACGGACTGCAAGTCCACGGAGCAGGGCACAGAGTTGTACATGACAAAGGTGACTCACCTTTCCAGCAGCCATCAGCGACAGGGCAAACTGGTACCAGAGGTGGAACTCCTCAAAGGCAAACTTCATGGCTCTTTCTAAACACTGGTTAGGAAACAAGAACAAAAGGAGGCATCCGAGAATTACCAGGGTCACAACCGGGCACGTGTAGTTTGCATCTGGACACACGAAGGTGAGTCCTACACAACCTGGTTCCCTGGGGTAAAAGAAACCATCTTCCACCAAGGGTACAATGCACCAGGCCAGAGGTGAGGGCAATCCTTGAGTGACTAACACATTCTCTGGTCTCAGAAGCTTTTCATCTAGACCAGCGAAAGAGGTAGGCACACTACTCAAAGGTGAGGCCACGATTACAAGTGTCACTGAGAGGGAAACAGAAAGGACCAGGGGGAACTGATCACAAGAGCAGCAAAGGTGACCTGGAAGAGTGGCAGCATGAACGGAGCATGAAGACATGAAAAGTGTATGCTCTGGCTTGGCGATGCTAAGTGGTTCTGTATGAGCCAAGCCTAGCTACAAGGGCAGGAGAGGGGAATCAGGTCAGAGGGCAAGTCACCAAGAGACTGAAATGTCACCTTCTTTTCCCTTTCCCCAAGCCCAGCTTTGGCTCTCCCTCTGCTGAGCTCATAAAGTCTTACCACCGTAACTATAAGTCAATGTGATGGTCCTTGTCTCCCTGCCCTACTCTGAGAAACTATCAAGTGCAGAAATCATGACTTGTTTCTCTTTGTCACCTAAGTGTAGTTACAGTACCTACCTATGGGGGTGATCTACCAGTGTTGGTTGGGTTTGGACTTCACCTTCAGTCAAATGCTGGTTTCTGTTCACAGAGTGAACATGATCAAGTCAGAGCTTTTGGAAGATCACAGGGAGCTAGGGGAGGGGCAAGACCAAACTGGAAGAAGGTCAGAAATAGGATGGATAGAATGGTCCAAGGTTTGGAGTAAACTGTGAGCCATGAAAGCCGCAGTAGACATGAAAGACACAGAACCAAGAGATGGGCCTGAGTTACAATCAACAAGGTCAGGCTGTCCAAGAAAATGGGGGTTACTGAGGAGCAGTTGCTGAAGGAGATCCCCAAAGTCTGCCCATCTAGGAGAAAACTCATGGCAAAGAAGGCTCCTGTTTGCATGTATGTGTGTGTGAGAGAGAGAGAGTGAGAAAGAGAGTGTGTGAGAGAGAAGGAGAAGAGGAAGAAGAAAAGTATTATCCATGAGTTTCATTTGTAACATGGTGAGACTCAGGTGCCATGTGATGGTTTAAAGAGACATTTAGAGACAATCTAGGGTCTCAAAAGACAAAGACAAACATACGAGAAGAGTGTTGACATCATTGGAAACGACGAGAACACCCCAGGAATTTCAGGGAGAAGGCAACTGGAGCAGAACTTTGAGAAAGATCTCTATTTACAGAGATGGCGGGGAAGGACCAGTAAAAGCCACTGGGTGGATGCAGCAGTGCTTCAGCACAGAGAGGAACTCGGGAAAAGGAGAAGAATAGGGTCAAAAGTAACAAAGGCCAGAGGGCCACTGACTCAAGCAAGGCGTGGATCATGTGCATGGAGCTTAAGACCATGTTGTCTAAGGGAATCAGGCCATGGTGGCTGGAGGAGCAGAAGGTGAGTCGTGTAAGGAAGGAAGATAGTCAGCAAAGGTCTGCGGGAGAGGAGGTGGCAGACAGGCTACTTACCTGAACCATGACTGGGCACACAGTAGGTATTCGATACCTGCTTCATTTTTCATGGGGAAACCTGAACATCTCCCCAACATGGGAGGAAAAGCCAGCAGAGGAGCAGAAAGTTGAGAAGACAAATTGAGTTCTTTCTAAAAGACTATGGCGAGCAGGTCCCTAGAACAAGAGGAGGATCTGCTAGAAGCAGGTTCCTGAAGACAAAGAGAGACCCTTCAATGGGAGTTCTCCTCAGTCTCTAGTTTCTCTGCCAAGATGGAATAAGATCAGAGTTAGGAGTTGAAGAAGAAGAGAAAAGGTTTAAATAGCAAGAAAAGCCTCATTCTGAATGGGGCCAACTCAAAACCGGGGCTGTGGACGTGCAGGGGCGCCATTTTCATTCCAGGGATATTCGTGGTCCTGAAGTTAGAGGAGACTGATGGATGGAATGACAGATGGGAAAGCAGGGAGGGATGGGTCTGGGGTTGACAGACAAGGGAGAGCCACTGAGGGGGTGGCACAATGGACGTGAAGTGAGGTGGTTGGCTAGGAGAGAAAAGAACTGCAGAATTTTACATTTTCAGAGGCCACAATAAATATTATCCCAGCTGGTTTACTGTGAAAATCTGCCCTAATAAAAATATGTTCTATTTTAAAGCTAAGTCTGAAGCAGTTAATGAACACCTGGTATACGCCCAGCGATGGCACAGGATGGATATTCCAAGATCTTAAGTAAGATGAACCCTGGTCTCTGATTTTGATCACATTGGCAATGCGTCAGCTGAAAACTCTTGGGCAGAGACATGGGACCATTCTGGACAATGAGAAGTGTTGGGAGGCCTCCAGGGAAGCTCAACTAGCACACACTCTTGTCCTCAGCCCTGCCCGGGGACACAGACTCAGTGTTGGAGGTGGAGCAGCCCGGGAAGGACAAGCACGGGTACAAAACCACCCACCAGAATGACTGTGCAGAAAGCAGGAAAGTCTGCAGGCCTCTGACACTCTGCGGAGTACTGCAGCCCCACCAACCAAGGACGGCTGCCTGTCCTCAGAGCTGTGACGGGGTTTTTTGTTGTTGACCTTGTGGCAGTTCCGACTCACAGTGAACCTGTATAGGGTTTCCGAGGTTTTAAATCTTTGTGGGAGCAGAAAGCCTCACCATTCTCAGTGGGGCGGCTGGTAGGCTTGAACTACCAACCTTGTGATTCGCAGTCCAGCACTTATTGTACGAAGGGGAGATAAACGCATGGTGAGGTCACTTTAATTGATTTTATTCTAGCTGAATACTAATCCACAGTAAGTAGCCATGATGGGATCCGTACCTAGGTATTGTTGTTATTGTTAAGTGCCCTCAAGTTAGTTCCAATTCATAGAGACACTGTATAGGGTTTCCAAGGAGCAGCTGGTGGGTTTGAACCACCAATCTTGAGATCAACAGTCTAGTGTTTATGCTAAAGCACCCCATCAGGACTGTAAGTTTACCTAATCCCAAAGCCCTCTTAACTGCTCTGCAACTGATAAGCAACAAAAAGCCATTAATAATTGTCACTCACCGCAACCCCATAGGACAGAGTTGCTATTGTTGTTATGTGCCATCAAGCCGGGTCCAACTCCTAGCGACCCTGTATAGGGTTCCCAAGGTGCAGCTAATGAGTTTAAACCACCAGCCATGTGGTTCAAAGCAACCTTGCAGTCCAGCGCTTATCCTACGGCGCCAACACCACCAGGCTCCTTAAGAAGCCATGCCTGTGCTTTTAAGAAGGGCAGTGAAAATATCAGACAGCAGTTTGCAGAAAAGATGAAGGAGGTAAGATGGCAGGCGGGTGGGGGTATGGAGGTGGTGGTGCTAATCCAGGTGTGGTCTAGGTACAGGGAGGAAACCGATGTTATAGAGAGGGTGCCAAGCAATGAAAAGCCAACGGTGCTTGGAGGCAAATTTAGAGGGAGGTGGACGAAGGATGATGAAGAAAGAAACAAGAATGAGCATCACATTGGCTGAATTTAGGAAGAGAGCCGGTATGTAGAGAGAAGGAGGTGGATGATGATCCAAGACGAGGTTTGTTCCAACAGCTCTACTCAACAAATTCACTGTAATATACACACAGAAACATTTAAATGCTTAAATGCATTTTCTTGCTCCTTTTTCTAAGAGGAGTGATAAATATCAGCTATTTTCCTGACAAGCAAACGAAGCTCAGTAGCTGAAATAGTCTGTTTGGAGTCAGAAAGCTAAATGCTTTAAAGAAGTGTGCATCCTTATTGCCTTTTGGGCCAATGGCTAACAGTCTTTATTGTTGTTGTTGCTAAGTGCCATCGAGTTGGTTCCGACCCATAGCGACCCTGAACAGGGTTTCCAAAGTTGTAAATCTTTACAGGAGCAGAAAGCCTCATCCTTCTCCCACGGAGCAGCGGTAGCTTCAAACTGCTGACCTTGTGGTTTGCAGCCCGATTTGTGACCACTACGCTACCAGAGCTCCTTACATAGTCTTTATACTTGGTGAAAAAAAACATTTACTGAAAACCTAATTGGTATAGAGCTCACCATTCCAAGTGTTTTTGGAAAATACCAAAGGAAATCAGCCCCAGACCTCAGCAAGAGTCAAATCATGGATTCCCGAGGCCAGAAGAGAACTTGGGAAGTGTCTAGTCGAGGCCCACAACAGGAAGGCCACTTGACTGTTGGCTGTTGTTACCTACTGTCAAGTCGGCCCCCAACTCATGGCAACCCTACGCACAACAGGATTTTTGTTGTTGTTAAGTGCCATTGAGCCAGTTCCGACTCATAGAGACCCTGTATAGGATTTCCATGGAGCAGCTGATGAGCTTGAACTATTGACCCTGTAGTTCTAACCAACCTTGCAGTCCAGCACGTTAACCCACAGCGCCATACCTGGATGGCTGAAATCCACAGGGTTTTCATTGGCTAACTTTTCAGGAGACCATGACATCTTTCTGTCCCGTCTACCTTAGTCTGGAAACTCTGTTGAAACCTGTTCAGCACCCATCTCGCCACTCTGGTGGCTACACTTGAGGTGCACTGGCCGGGAATCGAACCTGGGTCTCTCACATGAAAGGAGAGAATTCTTCCACTGAGCCACCGCTGCCTCTTTGCCTGTTGTTGTTAGTTCCCACTGAGTCAGCTCCTTCTCTTGGGAGCCTTGTGTGAAGACCACTGAAATGCTGCCCACTCCGTGCCATCTTCATGGTCACCGGTATGTTTCAGTCTGCTGCAGAGGCCAATGTGTCAGCCCACCCACCCCATGGAGAACTCCTACGTTGTCACAGACCCTCTACTTTACCATCTGACTCCCTAGCACCTCAATTTCCTTGGGGGGGGGGGTCACCCCAGATGGAAGGGAAGCAACCTCTCTGACGCCCAGTAATAAAGCCTAAGGGTGAATGAGGGAAGCCATCGGTGTGTCACGTGGCTTTGGCCTGGCCAATCAGATGCTCCCTTTGGGGCTCTGACGCTGGAGGAGTGAGGCGAGGGAGGGGCTAGTGGGTGTTGTCCCAGTGGCCAGGCTGAGTGAAGAGAGGGTCAGCGTTGGTGGTGCCCCCCTGAGCAGAACGGCCTTCCAAACTGGGACAGGGCCTCGCCTCCTTGAGTTCTGCTCAAGTCCGTTCTTCACCCTCCTGTGAACTCAGCAGTGTTGTTGTTGTTAAGTGCCGTCGAGTCGGTTCCAATTTATAGCAACCCTGTATAGAGCTTCTGAGGAGCGGCTGGTGAGTTTGAACTGCTGACCTTGCAGTCCAGGGGTTCTACAGCGCCACACCAGGACTCGTGATTTCCTTTTCTGCTTGACTTCAGAAGTCAGGCTCTGCCATCTACAATCAAAGTCCTTCTTCCTAGTCTTCTAACAAGCCCTCCTTCGAACTTCTGCCTGGAATTTCCCAAACATAAGAGTTCTTGACCTGAATAATTGTTGTTAAGTGCCGTCGAGTCGGTTCTAACTCACAGCGACCCCATATATAGGGTTTCTGGTGAGTTTGAACTGCCGACCTTGCTGTCCAGTGCTTATCCTACAGCACCACACCAGGACTCCATAAACAGTCGCTGCAAATGAACAATCTAGGCATTGCCACAGGAAACAGGCGTGCCAATTTCAGCAAGGCACCTAACTTCCTTATACCCAGAAGCCTCTGCTGTAAGATGAGGACTAGAGTACAAAATTACAGAAATGCCTCACTTATCAACATGGTTAGGTTCCAAAGACCAGGCTGTTTGCAAAACCTGTCATTATGCAAAAATGGAAGATGACTACTCATTACGTAACTGCCAAATTATATTAAGTAAATGTCAAATTTCATCTTTACACATCTGTCAAATTACATCATTACGTAATTGTCAAATTACATTACTATGTAACTGTCAACCCACTGAGAACCACGGCCTAGTCAAGTGGACACATAATCTTGATCATCACAGCCACACATTAGTCTTGCCTGATACCTTGGTGTTTGTTACTGCCAGACATACTTCATTAATGTGCAAAATAGCTGGATCATAGATTTTTTGCCCTTGTAAAATGTCAACTAATGACACAGTAGTATGTGTAATGAAGAAAGTTATCAGGGAAATTAAATTAGCTAATACTTAGTTCGGGTGTGGCGCTGTAAGATAAAGCACTGGACTGGAAGGTCAGTTAGAAATGGAAGACTGGCAGTTCAAACTCACCAACTGTTCCTCAGACACCCTACACATGGTCACTATGAGTCGGAACCAGTCCTTAACAACAGCAGTACATAGAAGGCACTAAGAACAGAGTCTGACAGCAGGCTAGAACATGCAAAAAAAGGACAGCTTTTTTATTTAGGAGTTTCTGGATGGTGCAAATGAGCCTGATGCTGTGTTTAAAGTGCTCAGCTGCTAACCACAAGGTCAGTGGTTCAAACCCACCAGCTTCTCTGGGGAGAAAGATACGGCAGTCTATTTCTGTAAAGGTTTTAGGCTTGGAAACCACATGAGACAAATCTACAGCAATGGGTTCAGATTTTTTGGTTTCAGGAGGCGGTGCCAATGTTTAGCACTCTCAGCTGCGTACAGAAAGTTTGGAGGAGGTTTGAGTCCAACCAGAGACATCAGAAAAAAGGCCTGGTAATCTACTGCTGAGAAACCTGCCCCTGAGATCCCTCGGGAGCCCAGCTCTACTGTGCTATACGTGGGGTCGTCATGAGCCATCTACTCAGTGGTGACTGGTGTGCTTTTAATGAAATATTATTATTTACTTTGTTGTTGTTGTTAAGTGCTGTCAAGTTGGTTCCGACTCATAGTGACCCTGTATAGGGTTCCTAAGGAGTGGCTGGTGAGTTTGAACCACTGACCTTACGGTTCATACCAACCTTGCAGTCCAGTGCTTAGCCTACAGTGCCACACCAGGGCCCCATTTACATATTTATCATTTATTTGTTTTATATTTTAGCATTCTTACAATAAGAAAGAAAATACAAGCATTTCACAAAACTTATCAATGTATTCAAACTCAATATATGAAACCTCAGATTTCAATACAGTATATGTCAGAAATGATGATTCAGTTTGCTAAACTTCAGAAAAGATTCAATCTGAGACCCTTAGGAATCACTTTACAGAACTGGTCTAGAATACATGTCCATTATTGACTTTGCTAACAAGCTTTTTGATAACCTACAGTTACTGGGTACTGTTGAGATGATTCTGATTCATAGCGACCCCATGTGACAGCACAGAGCTGCCCTGTAGGACTTTTTAGGCCGTGATCACTGTAAGAGGAGATCCCCAGGCCTTCTTCTTGTGAAGTAGATGGCTGGGTTCAAATGGTCAATCTTCTGGCTAACAGCCAAGCACTTAACCACTGAGACACCAGGGATCCTTACATACTGTGCAGCCAGCCACCATTCGAATTGCTAGACCTCATCCGATTGTCCTAACAACACTCCCAATGCCTGGCCTGTGTGGTTATCACCCTCTATGTTTACAGACAGGACACTGAAGCGGGGGGGAACCACAAAGGGAAGACCTAAGGCTTCACAGCGAGATCCATGTGGTGTTGGTTCCTGAGTCTGCGCTGTGACACTCTTTGCCTCTGAGTCTTTAACTGAAGACACGGCACTCACATTCACACACAACTCACCAGTCCCACAAAGCAAGCCAGAGCTGAGTGAAAGTCCCCTAAGAATGGCACATATTCCCTGAACTATTTCACAGCAATGTGTGTGTGTGTGTGTGTGTGTGAATGGGGCCCCTGCTCCCATGGCCTCTTGAGGGCCTTGAGGCTACCAAGGACTAGACCTTCCTAGGTGGCAGAATTTTCAAGAAGTCAGTGACACCCCCTCTAAGACTGAAACTTAAAGGGAACACATAAGCAGGCATGTAAGCTTGCTGGTGACCACATTGGTCTACTGGTGAGTGGAAGAGGGGGAAAGGCAGCAATGAAGAAATGGGCTGAATTCAACCATGGTCCACAGACTCCTATTGACCTGGAGATGAGAGAAAGAAGAGGAAGGGCTGGTTGGTCTGAAGAGTGGTAAGACCTGGGGACACCTGAGCCCATGGACAAGGGCACAGCCACAAAGGGCTAGAGCTGTGAATGAAGCATCCAGCTGATATGAAGTGATGGGAGACACACAAGAACACCCAAACTTGCAGATAGGTGCAGATAGTACCTATTTGACCTAGCCTCAATGGCTCTATAATCAGAATTTGACTAGAAAAAAAATTTTTTTCTTAATTTTTTTTTTTTTTTATAAAGGAAATGAGGGTAAATTGCTACAATTTGAGGAACTTGACCTATACTCATGGAGGTAGTAACTCTAAATACCAACTGAGAGGGAAGGAGTCTTCACATCAAGTATCAATGCTATCTCCCTTCTGTACACAGGGTAGACAAGGATGGACAACTTCAATATTGGCTACCTAAAATGAAGGGGCAATGGAGGCATGAAGTGACTGACTTAGAAGATTTCAAGAGGGAGTTTAGTTTAAGAGTGTGTGGAGGAAGAAAGAGTCCCCACTGAATAGTTTTCATCTTGTCTAGATGGGTCTGGTTAAAAGAGATAGGGATAAGATTCTTATGATTCAATAGTAATAGTTACCATGACTACTTGCGACTGTCACAATTGTAAAGGTAGAAGTGTTGTAACAAAAATGGGGTGGGGTAGTTAATTTTACAGTCCAGAAACAGTGGACCCTGGTACCATCAGGGGAGAAGAGCACAAGCGGAAAGCGGGACCTTATCCAGAGAAGCAGCGACACCAGAGATGGAGTCAGAGATGGGGACAGGAGAAAGGTAGCAGCTGAGGATTCTAGATTCATGGGAAGAGAGGGACTAAGAGCTGGTAGCCAGGAGACAGACTTGCAGAATGTGCCGTTTTGTGGTGTAAATTATTATATATACCTGAGTGTTTAAAAAAAAAGAGCTAAAGTTAATAGAGAGAAATATGGTTATCTGATGATGCATGGAGGGGATTATGATCATTGTAATGAAACAAGGTGTATGATTTGTTGAATGTAAAATTATGATCTGCCCTATAAACTTTCACTCAATTCACAATAAAAACTTTAAAAAGAAGAAGTCAGTGACATCCACAAGCACCTTGGCAATTGATGCTGCCCTGTCTCCAATTCATCTCAAAGGTGCTCCATTTGACAGGGTTTCAATGGGGCTCCCATATCCTCTTATACCGAAGCATCTCTCATGTCTGCAACCCCTTTCTAGTGAATTTTAACAACCTACATGCCACAATTAGCTACGGAGGGCTTCTAAAGAGAGATGAGACATGCAAGCCAACAATTGTAACAATGTCAAATCAGTGCTTCACCCCAGTGCAGAGATGTTTGAGCTCTGGGGCCCAGCCCGTGGCCCTGTCTCCTGTGGGGTCTTCACGTCTCATGACACATGGTGATGGCACGCTGGCTCTGAAAAAGTGCCCAGAAAGATGCAGAAGTTCTCTAATTCTTAATGTCAAGCATACTGCTCAGATGTAGAACATATCCACCCTTAGGGTCCCGGAAACACCAAGAGTGCATGAGCTCCTAAGACACTAAAGTCAGTGATAGCGCAATCACAGAAAGGGTCTCCTCCTAAAAATCTGGACTCCTGGTGTGCTACTATAGCATCAGCACTGGACTACAAACCACAAGATCAGCAGTTCAAACCCACCAGCTGCTCCTTGGATACCCAGCTTGTTATGAGTCAGAACCGAGGGGCATTCACTGTCTACAAGATCGGGTGTCTGCTCCTCAACTTTGTTGCACTATCCCTTTTTGAGAGCCTTTAGCCATCTCTCCGTATATTCTAGCTTTAATGGAATGAGGAGATTGGGGATGAAGTATGTGTTCATTTAGTAACAAAATGAAAAACGTTTCCATTTAAATAATGCTTTCAGAGAAACCAGAACTGACGTGAAAGGACTGCTGAGGAGATGGGAGCAGTCTTGTGCCCGGAGGCTGCTTCCGTCACTCAGCCAGTGTGGCTGGGCTCTTGAAAGGTGGGGCAAGAGGTGGTGGTTTCCTAGGGCCATAAGACCCAGGCTTAATCCGAACTTGTTTCTCCTGGCCACTGAGTGGCTGTGGAGGTTCAATGAAGTAAGCACAGACTGCTTGGAGGTAGGAGGCACACAGTAAGCACTAGCAGTGCACGAGCTGTTGAGGCAGCTGCTGTGAAATATGGAGTAGCAGCTTCCACAGAGATCTGGGAGGGGAACAAGGGGTCAGGGGTCATCGATGACACAGAGAAAAGGAAGGGACGCGCGGACTAGAATGGGAGCAGTGGGAACTAGATGCTGGCCCCTTATTCATTTCTGCAGTGAGGCAGATGGTAGAAGTGTAGGACCCGAGAGAGGGAACTTGGGGTCTGATCCAGGTCTGTGGATCCGCATGCCGCCCCCACAGAGCAGCAGGTGACATCTCCACATCACCGCCATACCAAGAAATGCCGACGGACTTGGCACCACCATTCCTGCTACCAGGAAAGATCAGTTCAATCACTGTTATCACATTGCCGTCACCGCCTAAATCCCACATGACATTCATTTAATGCCGTGCATGCTTGCTAGGGCAATAATTAGACTCGAAATGACTTCTAATCCTTTCAGTGGTAGCCAAAATGTCACCTGCAAAAACGTAGTTTCCTTCAGGAAACAGGATCTGATGCCTTTGGAGTTGCTTATTTTAACTTCCCAGAAGTCAGTTATCTTTTGGGGGTTTCGGGGAGGAGAATTTCAGGAATTGGAAGCTCTTCTGGCAAAAGACAGGGGTTTAGCAGTTACCTTCCTAATACGCAAAGCCCAATTATGTGAACTGGGCACGTGGCAGCGGCAGAGGCAGAGGCAGCTGTACAATAACCACAGCCCAGAAAAAGTCTATTTTGGAATTCAAGATGAGATTCAGCGTCTAAAAACCCATAGGGAGGGGATGGGAGTAAAAGAAGCAGATAGACCTCAAATGCAGCCTGCAGCCTAAGTCTAAAATTCATCACTGTTAAAACCAAACAAACCACACAATGAACTCTCTTTAGTATTCACCTCTGTGGACAAGTTGGTCATATTCTGTTGTTGTTACGTGCCATCTGTTTGGTTCCAATGCATAGTGACCCTGTGCATATCAGAAGGAAACGCTGATTGGTGGGTCCTCTCCCATCCTCACCATGCTGCTGTGTTTGGGCCCACGGTATCAGTCCACCTCCTTGAGGGCTTTCCTCTTTTTGTTGACCCTCTTAACAAGTATGGTGTCCTTCTCCAGGAACTGGTTCCTCTTGATAAGAGGTCCAAAGTATGTGACACAAAGTCTCGCCAGTCTTGCTTCTAAGAAACATTCTGGTTGGACTTCTTCCATGACAGACGAGTTCGCCATTATGATAGTCTAAGGCATGTTCAATATTCTTCAGTGGCACCATGATTCAACATTATTCACCAATACCACAACTCAATGGCATCAACTCTTTTTCCATCTCTCTCATTCATTGTCCAGCTTTCATATGCGTAGGGGATGACTGAAAATACTATGGCTTGGGTCAGAGCAAATAGTCCTCAAACTGCCATCTTTGATTTCTAACACTTTTAAGAGGTCTTTTACAGAAAATTTGCCCAGTGCAATACGCAGTTTGATTTTCTGACTGCTGCTTCCAAGGGTATTCACTGTGGATCCAAGTAGAATAAAATCCTTAGACACCGTCAAACCTTTTCTCCATTTACCATGGTGTTATTTAATGGTTCCGTTGTGAGGACTTTTGTTTTCTTTATGTTGAGGTATAATCCTTACTGAAAGCTGTAGTCTTTCATCTTTATCAGGAAGTGCTTCAACTCCTCTCCACTTAGAGTAAGTAAAGTTGTGTCATCTGCATATTGCGAGTTGTTAATGAATCTTCCTCCAATCCTAATGCCATGTTCTTCTTCATATTTTCTTGGATTATCTGCAATGATAGACCTCATTCCACATCCTCTTTTGATTCTGGCTTGAATTTCTGGCAGTTCCCTGTCAATGGACTACTGTAAGCATTTTGAATTATCTTCAGGAAAATTTCATTTGTAGGTGATAGATAGAAATGATACTGCTTGATGATTTCCACATTCTGCTGGAACACCTTTCTTTGGAATGGGTAGCAATATGGATCTCTTCCATATCGGCCAGGTAGCTGCCTTCCAAACTTCTTGGAATAGGTAAGTGAGCATTTACCATATTGCATCCGTTTGTTGAAACATTTCAATTGGTATTATGTCGATTCCTAGAGCTTTGTTCTCACTAATGGCTTCAGTGCAGTATGGACTTCTTCCATCAATACCATTTATTCTTGATCATATGCTGCCTCCTGAAATGGTGGAGCATCAACCAACTCTTTTTGGTATAGTGACTCTGCATATTTCTTCCACCTTCTTTTGATGCTTCCTGTGTATTTCAATCATTTGTCCATAGACTCCTTCAATATGACAGGTTGAGGCTTGGATTTTTTTCTTCAGCTCTTTCATCTTGAGAAATGCTGAGTGTTTTCTTCTCTTTCGGTTTTGTAACTCCAGGTCTTTGAACATTTCATTATACTTTATTTTGTCTTCTCAAGCTGCCCTTTGAAATCTGTTCAGTTCTTTTACTGCATCATTTCTTCCTTTCATTCTAGCTATTCTACATTCAAGAGCAAGTTTCAGAGTCTCTTCTGACATCCATTTTAGTCTTTTTTTTCTTTCCTGGCTTTTTAGTGACCTTTTGATTTCTTCATACATAATATGTTTCATGCCATCCAACAAGTTGGGTGGACTTTATTCATAAGTGTTCAATGTGTAAAATCTATTCTTGAGAGGGTTTCTAAAGTCAGGTGAGATATATTCAACGGTGTACTTTGGCTGTTGTGAACTTATTATAAATGTCATCAGCTTCAACTTGAACTTGCATATGAGCAAGTGCTGATCCGTTCCAGTATCATCAGTCAGAGTAAAGCCACTGACTTTACTCTGACTGATGATACTGAGTTTCTCCATAACCTTTTCCCAACCCATGTAATTCCATCTGATGAGGTCCACGTGTATAGTTACTGCTTATGTTGCTGAAAGTGGTATTTGCTAGGATACAATCACTGGTCTTGCAAAATTCTAGCATGAGGTCTCCAGTACGTTCCTATCACCAAGGCCATATTTTCCAACTACACATGCTTCTTTGTTTCCAGATTTTGCATCCCAATCACCGCTAATTATCACTGTATCTTGATTGCATGTTTGATCAGTGTCAGACTGCAGAAGTTAGCAGAAACTTCAATTTCCTCATCTTTGGCATTAACAGTTAGTGTGTATATTTGAATAACAGTCATGCTAACTACTCTTCCTTGTTGTTGTTAAGTGCCACCGAGTTGGTTTTGACTCATAGTGACTCTGTGTAGGGTTTTCAAGGCACAGCTGGTAAGCTTGAACCTCCGACCTTGCAGTTCAAACCGACTTTGCAGTCCAGCGCATTAACCCACAGAGCCACACATATGGATAGTATTCTATCACTGGCAGTGTTATACTTTAGGATAGACACTGAAATTTTTTTCTTTGATGATAGATGTGATATCATTCCTCTTCAGTTTATCATTCCCAGCATAGCAGACTGTATAAGTGCCCGATTCATAATATGAATCCAGTTCAGCTCACTTGCCTAGGATATTGATCTTCAAGCATTCCATTTAATTTTGGACAACGCTCGGTTTTGAAACCCTATACAGGGTCGCTATGAGTCGGAACCAAATCCACGGCATTTAACAACAACAAAAATACTCCAATTACTCATGGGTGTTTACAGTTGTTTCTTCTCATTTCAAATTGTGTCATATTAGCAAATGAAGGTTCCCAGAGTTTTACTCCGTCACGTAAATAACAGTTTTCGCTCATATTTTTTTTTTTCTTTCCAGGAGTGGACTGCTGGGTCCTTTTTAATCTTGAAGTTACACTGAAATCTGTCCATCATACAGTCATATCTGTATCTGACATATCGGTAGCATTGCTTCCATCATCACAGGAACACACAAGTCACCACAGTATGACAAAATGACAGACAAATTATGGGCCATGTTCTAAAAGTTCTCATAACAAGATCCTTTAATTGATTCAGAAGATTTTCTTTACTTCACTATACATACTTAATGAGTCAGTTAGTACACTCGACTCCTTACAGTTTTATCAAAAGGTTTGTTTGGCTTTTGTTTTATAATTTTGTACTTTATATGGGTAATTTTTCACTTCTCCCTTTTAGACAATGAAACACTAATGAAATAGCTTAGTCATTTAGGACTTTTATCTTAGCCCCATAGAGCAGTACAATCATAGAGTGGGTTGAAAACTTTAACTAGTCTCCTATCCCTGGTGGCGGAGGAGGGGTGGCATGGAGAAGACTCATAAAACACTCAACCACTAGCCAAGAGGCTGATGGTTCAAGCCCACCCAGAGGTACCTTGGAACACAGGCCTGATAATCTGCTTTGGAAAGGTCACCGCCTTGAAAATCCTATGGAGCAGTTCTATTCTGCACCATGAGTCAGAATCAGCTCGATGGCAATTCACAAGAAAAACAACTTCCTTTACAGACACAGAAACTAAAACCAGAGAGGAGACAGGCCTGGCCTGACGTTAGAACCCAGGTTCAATGCTTTTATTTCTAAACCAACTCAAGTGAAAATTATACGTACAAATCAAAACGAGATTTGAGAGATTTACACTACAAGAGTCTGGGACCTAGATAAGACATTTGGTGTAATCCTGAGCCCCATCCAGAACCTTCTGAGGTGGGACATTCCCACTTGAAAAGACAAGCAGACCAGCCTGGAATAGTGAGAGGAACAGAAGTTACTTCTTGATAGAAAGACCAGCAGGAAAAATCCAAAACAAAAATGGCAGTCCGACTGGCTACTACAAGAACAAGCAAGTTGTTCGCTGGGGCACCATCAAGACAAGCAACCAAGTCCCTTTAGGGTAAACCCCACTCCAGGACTGAAACCCAAAGGGAGCAGCACATGAGCAGGTACGTAAGATTGATGGTGACCACACTGGACAAGTGGTGAGTGGAAGAGGGGGAAAGCTAGCAATGAGGATATGGGTTGAATTTGGCCA
>NW_006408543.1:18557254-18602044 GCF_000296735.1 Chrysochloris asiatica | reverse complement strand
GGGGGAGGGGGAAAGTAGAATTCCCACTGAATAGTTTTCATCTTGTCAAGATGGGTCTGGTGAAAGGAGACAGGAATAAGATTCATATGATTCAACAGTGAATAACTGTTATAATGACTAATTGCAACTGTCACAACTGTAAAAGCAGAATTTTTATAACAAAAAGAGGGGAGAAGTTAATCTTACAGTCCAGGAACAGAGGACCCTAGGGCCATCAAGGGAGAAGAGCACGAGCGGACTGTGGAACAGTATATTCAGAGAAGCAGGGACAGCAGATATGGAGACAGAGATGAGGACATGGAGAGAGAGAGCAGCTGAGGACTCTAGCCACATGAAAAGAGAGAGGCTATGTGCTGGCGGCCAGGAGGCAGACTTGCAGAATGTGCCCTTTGGTGGTCTAAATTATTATATATTCCAAAGTGTTTTTGCATGCATCCCTCCCTCCCCCACAAAAAAACAGAGGGAATAGATGCAAATACTGTTGAATGATGATGCACGGAGGAGACTGTAATCACTGCAATGAAACGATGAGTGTAAAACTGATGTTCTCCCATGTAAACTATCACTCAAGTCACTTGAAAAACAAAAACAAAAAAGGAGTCTAGGACCTAGGATGGCTAGGTATAAAAGGCATCCTTACAGGACTCTCAGCTACAAAGAAGAAGTCCCTCCTCCCCCAGCTTTGAGAGAATATAAAGGATGCCAAGGCTTGCTCAAGTTTCCTCCCTTTGTTTTAAAAACTCAAAGCCCATCTCCTTTGAAGTCAATTCCAACTCATAGTGACCCTACAGGATAGAGCAGAGCTGCTCCACAGCGTCTCTTAGGCTGAAACCCCCACAGAAGCATGTGCTCACATCTGTCTCGCCTGGAGTGGCCAGTGAGCTTGAACCACAAACCTTCCGTTTAACAGCCAAGGGCTGAAAATCACTGTGCCTCCAGGGCTCCTTATGTCGCAAATAAAAATGAGCAAACAGCCCGTCTCTCTTCATTTCTCTTTGTCCTTTAAAACAACAATACTGCTCCAAGTAGAGGCAGCTCAGAGCTTTATTGCTTTAGCAAATGCTTAAATGAAAGGAACATCTCACCATGGCCCCTGGACATTCTATTCCAGATCTGAATGCTGGATGCCACCCACTGGCGGGATTTCAACTCCATGAAGCAACTTGACCAAGATTGCACAATGGATGGAAGACCTCCAGCGCCCTATTCAGACACCACTTCACCAACTGTCCTGCTGAGGCAGCTCCTCTTTGTGATCCTTGCAGAAGCAATCAGTCAGTTCAAGAAATGGGCATTTCGTGTCTTTACTCTCTCCCTCTATTTTCAACTGCCTCGCACCTCCCTGTTTCTGGTCTGTTTGTCCACTTGTCTTCCCTGGCTTGGCCACCAGCTTCTTAGCCCTTCCACCAGGGTTGCAGCTGCTCCAACCATGCAAAGATGATAGATGGCAGAAAGGAGTCTACAATGTGCCAGTCCAGTGATGGGTCACATACAAAGCAGGTGCTCAATAAATGCTTGGATGAAGGAATACATGTGGATGGAAGGACAGCGAGATGGGTGAACACTTCCAGAGTGTTAGGATCAATTCTGCAAGTACCTTCAAAGAGGTCCATGCCAAGAACCTGGCGGCCATGTCCTATCAGCAGGGGCTAAAGCAGGGGACTATCCAGTCTACTGCCTGTTTCCACAGAGCCCAGATGCTAAGAATCATTTTTTAAGGATGAAAACTGACAAATGATCTGATAAGCAGAAATACTAACTTTGAATCACAATTAAGCAAACTGTTATCGCTTCCAAATAATTGTAGTCTTCTCATGGGTAGACTAGGACAGAAAACTGAACTCTAAGAAGCAGAATGCTTCCCCCAGTGTTCCCCAGCTAGAAAAGGATTGTTGTTGTTGTTAAGTGTTGTAATGTTGGTCCCGACTCACAGCGACCCTGTGTAGGGTTTCTGAGAAGCGGCTGGTGAGTTTGAACCACCAACCTTGTGGTTCAAACTGACCTTGCGGTCCAGCGCATTAACCCACAGTGCTGGATTTGTACCCAAGGGTCTGCCTGACCCCAGGACTGAGTTCTGTCACTTCACTATGGATCCCTCCTCCCTTAGGGTCAAAAGGGGCTTTTGACATTAGAACGGAGATGATTAGCACTACCAATAATAGTAGTAACATTTCCCAGAGACTGCGCTAAGTACTTTGCAGGTATTAGCTCTGTGATTCTCACAATAGCCCTTGGATGTAGATACTATTATCTGAACTGTCCACAAATGGGGACAGGTGGAGAGAGGTACAGGAGCCTTCTCAAGCTCACCTCCTGCACGTAATGTAGCAGTGCTGAGGTTCTAAGTCCGATCTGATGCCCAAATGAGACACTGTGTTTCTCTAAACTACACTATCCTACGGTTTAAATCATTCCTGCTCCATCCCAGAGTGCTTTCATCTGCACTGAGGGCCACAAGGAGAGAGCAAAGCTTCCTTCATGGTGAAATTGTAAGTACCAGTGGCCAGGTCAGAGGCTGACATTCTTTGAGGTGGCCAGCCTGCATATACGTACCACATAGGCAGCCCCTACTGGGGTGCTCCACAATGTTGAACCAGACAGACAAGGGAACTGCTGTACCCTGGGGCAGGGCCCAGCTCTTTGCTGCCTATTTCCTGGCTGACCTTTGGCCGTTCCTGGGTAACATGTGCTCAGCGCACATTGAGGGACAACTTACCTACACAACCTAAGGAAAAGGGAGCAGGACAGAGTGTACACAGCTGTGACGCACTAGTTTCAGTATTTAACGAGTGTCCACCATGAGCTTTTGTTCTGTGCACCAAAGGTCAGCATGAGCCACAGACAGCTCAGTAGCAACTTGCAACAACTGTCACCATGAGCCAAAGGCTCTGCCTGCCTTTCTTAAAAGTCTCCGTCTCAGTTTATGCCAAGCCACACATACAGTGCCATCTTGGGGCCTTAGCATCTAAGTCACTGCCAGATTCTGCAGAACAAGTCGGGGAGCGTGAGGTCCGTAAAGTAACCAATGGCAGCCCAAAATCGACGTTCAAGAGTCATACACAAAACTCTCTAGTAAGTGTTTCAGGTTAGGGTTGTGTGAATGAACGTTCCTGTGGTATAAGCACTAGCCAGAAAGTTCTATACACAGAGCTAGCGTGTGGTTGAGATTCACCATAAACAAATGATCCCAAGTCCAATGGAAAAGATAAAAAATGCCCTTGGAGAGCTGCCATGTCTACAGAAAGGGGACATGTGGGGACCTTTCTGAAAGGACCCTGTAATAGTCTGCCAAAATGGAACGGTCAAATTCCAGAAACAATCCTCATCAGCAGCCTGGGTTCATTCTAAAAAACAGAGCTTGTCGCTTTACTTTTAATAGTTTAGGTTGCCATGCCAACTGGAGCTGCTGTTTAAATTGATGGGAAAAGGAAAAAAAAAAAGAAGTGTTCCTTCCTACACAAACCTTTCAGCGGGGGTTCACAATTAGTCCTTAAAAACATGAAAACGCATAGCACTGGAGATATGGTAAACATGGTATTTATATTTAAACCTGTCAGGATGGGGACACACTAAACCCTTGGTTTGTATGTCCTCAGTACAATGCCCCTTGCCCACTACCAGTGCCCTGGGAATGAGATAAGAACAGGAGATATCGTGTGGGTACACACAGAGACAGAGAGTGGCCGCCTCTGCCGGAGGCATTGCTCTGAAAAGGCTGGTCCACGCATGGCTGCACAACACATCTGCTGCCCTAGGGGACAACGTCGGGAGGAGAGGAGACCATGAGGAAGGCAAACAGTGGGGTCTGCTGTGGATGTGCTGATCCATGTTGAATGGGCCCAAGAACAGGGAGGAAGGTAGGGAAATACAAAGCCCTCGTCTCTGACCACAGCCCGATGGGTGTTAACTCTCCTATTCACCCAGGGTCTTAGTTTCTGTGAAGAAAGAGCAAATGGTGGTGTGGTTAAAGTGCTTGGCTGTGAACTGAGAGGTTGGCGGTTCAAACCCACCAGCCACTCTACATAAGATCCATGTGGCACTCTGCTTGGGAACCCTATGGGGCAGTTCTACCCTGTCCTACGGGGATGCTCTGAGCTGGGATTGATTCAACGGCACTGGGTTTGGAACAGGAGATGGATGCAGGGTCTCCATGACAGTCAAGAGGACCTGATCCATGGCTGGATCCCACTAGCAGGGCTCTGGATGGAGTCAGCCCAGGCGGCCTGGTGTGGACCCTCAAGTTCTAGGCTTTTTGCCCAACCTCTGTTCCTCCCACGCCTGTTGCACCCCCAGGCCTCAGACCCTCACACCTCCAAGATCTTGTGGATAGAGTGTGTCCTCAGTACGATGACTTTCTCCCTATCAGGCTCTGAAGTTCCAATTCACGTAGCAGCTGTTCACAGTCTTTCTCCGGCGCTCCCATCTAGCAAACTCTGCTGCAATTGACATACCCAGTTCACTGGGCACATCGCATGCCTTCCTGTATCTTAATTGACTAGGTCTTTTCTAATCAGTTACATTTTCATGCGTTTTTCAATCAGGTCTCCTAATTAGATCGATGTCTCTTGAAGGCAAAATCACTTTCTCGGTGTATTTTGGTGTTTCCGGTGGGTCAGGAACTCTGTGCATACTGCTCTAGCAGCAGCAGAAGCAGCACACACTGGGCACTGAAGGAGAGCTAAGCGCTAGATTATGCTCTGAGTATTTGAGGTGAATTCTAATTGAACAGAATCCCCGACATTTTCTGAGATCTGTTTGATGATCATCTCTATTTTACGGGAGAAATGGAGGGACTTGTCACAATTAGGTGACAGATCCAAACCTCAACCCCAAGCTCTCTGAGCCTAGGCCCCCACCCTGGGGACATATGAGGCTGCTGACCTGGACTAAACGTTGATGCTGAAGAGGCAAGAATGGGATGGGGGGATTGCAAACAAAAGGGAGGAGGGTAAGGGGGAATAGTGGGGAGGGTAAGGGGGAATACCCACAATACAACAGCCAGTGTTACATCAACATGTGCGCATGCATTCATAAAAGACCCATGAAGAGGAGGTCTCCAAATTGCCAACAGTGGTTACCCCAGAGCAGTGGGAAGCTAGCTGACTTTTCTTTCCTCTGTGCACCGGTTTATCTGAGTCTTCAAGGAGTCTGCAGTTGTTGCATACGACAGAAACGTACACAATAAAGTCAGTTTCACCATGGGAAGAAAACCAAAACCAAACAAAAAGAGAGGGAGGGTAAAAGGCAGCAGGAAAACAAACAAACAAACAAACAAAAAGAATTTCTGCTTCTGAGCAAAAGGGCAGCGTACCACTCCTGTGCTTTACCCAGCTCCAGCTCCGGTGCAGGAGATTTTGACAAGGCAGCGTGGCATCCTACTGGGACCAATGACAATAGGAAGAATCACTAACATCTGTAGGCCCCAGAGAAGGAATCTGTTGCTACTGTTGTAATTAGGTGCTGCCCAGTCTGTCCCGACACATAAGGACCTTGGTAGGGTTTCTGAGAAGCGAGTGGTGGGTCTGAACCACTGACATTGTGGCCAGCAGTCCGGTGCTTATCCTACAGCACCATACCAGGACTCTAAGAAAGAAAGGAATATAGGAAGCATAAAATCCATCTTAACCTCAAAAAAGCAAAAACCAAACCAGTTGCTGTCAAGTTGATTCCAAGTCCAGGCCACCCCGTGAGTTTTTTTCATAGTAGGACTGTGCTCCATGGGGTTTTCCAGGCTGTGACCTTCCCAAAGCCAGAGGCATCTCTGAATGGGTTCAAACCATCAACCTTTCAGCTAGTATCTGACCACTTAACTCTTTATGCCATCAAGTCCTGAGGGAATGGAAGTCCAAGCTGAGAAGGAAAACCAAACCAAAAGAAGGCCAAATGGATTCAAAACCCCAGCAGATGGGGGAAAGAGACACTGATGTGGCCTGGACCAAGACACAGAGGGTCCATGCTCAGCAAAAGGTGGACCGGGTTATCCAGATGCTGGGAATGCTCATCCTTCCCATGACACTTCCTGTTTTGGTTAAGAGATCTGGACAACATGATGGTCAGATGTTTGCTGTGAGGACACTCCTATTGTATGGCAAGGTAGAAAGTGCAGGAAAGGCAGGAGTCGGTACTGAAACCCATTGTTAGCCATTGCAGAACCAGAGTGGTCTGAAAGGACAGTAACTGCCTGTGTGCTTGTCTGCCTCCAGCTGCAGTGAGGGTAGGTGCCACGCTTTGTCATGGTTGCAGCCCTAGTACTTAATCACAGCTCCTGCACAGAACAGGCCAGGGCATCTACGAGGGGACTTCAAAACGCTCACGGGGAAATCCTGTTACCTGTTCGCTCCATTTTTCCATGGACTTTTTTGAAGCCCCTTTGTACACATGTGCTTAAGAAATGAATGTCTCCATTCTAAATATCTGATCAATTGATTTGTATTTTTAACCGACAAAGCACAGCTCCTCTTTCTCCCATGCTCTCACTATAACACCTTCCAGGCTACCTGTGGTGCTGCGGCCACCGTTTTGAATGGGCCATGTATGATAAAATTCTGACTTTCAAAGACTCAGGCAACCAAGCCGACTCAGTGGCCTGTGTGTGTAACATCCCCCCCATAAGGCAGATGCTACGTTGGATAAAAAGATGATTATCATCTGGGTAAACAACACCGGAGCATTCTGGTGCGGCTGGCTCACAAAGGAAGAGATGACTCCCAAAGTCACTCATGGAATGATGAGAAGTCCATAGGCAAGGGCCAGCCGGCCTGTCCACTATGCTGACCCCCTCAAAGTCCTCACACCAGTTTCAGACCTGGGCAGATTTCATGTAAAGGAAACGCTATGTTGCTAAAGGATGGGGTAAAAGTACACGTTCAAACCACACTCAACCCTGAGCCCAAAAAGATGGTGGGAAGTGGTCGGTCTGTGGGAAAGCATTGCCGGAAGAGAACCCAGCAGTGAGCTGGACGGCACCTCCCCCAGAGATGGGCCCATGGTGGATACAGGAGACAGGCACTAAGGAGGTAGGAGGAGGGAGCCTTCCACAGTACAGAAAACCAAGAGCCCCATGGGATCACCATCTGGGCTGATCACATTGTCCCAGGGGGTGTACCAATGTGTGACAGGGGCATCTGGACACATGGCTTGATTTTGGTGGATTATGAGGGGTTATTTTGGGGTTTTTTTGGTATGGTAGGCTGAGTAACCATTGCCCTGTACAGTCACCAAACCAAAGATTCAAAAAAGCTTCATGCCACACAGCCTCATCTGTCCCCTGAGCTCCTGTCCAATGCGGAGCTGCACCAGCAGACTAGCGGGTGAGACGGGTGCTAATCTGACTTCAGCCAATCTGTTACTGTATCTCATTCCCTGTGCTGGTGCTCAGAGGCTGTTGCAATAGGCATAAATTTAGAAAGAGATAGATAAATAACATGAAAAAGTTCATTTTCACCCAAAGCACTGTTGTTTCCTTTCTCTTCCTTGTTGTTTTTGCTCAAGAAAAGACAAAATGATCTTGTTGCTAACTGAGCTCTGACTGGGCAGCAGCGTTAAGGATGCATTATATGGTAACGCTGCTGCCCAGCCTAGGATTAACCAGCTTCTTCTGAAACTTGCAAAACAGTCCAAATGCTTCTGAGAAACTGGGGTGTAAGATGACAGGTGGACACACGCAGCAACTGGCCCAGAATCTAGAATGTACTAGGCTCGCTGAACCAGAGCAAGACTAAAAGGAGCCGGTGTTTCCTCCCCATGAAGCCGCTGGCACCAGCTAACCTGACAGAACACATGACCTGGAACTTTATAGAGCGACACGCTGATTTTCAGTGAAACAGGTTTCTGAGAAAGTGAGGAACACAGACCACAGACTTTGGGGCTCTGATGGAAACTGTTCTGACAGAGAAACCACTTGAGAAATGTTTGCCTTCCCTCACAGTAGAAACTCCCGGCTTGGTAGGTCTGTCAGTTCACTTGGCATGAATGGCAGCTGGTCGATCCCATCATGTGATCATTTAACTAGAACCTCCGTAACAGCTAAGGGACTGGACCAAAGTGGTGTGGCTGGGAGTGACAGGGCCTGGAGGGGCTCAGGACCTCAGCTCACGGCTCTTCCAAGTGCTCGACACCACTGCCACCCCCCACCGCCAGCAGGAAACCAGACCAGGTACCTCGGACAGCATCTCATATTGGCCTCTTCTCCCCAGAGCGATGGTCAGCAAGTCATAGACCACCGAGGCGCTCTGCAGGCTGATGAGGCGGTCGCTCCTGTGCTCGGGGATCCTGCTCAGCACAGCGTCCCGGTTGGCCTGAAACAACAAAGGCGAGAAGCAGATGGAGAGCCAGTCCGTGTACACGGCATCACTTCATGTCCTCCTGCCTCTCGAGTTCACTCATGGCCTGCAGGCAAGGAAGCAGGGGGCTGTCGGTTCGCCAAGAATCCCCAGGGCACCAGGGCACACACTGACGTCCTGGAAGGACCGTCCCAGAGGATACCTTTCCTATTGGTGGGCCTTTGAAGGAAACTTTGAGAGCCAGTGCAACACAGGGTGATTTCACCAGGACTTAGACAACCTCTCTGCAGACGTGGTTGTGCTCTGGGACAGCAGGACCAGACATTAAGGGAGACCCCACTGCCCCTCACATTTAAGTCCTGCTTCTGCTCTACATTAAAGAGCAGAGAAAACTCCCAGCTGCACATTTCCCATCACCAAAGAGGATCATCAAGTGCCACTGGTCTTACCAGGAGGTTTCATACATTCCCTCCATCACCAGGGCTAACCTTCAAGTCCTTGTCTGACCTCTTTGTTAGAATACAACACAAAGACGAATTTAATCTTGGTCAGGGAAGCACAGAACAGATATATGAGGAGAAGCAGGAAGCAAACAGATCTTTATTTTAAATGATAATGCCACAGATGACCCAAGAGAACACCTTGCCAATTTCACATCTCTCTCCATGGCTTAGCACAGAAAGGAACACACTCAAGCTTATTAACCTCATCCATCTAGAAATCAGCGAGGGACCCAGGTAGCTCAGTAGCTAAAGCACTCAGCTACCAATCTAAAGGTGTGTGGTTCAAACTACAGAGAAAGGCTGGGCATGAGTTGGAATCAACTCGACAGCGATTGGTCTGGGTTTGGATCTTGAAACCAAGTGCTCTTCACGGCAAGTTGCTTTCACTGCTTTCGAGATTTAATTTCTTTACAGGTTCCTGGAGACATATTACCTGCATTACAGGTTCATTTTCCCTGAGCGGAGAGGTCAGGTGCCAGAAAGTTAAATGTCACCTGCCTGTTTCTGCCTGCTAATTAACAGGTGTCCCCAGAGACAAGTATGAGCTCCTTGGTCTTTACTGTGATGGTGGCAGGTGGGGAGCAGGGGCCGCTTACCCAGGCAGCCTGATGTTTCTCTTCCTGCCTGACATTCAGAAGGCCTTCCCTCTCACTAATGAGGCAAAACACGCTGGCTTTGTGTGTGAGCCCAAGGCACTGATTAACAGCCACCCATGAGTACTTACTCACTTTAAAACTCTCTGCTCTTAAATGTCACAGACAAATAGGAATAGGTACGACAGGCCACTTCCTACCAAGTGAGTCATCTCATATGGAAACAAGCCTACTTTTGAAGATTTCATTCGAAATTTTTCTTGGTAGGAGTGACTTTTGAACCCAATGAAAGCAGCTCGGAGGAACAAGGGATGGCTGAGAGTGGGCTCATTTGATTTATTTGGCTATAAATATTCCTTACTAAGACCAATGCCTAGAGGAGAGCAAAATGGAGCAATTATACTTTTCTGAGATTCCCAAATGATAGCGAGTGCGCTTGTTTTTTAATTTTCAGAGAAAGCCTATCAGAGGATTTTCATTAAAAAGGTAGAATAATCTTAAACAGATCCACAAATGATAAATAGCTCAGAATTTTGTCTAGCAAATATAATTCTGATAACCCCTTTCTCTTGGGGAAAACCAGAGTGACTTGCGAAGAGAGAGCAATACATTTGCAAATGACTTCTGTGGGCGGAGAGGCTTTGGACACATTTCTGTTTCTAAGTTAAAGTCAGATTCAATGCAGAATATAATTTGCTCAGACAGCAAAAGGAGGAAGAAGAAGAAGAAAAAAAGGCAATTCTCATTTTGGTTCTGAAATTGGGCACATCCATTTTCTGCTAAACTCTGAAAAATCAGAAAGCCAAAGAACACAAAGCAAGGCTTCTGGAGACAAGTTCCTTTCCATGTCTGCCTACATAGCTATGGAAGGGCTTACAGGCAGCACAAACTCATTTTGGTTGGAAACCTAGCATTTCATATTTACTAATGATGTCATTGGATTTTACCAACCCCTGAAGAGATTTTCTGAAAATTAAATACCAGGAAGCAAATCTGATAGACGCCAGAGGATCTCAACCTTGAGTATGGTTTGCTTCTAGCACTTCAAGTAAAGCACAGGAATGTTAGCGACAAGATTTTTGAGATATCTACACTTCGAGCATTTTGACACGTAGTCGTGTTGTCCAAATTCCAGAGTACAACACATGAGGCTGACAGTGGGACAAAAATATTTTCAATCAGAATTGTCCAAGAATTCTAAAAGGTCTGCTCACCAGGCACTCCCAGCATGTATACTGTAACCCACTGAGGGCATCTAACCAAGTTTACCCAAAGGAAACCGACTGGAAAGTTTGAAGAACCCAACTGAGGAGGAAAGAAGGACAGACACCAGCTGGAGATGATGGAGCACAGTGAGACTGGTTCATCTGAAAAACTTGTCACTGACGCCACCAGGTGCCAGGGCTCCTTCTCTGGTTGTGCCAAGGTAGAGAAGTGCATGTAAATGACACCATCCTGTGTTTCCAACGGGATACCAAGGGAACACAGGCCAAGGAGACTACGGTTTCCTTCAGAGAAGTTGAGGTGTGGTGCGGTGGTGCCTTGCTCACCATGGTCTTGTAATCCCACCAAATGGCTGGAAGAGACAATGGAAATGAGGTGCTTGTGACCCACCTAGGGTATTGGACAGCTTGCTAATAATGCAAGTAAGGTGCCTGGCACCCTTATGGAGGGTGAGGTTATGCAAATAAGGTACATGGAGCCCTGATGAGGGGACTGGTCAGTTTCTGCCATCCTATGAGGCATTCCAGAAGCAGAAAGGGGTACCTCACTACCACCAAGAAGAAGAAATGGGAAGGGAGAGCGTCTTTTTGGACTGGGGTCTGTGCACCGAGAACCTCCTAAACCTAGGAGCCAAGAGAGAACGGGAACATCAGAGAAGGCACAGGATGGGGAGATACAGCGGCAGAAGCAGAAGACTTAGCAGGTCATTCTATCAGCTCCTGGTCCAACGACCAAAGGCTCAGTGACTAATTCCCCAATCCTCCCTCCGGCCACTCCAAACTCAGACCCTGTGTCTACGTTCCTCTTCAGAGGCGTCCTTTCCCCTTTGAAGGAGTCCTGGCTATAGTTTGACTACACACAATCAGCCTTGCTCATTAAACACTTGGCAGGTGAATGAAGGCACGATAATACGCGCTATCTCTAAAGGAGGAGAAGTTCTACACTCCAGGTTGTTCTACACCAAGGGACACTGTTGTTAGCCTAAGAAGTCAAAAACATCTTTCTTTTTAACACCCCTACTCGTTTCTCCCACACAGGAACCCCCTCTATAAAGTCTTCTTCTCTCAAGAACAGAGTACCCATGTTCAAGGGGTCGCCATATTGAAAAAGGAACTACCCGGGCAAGAGGAAGAAAAAGGTAAAAACACATTTCACTTACCATCGATTCACTGATCAGCAATAACAACAGGGCTTCCTCTGTATTTTCTTGAGGACAAAAAATGCTGTACATATTAAAAAAAAAAAAAAAAAAAATCAACTGTGATATATGGCAAATTCCAAAATAACATAAAATATATGGCTATGCACAGAAATGAATCAAGATATTTATATGCAATCCTTGAAAAATATTGCATAATCTGAAAACTTGAATTAACTTGCTTAATTCTAGGGTTATTTATGGAATGTGTACTTTCTAGCTATACATTTTAATGACATAAAACTGTAAAAATCAAGTTAAATGCCCACGTAAGGAATGAACCTATTAGAGAGACAGCAACTCAGATCACAATTAAATGTTAGCTAAAGAATACAGGTAGCGTAGTGGTTACGAATCAGGCTGCTAACCTCAGGGTCAGCAGTTCGAAACTACCAGCTGTTACGCAGGAGAAAGATGAGGCGTTCTGCTCCCGTAAAGATTTACAGACTCAGAAACCCTGTGTGAGATTGCTATGAGTCAGAACCAACTCCACGGCACATAACCACCACCACCAAAGAATACAAATTTGATCCTAAACCCATTATGGAGACAGAAATTGTAAGATTTCACTAAACAGTACTCTTCGGACTTGGTAATTGGCAGAACTTATATTGTCATTCAGATGAAATGAAAACCTGGAAATAGTTTTTTGTTTGTGTGTTTAAATGCCATCAAGTCAGTTCCGACTCACAGGGCCCTATATAGCAGCTGGTGAGCCTGAACCACCAACCCTGTGGTTTAAATCAACCTTGCAGTCCAGAGACTTAATCCACAGTGCCATTTAGAGTTTGAATAGTTTCTCTAACACTGTAAGAATTTAGTGAGGTTTCCCTTACTTTAACATACATGTTTTATTATGGGTGCCATGCAATGGCTGTTTTCATCTATTTTTATGGAATTTGGCTATACTCTACAATCTTAAGTTGAAAGAAAAAGCTTTTAAAGTCAAGGTGGCTCAGAATTACAGAGCAATAAAAACCCACACATAACTCCCATCTGCCTTCCCTCTAGGCTGTTTCTCTGTGCTTGGAGTGCTTAGATTGCGTTCTATGACTGAACATGGTTAAGAGAACTCCCTGAAGACAGGTAGGGAAAGACGACATTTCCATCGGCCTTGGGGTACCATTGGAGTCCTGGAGTGGCACTGCAGGGCAATGCACTGGACCACAAGGTCCAAACCCACCAGCTACTCCTCGGAAACCCTATATAGATATCGACTCAATGGCACTTAACAACAACAACAAGGTAATGTTACAAAAACTGGGACGATTTTCTAAGAACGTGGCAAAAAAAAAATAAAATAAAATCGTTACCTACGTCATTAGAAATACTTGTACTCTCTGAAGAGCTGGCAGGTTTGATACTGCATCAGCACACACACAAAAACCTGAGGAAACAGGACAGTGTCCCTGGTGCTTGTGCTGCAACTCTGCATGGCCAGAGTCATGTGATGGCCTCACCTGTGGAGCATCCGTCCTCTGTTACTCTAACCCAACTGACTAACGTGTTAGGAAAAGACAAGGGCTGAGAAGGAGAAGCGAGACTTTGGGAGGTCAGGGTGCAGTCACTTCTTTATGGAGCCTATTTAAGGTGGTCAGTGTTTCTCAGAAGCTGGAATACTTCTCTCCTCTTCAACTCACAGACACAGCCTAAAAGATGCTGAATTCTGAGTTCTGGTGTGGCGCTGTAGGATAAGTACCAGACTGTGAACCACAAGGTCTGCAATTCAAACCCACCAGCTTCAGAAACCCTGTATAGGGTCACCATGTGTCAGAATCAACTCAATGGCACTTAACAACAACAACAAAATTCAGAAACACAGCCTAAAAGGCTTTGAATTTCAAGGTCTTTGCACAAGGATTACCTTCTTTCTCTCCTGTCTATTAATGCATACACACATCTTTATATATCTGACCGCCATCCCTGATACCCCAGCTTGTGCCGACAAGTATCTGGAACCATGCAAACGAAGCAGCAGCTTGGAACATTTCTTCATAGCTTGCCACTTCTGCATTGTCCAGATGAATGGAAAAGTGAGAGAACCCATGCTAATTGTGAATTAACAGCGGCCAACTCCATCCCTGGATCATCTCCAAATTCCATTTGAGCCATCCGGCCTGCCTAAGCGCTTGGTCGGGTTATTTTTACTAGAGTTGCTAACAAGTTTCAGATTAACTCAGTCTAATTCCTCTTCCTCTACTCTTCCTTTCCCGGAAGGGAAGATGGGTACTCCTGAGTTCAGCAAAGACAAGGGCCGGCAGGAAGAGGAAGTGTAGGGGAAAGAGAGGGCGCTTTTAAGGGGCATGCCTGAAAACTAGAGTGCTCCAGATCTATGAATTCTCTAGACTGTTTCTGGCCACTCCTTCCCGCTTCCCTGCTAGGGTTGAGTAGAGCTGGAGCAGAGTGGAGTTCAGGGTAGAAGGCCAAACTGTGTGGGGTGACATTCTCCTCTTTGGGAATCAATAGTCTCATGGAGAGAGATCCTGGGGTGCCAGGCCTGAGCCTTGAGGAGTGGGAAAATGAGGAACCCAAAAAGTGCCACAGAACCAGGAAATGCTTCCTTCTGCCATACACAAGGATGTCTTGAGTCAGAACTGACTCGATGGCAATTAACTACAACAGACCCGGAACAAGCTATGTAAAGGGCAGAGGAGGAAATCCAAGGAGCCAGTGAGAACAGAGGATCAGTGGACAGTGAGGACAAGTTCCTTGGCAGGCTGGCGGGGAAGCACAGTGGCAGTGTATGGGGCTAAGAAGGGACGGTCTGAGGTCTAATCATGGCCATGCTACTGACTCACCAGTAGCCTTCAGGCAAGGTGCCCACTGTCTAACTAAGGCTGAATTTACCAACTCAAATGTTATGTGACTCAACAAAGGAGTCTGGGGACAAGGACAAGAATCCTCAATTATAAACCAATCATCATGGTCTTGCCAGAGCTCCCAGATAATAGCTCTGTCTAAAATTTTTCCTAGATAGGAAAACTACTTCAGGAAGAGCTGCATGTGATAGAGTCATGCACATGAATTCAACCCAACTTGACCTGTCAGCATTTGATCTCTGCTTTCCTCACCAGCTGGGAAGTGAAGACTGGGAGTCTACGAGTAACTACACAACCTGGGAGTCAAAGCAATTTAGAGCAAAGGGGACCTTGAGCACGGCCAACCCGCAAAAAAGCTGATGTGTATTTAATTACGACATCAACGCTAAGGCCCAATAATTGTGCCAACGTCACCCTAATAGGCCTGGCTGTGATACCACTCGGGAAATTCCAGGAGAAAGACAACTCTGAACCACAGCCAATCACATAAGAGCTAAAGAATGAACGCCAAGAATGACAAAAGACTGGCCCCCACACCAAGTTACACCAAAACAGAATCGCAGGATGGTGTGGAAGAATGGAAGTTCCAAGGCAGGAAGAGGATTTCAATTCTAAAGTAAGGGTACCTCTTGATTATCAGGATTTGCTGCTTAGGCCTCTCCACAACTCGTCTCTTTTTTGTCAAACCACATCGGTCAAAAATTCTCTTATTATAAAAACCTTATACCTGATACCAAAATCAGACAAAGAAAACTACAAATCAGTATTTCTGACTAATATCGATGCACAATCTTCAGCAAAGCACTAGCCATCAAATCCAGTAACAAATAAAAAGGATTTTATACTGTGACCAAGTAGGACTGATTCCAGAAATGCAAGGGTGGTATAACACTGGAAAATCAGTTAATGTAATACACCGTTATCAGTAGAATAAATCACAAGAACCAATATCAATTCAATACATGCAGAAAACAATTCAGCAGAATTCAGTTAGTTTTTATGATAAAAACACTCAACAAATTAGGAAAACAAGGGAACTTTCACACTGGGTAAAGGCCATCTACAAAACCCCACAGCTAACACACACTTAATAGTGAAAAGACTAGCTGCCTCACCTCCAAGATCACAAACCTAACACTGCTGTCTGCTCTCATCACTTTTATTCAGTAATTTACTGTAGGTTCCAACCAAAGCAATCAGACTAAAAGCATCCAAATTGGCAAGGAAAAAGTAAAACTACCTCTGTCTATCTGTATGTGACACGATCATTTATACAGAAAACCTGAAATAATTCACTAAAAAAATAAAAATTAGAATCTATAATCCGTTCAGCAAGGTTAAAGGATAAAATATCAGCATACAAAAAATAAACTGCATTTCTAATAGCATTGAACAAACCAGAAATGAAAATCCCATTTATAGTATCACAATAAAAAAGAATGAAATACTTAGGAATAAATTTAACAAATGGAGTGTAAACCTTATACTCTGAAATTTACAAATCATTGTTTAAAGAAATTATAGAAGACCTAATTAGATGCCAGCCGTTCCGCGGGAGAAAGATGAGGCTTTCTACTCCTGTAATTCTTTACACCCTCGGAAACCCTGTACAGGGTCGCTATGGGTCGGAACCGACTCGACGGCACTTAACAACAACAACAACAACAACAATTAGATGGAAAGACATCCCATCTTCATGGATCAGAAGACCTAATACTGTTAAGATGATAATGCTCTCCAAAGTGATCAATACAATCTTTATCAAAATCCCATCTGCCTATTTTTGTAGACATTCACAAGTGGATCTTAAATTCAAATCAAAACAAAAGGGGTTGGGTGGCTTTTGGGGGGTTGATGAAAATATTCTAAAATTGATTATGGTGATGGACGCATACTCTGAATATAATAAAAACTATTCAACTGTATTTAAGTGTATGGTACGTGGATTACATTTCAGTAAAGCTGTTGCAGGAAGAGCAAAAACAAAAAAACACTGACAGGACAGCAGGTATTGCAAAGAAAGTTGCAATTCAGCAACCAGTCAGGGTATGGGAAGGCCTCCCTTCTTAGGAACTGCATTTTCTAGGTCTGCATTTGGGGGCGGGGAGGCTGATAGTAGAAAAGTGGAGAAGTGTGAGTGGTTCAAGTTGGGTGGTCCCAACTTGAGCTTTTCTGGCTGCAAGAGGTGAGGTCACATTAGAAGAGCAATAGAGAAACCAAGAGAGCCATCTGTTCATCAAACTGATTAGGTGCAGGGGTGAGGGAGCAAGAACTGGGTCCCTCGGTGGACCTGGAACCTTGAGTGTTAAAAAGCATCTGAAGTCAACAAGAGAAATAAAACTGGAGTCTATTTTTTAGATTGAAGTATAATTTTTTCAAAAGGAATCCCAAACCTGCTTCTAAATAGCTCATAATGGGGGCAAGGGACGGGGGACGAGAACATCATTTTTCAAGTAAGAGTTGGGGGGCGGATCTAGATGTTTCATGAACCCAGATAAGCACTAAGTCATAAACAATGACTGTGGGGTGAGTAAATGAATGTTTCAACAAAGCCATGGAACCAAGGATGAAACCAGTCTAGGGAAAAGCTAAGAAATGCTCACATTGTCTAAATCAATGCAAGAAATACAAGCTGAAGAAGACAATGACGGGGAGAAATACTGAAGAGGATAACTGCCTTAGAAATGCTGCCCTCTTTGAAAATGTGGCCATCGTCTGCAGTCACCTGGGTATTAGGTGTTAGGGTGTTAGGCAACCCCATCTCTATCAGAGCTCTCTGTGGTCTAGGGAGCAGCAGGCCAAGAGCGCAATCTCTCAACCATTCCACCAATCTGATGCCCGCCCAAGAGACTGCAGTCCCTTCCTCCATGGGGATATTCAGAAAAGGCCAAGGTACCTTGTCCTGTAGGACAGACAAAGATGTGAACTGAAGGCTTGGCCGGGAGGACTCAGGGATGAGCCAACAGTCCTTGCTGTCCCCCAGCCTTTCTTAGAGGGCTCCCTCCTCCCTCTCTGACCCCAGCACATGCTAAGGCTGCTCTGGCTCTCTGGCCCACTTTTCCCAAAGTCCCAAATTTGAAAATTACAATAAAGAGGGAAGACATTCTAAAGAAATATCACTATCCATCCAATCTCTTGCAAATGTGGCCCTTCTCCTTTTTATAGCTAGTTCTGTTTAAAACAAGTTTTAAAAGCAAAAGGACCAAGGAATTAGCAAAGCAAAGAAAAAAACAAAAATGTTAGCTCTGGCTTGCAAACAGCGTTGGCACTAATTGCTGTGTAACGCTGGGGTCCTTACAATGAATGGAGTGAGAATCCCAGAGACCACTGATGACTTCTCAGAATGGCAGGCTAGTGCTGAGGCGGGAGCCCTTTCCGACCGAAAGCGTCCCCACCAGCACGGAGTTATGGGCTGAAGTTATGAAAAGTAATGAAGAGTCTGTCAACCTATTTGACTGGTAAATGAGACTTGTTCAACTGACTCTTTGCGGAGGCAGATCTTCTAGTCATCCTAGAGTTTTCCCGAAGTCTCCCTTCTACCCACTAATCTACACATGAGGACTTCAACCAAACCACACCTATTACCATAGGGTGGATATGGCCCTGTAGTGAACTGCCCATAGGATTTCCACGGCTGTAAATGTTTACAGAGGCAAACTGCCACATCTTCCTTGTGAAGAGAGGCTGGTGGGTTCAAACAGCCAATCTTTCAATTAGCAGCCAAGTGCTGACCCACTGTACCACCACCAGGGTTCCCATCAACAGCCATACTTCTCTCCTGAGTAGACTCGAGCTTTCCGAGTGAGGCTGTAGGTTTTCGTGTTTGCTCCTTTCCGGAGTGGGTCATCCAGGGGTGACTGGCAGGGTGGGTCCTCCAGGGGGTTCCAGTAGCTCTGTTCACACATACCCCGCAGTAAGATTTCTGCCAACTGCCTGGCTATTGTCTGGGAATACAAAGCAGGAAAGGCAAAGCTATGAGTCGCTTTTCTATGATTCATTCATTCATTCATTCATTCAATATATATGTCTCAATTTTCATTTTGTTCTAGGTACTATTCCAAGACACAGATCTAGAGACTTTTTTTTTGTTAACATCTATGATGAAAATTAGGAGCCTTGGTGGCATAGTGGGTTAAGCACTGGGCTGCTAACCACAAAGTCAGCAGTTCGAATCCACTAACCGCTCCCTGGGAGAAAGATGAGGCCTTCTGCTCCTGTAAAGATGTATAGCCTCAGAAACCCTATACAGGGTCGCTGTGAGTTGGAACCTACTCAACGCCGTACAGTCACCATTACCATGATGAAAGTTATATCAGTTTATGATACAAAAGAAACAAAAATATGATACATTGGTGTGATGATATAGGATAAACACGGGACTGCCAACTGCAAGGTCAGCTGTTCAAATCCACTGAAACCCAGTACAGAGTCATTATGAGTCAGAACCAACTCAATGGCACTTAACAACAACAACAGGGCATTATAATACTTTTTAAAAAATTAAGTTCATGAACTTCAAATGCTGCCCTGCCTTAGTGATACTCTGGAACCCTAAATGTTTTCATACCTGAAACAATAACAACTTTGAGCGAAGTTCTTTTCTCAGAGCATTTACAAATCACAGGGCGGAAACATTCATTACTGCCCACCTGACACCGTCAGACAGAACTCTGCTAGGCTTGCATGCAAATGAGATCTCTTTCAACCTCATAAGGAAACTTACAATGCACCCAAATCAGGAGCTTGGGTATTTCTGATTACCACCAGGTAAAGGAAAATTTTCTGGATTATTCCCAAGCAAGCAGCATTGGCTTTCAACGACCATAAAAATATGAAGTTAAATTCACTCCTATCATCCCCAACTGAGCCATCTGTAAAGTTCTCTCTCATAAGAACACCATTTCCCGGTCCGGAACAGCTCCTGAGCTGTTTCTTGAATCTTCCAGGAGAGTCTCATTTTGATCTCATTTCACTCATATAAGCTAATGACTTCTGCTGCAAGCTTCAGCGGGCAAAAATAACCTCCACTCACGATAGCTGAGACATAAATGTTAAAAGAAGAAATCAGAAGCAAGGGGCTTCACTTCCCGATGATCTCTACCACGGAGGGTTTCTAAAACTGTAAGAGTCTTGGCTCTAGCCCATTTGCTTGTCCACGGCTAGGCAGTTTACGAAACGGATTAGGTGAGGGAGAAAGATGAGGCTTTCTGTTCCTGCAAAGACGTACAGCCTCAGAAACCTTATACAGGGTGGTTATGAGTCAGAACCGACTCAATAACACTTAACAATAACAATAGCAACAGACTGCTTAAGCTAGATTTCATAATCCAGGAGGGTATTAACCTTTCAGAGAGATTCTCTTAAAGGAGCTTTTCAGGTGATTGCATAGTTTAAAGATCTTACCTTCTTAGCGTGCTATCAATTATGAAGGACGCTTGGTGTGTCATCTGAAAGCTCGTATGAAGCTCATGAAAAGAACAGGTAAGAGAAATGGACAAGATACCATCAATGTACCTGATGGTACCTTTTACCTGTTATACTCCTACTATATTTGGGTTGTAGTTTAAATGCTGAAAACCTGTTTGTTGTTGCTGTCAGAGGTCGTTGCGTCTGCTCTGACTGATAGCAACTCTAGGCCCAACAGAACAAACCCACTGCCCGGTCCTCAACCAGCCTCATAATCGCAGCTACGCCTGAGCCCACGGCTCCATCTCATTGGAGGGCTTCCTCTTTTACACTGACCTTCTACTTCATCAAGCATATTGTCCTTCTCCAGGGACCTGTCCCTCCTGATAACATGTCCCAAGTGTGAGAGACCCAGTCTTTTCATCTTGGCTTCTAAGAAGCATTCTGGCTGTACTTCTTCCAACACAGATTTGTCTGTGTTGTTGTTAAGTGCTGCCGAGTCAGTTCAGAGCCATAGAGACCCTGTATAGGGTTTCTGAGGAGCGGCTGGTAAGCTTGAACTGCCGACCTCGTGGTTCAAACCGACTTTGCAATCCAGTGCGTTACCCCACAGAGTTACCCCAAGACTAAAACTTGTTAGTAAGCATCAAATAACTTCAGAATTGAAAGAGCGGCAGGAGTGAGGTGGTCCTGAAAGAAGGCCTGATGTTTGTGTGCACACTTGGCTGGGAAATGTACTTGGAGAGCTTCCTGCTGTGGCCTCACACCACAGGGAGTTTACAAGGCAACTTTTCAGTGTCAGGGTGGTAGCAAATGAGTGCCACCAAGTTGGTTCCGACTCACAATGACCCTGTATTATAAGGTTTCCAAGACTGTCAATCTTTACAAAAAGAGAAAACCTTATCTTTCTGCCAAGGAGCAGCTGGTAGATTCAAGCTGCTGACCTTACAGCTAGCAGCCCAACGTACAACCCACTAAGAGACCAGGGCTATTTTAGTCTCAGGAGAATACTCTAAATTTGTCATTGTCAGTGGATCTAAAACAAATCATACTGTTTTTAAGACTGATGGGCACCTGTCTTGTGAACAGCATTCACTGAAGCTTTCTGACGTCCAGTGAAAAGCTGGACACGAGCAACTTCTCACTTTCAGCAAGCAGAGAACCGCTGTGAAGCTTTTAGAAAAAGGCAGATTCTCATGTCTTATTCAGTCGGAATTCTGAGGTAGGGTGTTGTTGTTGTTAAGTGCCTTAGGGTTTCCGGAGAGCAGCTGGTGAGTTTGAACCACTGACTTTGCAGTTCAAACTGGTCCTGTGGTCCAGTGCTTTATCCCACAGTACCACACCAGGACTCATGGCAACCCTATGTGTTACAGGGTAGAACTGCTCTATTGAGGTTTTCTTGGGTGTAGCCTTTACAGAAGCCAACCACCAAGTCTTTCACCCAACAGGTGGATTCAAACTGCCAGCCTTTATGTTAGCAAACAATCCTGAACCACTTGCAACACTCAAAGACCTGAGGCAGGGTAAAGGGATGTGCAAGTTTTTCAAAGTTCCTCAGATGATTCTGAAGCACATCTTTACTTAAACACTCCAGGAATTAGAAACCATTAAACTTGGGTCACTTGGTGATCAAAGGCCTGCGTGAACCTGAAGCAATGAGCCCCCACCCCACCTCCATGTTAGACCCTAACTAGCTAACAGCTGACAACAGCCAGGGACAGTTGCAGCCACTCAAACCTTCTAGAAAAACTCTTTCACTGACCTTAGAAATAAAATATTTGAAGAGACTCTCCTCCCATCTTTAGTGAGAATCCTACATCTGAGGAATTTAAAATATTAAGATTGCCTGATTTGAAAATCCTGCACTTTAGACAATAATGGAAGATATTCTCTGATTTAGAACAATAAAAGTAGACGTGAACAGCAGGCAGAGTCTCCTGGTGAATTCATGTGCTTCCACCTTCTCATGGGAAAACTTATTCATTTTGTTAATGAAATCCTTTGTAAGTCAACAAGATGAACAAATGTCTCATGTTTAAGCAATCTTGAAGACTGGCATATATACGTGGTGTCTGGAGTTGTTGCTTTTGTTTTTGTTAACATTTTAATGTGTTTTAGGTGGAAATTTACATAGCAAATTAATTTTCCAATTAATAATTCATACCTGGCTGTTCTGTCATACTGCTTGCAAGCCTCACACTGTGTCAGAACTCTCCCAACCCCCACGTGTCTGGTTTCCCTGCCCCTCCTCCCCTTCTCCCTCTGTCGTGTGTTTGTCTCCTATAGCTGACTGCTCTGTGGAGCACGGTCTTCATGGTCTTCATTGGGGGTTCTGCTCGCTTTCCAGACCCCGGCTAGGACTTGGCTGACAAGTGGCCTCCAGGGCGGTCTTGAGTTTCAAGTTAGAAGATTGTCTTCAGACGACAGTCTCAGGGGTACACATGTGTTTTTAAAATAAGTATAAAAAGTGTTTGCTAATTTAATCAGTTACCCCATTGTGCTCCCAAATCTGACCAGTTGAGAATTATTATGGGAAGTTGGGAGCAGATCAATTTGAGAGATACGTAGCAATAGTTTTTGTCCATATTCTTGCAGGGTCTTTTCCTTAAAGAATGCTACCAATGAAATAGTTTTATTTGAACATCTTAAGACAACTACAAATCACATTAATATAAAAATAAACATCAAAGGCCAAATGAGTCCTGGGTGGCGGTAGTAATAGTGTGTTTATGTATGTGTGTTTGTGTATAAGTTGCTCACTTTGTCTCAATCCCACAATTCTAGAAAGTCCACATCTAAAAACTCTAAAGACACAAAAATGCCCTAGCTTCATCCAGAAATCTTTTCCCATGACACACGTCTCAGCCTTGCTCAAAAGAATACTCTACCGCAGCATGAAAAGGCTTCATGATCAATGGAGGGAAACAGCATGGATGGCAAAAGACAAAAGAAATCTTGCGACACTGATGTGACATGTGGCATTTACTTAGCTTCTAGTAAGCTTCCTCAGGCTTTCACCCAAACTTCCAAAGGCTACGGCTCAATCAAGCAAGTACTTAGGTGTTATTAAGGTACGTCCTCAGACAGGAAGGCAAAGGGATTAAAAAAGAAAAGAGAACTCAAGACAACAGGCAAGCTAAGCAGTTGAAGATTAACCGGTTAGTGGGACTTGGTTTCCTTATAGTTCTCTTCTGAGTTTTCCAGCAGTCAGAAGAATCAACAAACTAGGCTCTCCTTGGCATCTGCTAGTCATTGCTCTCTCTCAGCTTCGATATCAATCCTTCATCACACTGGCCTTCCAGGAGGCCTATCTGCCTTACAGGATGTATTTTGTATGTTTTAAGAGAGACAACATCATTAGCCATCAATGAACTACAAACAAAAATCTCAATGAAAGAGCATTTCACATTCACTCCAGGAATTATACCTGTGGCTACTCATAGGAGCCAACAGGACAGAGCAGAATGACCTCGCAGGGTTTTCAAGGCTGTAATCTTGATGTAAGAGTTCTGGTGTGGTGTGGACTGCTAACCTCCAGCTCGATGGTTTGAACGCACCAACTGCTCCTTGGAAACACTATACAGGGCGTCTGGTGTGGCACTGTAGAATAAGCACTGGACTGCTAACCTCCAGGTAGGTGGTTTGAACACACCAGCTGCTCATTGGAAACCCTATACAGGATCACCCTATACAACACATCTGGTATCACACTTTAGAATAAGCACTGAGCTGCTAATTACAAGGTCAGTGGTTCAAACACACCAGCTGCACCTTTGACACCTTATACAAGGGTCACTATGAGTAGGAACTCACTCGCTGACACTTAACAGCAATGAGTAGAAACCGACTCAACGGCACTTAACAACAATCTTATGAAAAAAGACTGACAAATCTTGCTTCTGCAAAGCAGCTGGTGGGTTGAACTACTGACCTTGCAGCTAGCAGTCAAGCACTCAACCACTGTGCCAACAACAGCCACTTGTTATTAAGTGCCATTGAGTCAGTTCTGACTCACAGCAACCCCATATAAGGTTTCTGAGACTGTAAATCTTTGTGTGAACAGAAAGCCTCATCTTTCTCCCGCGACATGGCAGGTGGACTTGAACTGCCGACCTTGTGGTTCACAGTCTAGTGTTTATCCTTAGAGCCACTCCCCACACACCCACTAAGATGACCATAATCACAACATAACATAAAAAGACAGATAATAAACAAGCATTGGCAGACATGGAGAAACTGGAACCGTCATAATTGCTAGTAAGACTGCAACATGGAGTAGCTGCTTAGGGAACTCGTCTGCCAGTTCCTCAAAAGGTTAAACACAGGAATACTACGTGACTCAGCAGTTGCACTTGGAGGCATACGCCCAAGGTAAATGAAAGCGTGTGGCCACAATAAAACTTGTACACAAATGTCCCAAACGGCTTTATGAGTAATAGCCGAAAGGTGAAAACGACGTGAATGTCCCTGACCAAGTAAACAAAATGTGGTAAATCCATATGATCTGGCATACAAAGGGATGAAGTACTGACAAATGCCACAATATGGGTGTGCCTTGAAAACATTCCACTAAGTCAAAGAAGCCAGATGCAAAAGACCACCCTTGTATGACATCATTTACATGAAGCACCCAGAAAAGGCAAATCTACAGAGACAGGCAGGAGGTTAGTGGGTACCTGGAGCTTGGAGGGGACTCCTGGTGTGGTGCTGTGGGTTACTGTGCTGAACTGCAAAGTCGGTTTGAACCACAAGGTCAGTGGTTCAAGCTCACCAGCTGCTCCTTGGAAACACTACACAGGGTCGCTGTGGGTCAGAAGTAACTCAATGGCTCTAACAACAACAACAGAGCTTGGAGGATGATTAAGAGGAAATAGGAAATGAATGATAACAAGCACAGAACTTCTTTTTAAACCAATGTAAATGTTTAGGAATTAAATATTGGAGATGGTTGTACAACTCTAAGGAAATACTAAAATCCATCGAATTTTAAACTTTAGGTGAATAGATACATGTATGGTGCTGGTGGTGGTGTTCTGTGGAGTCGGTTCCGACTCATGGTGACCCTGTATAGGGTTTCTGAGGCTGTAATTCTTCACGGGAGCAGAAAGCCTCATCTTTCTTCCACGGAACAGCTGGTAGTTTCGAACTGCTGACCCTGAAGTTTGCAGTCTGATTCATAACCACTACGCTACCAGAGCTCTTTAGCAACATGAATGTTGTTGTTGTTAAGTGCCATCGAGTCAGTTCCAACTCATAGTGACCCTGTATAGAGTTTCTAAGGAGTAGCTGGTGAGCTTGAACTGCTGATCTTGTGGCCCAAACCGACCTTGCTATCCAGTGCATTAATCCACAGGGCCACACCAGGATTCCAGAAAAATATCACAACTGAGTGATCAGTAGGTGAGGGGTGTGAACAAGTACACACCCCTTGTTGTCGTTAAATGCTTCATAGTGACCCTGTATAGGGTTTCCGAGGAGCAGTTGGTGAGCTTGAACTTCAGACCTTGCAGTCCAGTGCATTAGCCCACAGTACCACACCAGGACTCCACGTACAAATAGGGGACAAATGGAATTAAAAGACAATATCATTTTCCCACAAACTTTGTGAAGCCCTCTCATGTATAAAACGGGAGGCCAAGAGCAGAGTGAGGGTCCCACGCTCAGGCAAGCCCCCCGTTCCACTTACCATTCGCAGGTTTTGAGTAGTCCTTGTTTCCACTGCTCTGAGGATCTCTCTAAATCTCCCAACTCCCCTTGTCAAGTTCCTGTGTGGACGAAGAGTTAAGCAGGCTTTCCATCTCGTGTGTATAAAACATAAGTATTTTAAATACATATTCCAATGTTTTTTTTTTTCTTTTCGTTGACATGAAAGTTGTTGGCTACATTTTAAGCAACAATTATTCTTTCCATGCCTACCTATCTTTGGTCAATTCTGAAAATTCTGACCTAGGATTGAGGAACTCACTAAACCAGAATCAAAATTTCTCAAAGTATAAAAATCTGAAAATCAGATTGGGGGGTGGGGATAGGGGAGAATAACAACAACAAATAAGAAAATAGCAAGACACGAGAGCTTATCTTCAAACTTACCGTTCAATGAATGGCTCTGTGAATGTCCTGCTTTGCTGAGTGGCACTTCACCTTATCTCTTTATTGACAAAGGGGGTGGGATTAGGCAGCACCAGACCAAAAGGAGTTTAAGAATGTCACAGGGCCCCGTACGCAGTGTGGAGAAAGGTGACGTGTGTCTTGTATATACATGTTCAGGACAAAGATATAAGGGGGGGGGGGAGGGCACCACTAAGCATCCACTCTGCATCTTTCAAGACATAAACCACTGCCTGATAAATCCATCAACCCAAGCCTCCTCCCAATCCTGCTCTGAACAAGGCCGCTTCTGAGAGCTGGCGTGTGGTGACAGGGGCCTAGATCAGAACTCAGGTCCTTCACCACACACCACACGGAGATGTGTTTGCTGACACATTTCATGAGAGGACAAACCACTCTTCTGTAACATCCTGCTCCACCTATCTGGGCCCTACTTCGTGTCCCTCTAAAACCCGTGCCCAGCCTGCTCAGCTGGGAACATCTCAGAGACAGTTCCTTTACATTGAGTGCTACCACACCTATGACATAACTCAGTGATATTTATAACCTGCTCATTAGAACACAGCTCATCTTTCCCAAAAGCCGCAGAGCGGGGTCAGCCGGTGCAGGCCTGGCAGCCAGCCTCTGCAGTTGGTGGCAGACGCTCTAGGTAGTTGGCTCTCGGCTTTGGTGGCACTTCAAATCGCACTGAAATCAAACTGAGTGTGGGGTCTGTAAGCTACAAAGACTCACCAGGGCTGTTCATCCAAAGCCTACTCCTACATGACATGCCGGTACTCTCATTCACAAGAACGGCCCTAGACCTTCCAGAAAATGGCTTATGGCCCACACAGAAGCACTCCCACCTTCCTCTCACCTACACACATCAGCTGAGAGTGGAACAGAAGCTTGATGGCGGCATAAGAAGAGAGACTCGGAGCAATGCTCAAGGAAATTTAACCGAGATGTGAATAAAATCAAGGCAACAGGCCCTAGGACACTCTGTGTTCACTTCACTTGTGTTTATGGGTCAGTCTCCACAAGCAGCAGGGTAGGTTTGCTTTGGGCTGAAGCTCGGTTCTCCTAAGTAATGTCAGAAGGAAAGAAACATGGCTGCAAAGGGGATTCAGATGGCTGTTCTAGTTTCATTTTATTCCCGAATTGCTGAGTAAGCTCCTTCATTGTTGTTAACTGCCATCGAGCTGGTTCCAACTCATAGCCAACCTGTATAGGGTTTCTGAGGAGCGGCTGATGGGTTTGAACTGCCAACCTTGTGGCTCTGTGCTTTATCCTACAGCGCCACACCGGGACTCCAAGAGCAAGCTCCTACTGTGCACAAAATATGGGAGCCCACTGGTTAAGCGCTCGCCTGCTGACTTGCAGTTGGGACCCACACAGCTGCTGCACGGCAGAAAACGCCTGCCAAGCTGCTCCTGTCAGAGCAGGGCTCAGGAAACCCCGTGGGGACAGTTCTGCTCTGTCACATCGGGTTGCTATGAGCCAAACAGCGGCTTGACAGCAACAACAACATGTACAAGAGCGGCATTTGGAAATAAGGGTGGGTCTAGGGGAATGTAATTGGAGCTGCTGATTCAGAAGGCTGCTTTATGGGCCTGAAATACCAGTTGTTGTTGCTGCGTGCCACTGAGCTGGTGCCAACTCATAGTGACCCTGCATAGGGTTTCCAGGGAACAACTGGTAGGTCTGAACCACCAACCTTTGGGTTAGCAGTTAGCACTTATCCTACATCATACCAGGACACTGGAATACCAGCAGAGACTCGAAATAGTATAATCCTGGACAGACTACAGACAGAAATCGGTCATTCAGAATGTCATCTCTCAGAATGAGGTACAGTTACAGAAGTGCAGAATTTTCCAGCTACCAGTGATCTAAAACAATACGATCCTTTATGACACAGTAGTGAAAAGACCCACCCAGCTTCACAGAACTAGCAAGAGGCAAGCTGGGGGCTATCCACCTACACACACTATCTCTATCTAGGGCAAAAGCAAGTCTGAGATCTTCTGCATCGTTAACATGCAAATTACTTAATATATACATAATATAAATCTTTGCTGTCTAGTGATCTCAGATAACGAGATATTCCTAGATTCTGGTTTAAAATTTCAAGAAAAAATCAGTTGGCCCAGGGGAGGAAGTCTGGCATCTGAGGGCAATACCGTGGGCTACCTCAGGTGATGAATGATGGATGGAGAAATTCAACACTCCTCTCAGGCGCCAGATGGTTTCTCCCGTGCAGGACCGAGGCCCTCTAGTGGACAAACGGGAGAAGTCTCCAGGCCCGAGGGTGCCACGCATGAGGGGGCAAAACCAGAGTGCCCTTTCTCAATCAGGTCTTGGAAGCGCATGCACGTTTCTCTCAATCAGTTTCCAGTTTCCTTCTGGACAGAGTACAGCATTCCGAATCCAGTTCTTCCTCAAACTGAGAAGAACCCTGCTTGTAAAGAATCCACATAAACTAAACACCGAATGGAGAAGGCCTGAGGCTGTGTGAGCTATTGTTAATGATCGTGGCTGGTCTCAGTACAACCAGAGCACACTCCACCAGTAGAGGAGAAGGGACTGGAGGGAGAAGGTTCCACACTTTAAATATCAGAAAAGGAAAAGCATCCCCAAATGCAAAAACTTAAAATGCTCAGCAAATCCTACACCACTCACATATTTTTATCACAGAATTTTATTCAACCAGTCATTTTCCACTGTTACAACAGCAGGAAAACAATTTTTTCAGCTAGAGCTTGATTTACATAATAGAAAAGGAGCAAAAAAAAAAAAAGGATAGAAAAGAACAAACAGCAAAAAAGAATAGAATCTGCAAGCATTGCATTCTAAATGCTAAAAAAGACTCCAATTTGAAGAAAATAAAGAAACCCATGCAATTCCTTTCATGTCCCTAAACTATTAGTGTATTCTTAAAATGTTTTCTTTTTCATTTTTTTAGGGAGGTATTTTATTGACCCTATTATTTGATGTGAGGAAATTGAACTTGTCGGATTTGTTAGCCGCTGTGAATCAGCGGGACAAAACGCTCCCAGTCCCACGCCATCGCCATGATACGTTTCGGAACGGATCACGGATCCACAGGGTTTTCATTGGCTGGTTTTCAGGAGTAGACAGCCAGGCCTTTCTTCCTATATTCTTAAAATGTTGTGGCCTTTAAATTTCTTGAATTCGACTGTTGCATGAAAACTTCATTCCAAAATGAAGACACGAGACCAAGGAATTTCCATGTTTCTGGGGGTTCCCACAGACTCTTGATATTATGTTGTTTTTTTCCATCTCAACGCCCTTGACTGAGAAAGCAGAGTTAGGTCAGAATTCATTATGGTAAACTATGTTCAAACAGTTGCAGACCTTGGCTTCCAGCAGACCAGCGAGCAGCAGGCCCTTTGGAAAGCTGTCAGAACTCAGGACTCATCTCCTGCACCTTGCTTAGGTGAGTTTCCCATGCTGGGTGCATGGCTCGACAAAACCTCCTTGTCAAGGAGAAAGGGCCTCAGATCCTTTGGGCCCCAGGTGGCTGTTCAACCCGACGGGCCAGTAAAATCCTGCGTTTACTTGCCAACATCATGGCCTATTGCTGACCCACCAGGGATGCGCTCAGATCAGAGTCCTGCTCAGGCCCCATGTCCTAGTGCTTCAGGGAGACACACATCCTGCTCCTCCCTCGACCTACTTCTATTTTTTCTTCTTTCCTCCTTTTCCCTCTGGTTTCGTCATCCTCCTCAGAGCCTCTTCCTTCCAGGCCTCGCTGTCTGCTGGCCTTTATGTCTGTGATAAACAGGACTTCCGCACTGACCCCACAGGACACTAGCACTGGGCCCCCGTTTAGCCTCTCTTCTTGAACTAGACTCCAGTCCCCACCTCGAGCCCTCAGCAACACAGATGAACGTGGTGTACAAATGATAAGTTCTTACAAGCTCACAGCAGTGTCCGGCTCTGTGCTGCTCTTGTCTACAATTCTGAACAACATCTGTCAACACTCTGACCTATCAAACCACAGGGAGACACACATGGGAAGGAAGCCAGAGCTACAGCATCAGAACTGGGTCATGGAAAACCAAGGCTGAGGGGATACTTAGGCTCTTGAGGGTCATCTCACTTCATGATAGGTGGTCACTTTAACGCTAAGCTCAATACGAGCAGTCTTCAAAACATTCGTGGAAAAAATTCCATTAGTCTTTAAGTTCCATTTTCCCACTTTTTGAAGCCCCTTCATACATTTCATTTTGTGTAGGGGAGGGTGGAAAGAGACAATTCATCCCCTTAACCTAGCCTTCTGGTCTTAATGTTTGGCCCAAACACCAGCACACTTCAGTGTTAACTCTCAGTGTCATGAACACTCCAGTTGTGAAGGAAACCACACACTTTTTATACTGGATGTCAATTGCTCAGTAAAAAGGAAAAGAGGACCCCCTGCTAGAATATATTCAATATTTTCATCTTTGTCTGTGGCTGAGAACTTTGTAACTACAGATCAATTACAAAACAAATCAGCACAAAAGGTAACTCAGAGCTAAGAAACCATCTCAGAGCATGAAACCATTTGGTCTTTTCTTGTATTTTCTTAATTTTCCTTCAGAAGTCTTAAAGCCAACTAGCACTTTGCACATTTCTTAAGCAGTTGGTGATTCCAACAATTTTGAGCACTATTTTGCTGACGTCAGATGAATCTTGGCTGAAAGAAAGGAATGCCAGAAAGATGTTTACTTATGTTTTATTGACTATGCAAAGGCATTCAACTGTGTGGATCTTGACAAGCAATGGATAACATTGCGAAGGAGAGGTATTCCAGCGCACTTAAATGTGCTCATCAGGAACAAAGAGGCAGTCATTTGAACAGAACAAAGGGATATTGAATGGGTTAAAATCAGGAAAGGTGTGGGCCAGGGTTGGATCCTTTTACCATACTATCCAATCTGTATGCTGAACAAATAATCTGAGAAGCTGAATTATATGAAAAACAACATGGTATCAGGATTGGAAGAAGACTCATTAACAACAATAACCATTAACGAAGATATGCAGATGATAGATCCTTGTTTGCTGGAAGCCAAGAAGATGGTGTGGCATGCTGGGTTAATATTGTTGTTGTTGTTGTTAAGTGCTGTCGAGTCGGTTCGCAGCCCGATTCGTAACCACTATGCTACCAGAGCTCCATCTGGGTTAATATGCTGGGCTGCAAAGTTAGTTTGAACCATAAGGTCGGTGGTTCAAGTTCACCAGCTGCTCCTTGGAAACCTGATACAGGGTTGCTATGAGTTGGAACAGACTCAACGGCACTTAACAACAAACAACAGTGACCTTCTGTAAAACAGAACAAAACACTGCCCAGCCTGAGCCATCCTCACAATTGTAGTTAAGCTTGAGCCCACTGCTGCTGCCACTGTGCCAATCCATTTCATTGTGGGTCTTCTTTTTTGTTGACTCTTGCATTTACCTAGAATGATACCCTTCTCAAGGGACTGGCCCCTCCTGGTAATATGTCCAAAGTATGCACAGCCTTCCGTATGGATTACATCTCAATGTCAAGAAAACAAAAATCCTCACCACTGGACCAATAAACAACATTCTTATCAACAGAGAAAAGACTGAAGTTGTCGAGGACTTCATTCTTCTTGGATCAACTATCAACACTCACGGAAGCAGCAGTCAAGAGATCAAATGATGTACTGCATTAGGCAAATCTGCTGCACAAGAACGTTTTAAAGTGTTGAAGAGCAAAGATGTCAGCTTGAGGACTAAGGTGCACCTGACCCAAGCCATGGTATTTTCAATAACCTCGTATGCATGCGAAAGCTGGACACTGAATAAGGAAGACCATAGAAGAATTGATGTCTTTGAGTTATGGTGTTGGAGAAGAATATTGAAAGTGCCATGGGCTGCCAAAAGAACCATAGATTCGTTTTAGAAGAAGTGCAGCCAAAGTGCTCCTTGGAGGACAAGATGGCCAAACTTCGTCTCTCAGACTTTGGACATATTGTCAGGAGGGACCAGTTGCTGGAGAAGGATATCATGTTTGTTAAAGTGGAGGGTCAGAGAAAAAGAGGAAGACCCCCAACGAGATGGATTGGCCAGGTGGCAGCATCGATGGACTCAAGAGAAGCAACAGTAGTGAGGTTGGCCCAGGATTGGGCAGTGTTTCGTTCTGCTGTGCATAAGGTCGCTAGGGGTTGGTACTGACTCGATGGCACCTAACAACAACAACAAATGAGCACCAAAGACTGGCCATCCTGGCTTCTAAGGAGTTTTCTGGTTGTACTTCCAACAAAGATTTGTTAGTTCTCTAGTAGTCCATGGTACCTTTAATATTCTTCTCCAACACCATAACTCAAATGCATCAATGCTTCTCCGGTCTTCCTTATTCACTGTTCAGCTTTCCCATGCACATGGAGCTACTGAAAATACTATGACTTGAGTTAGGCACATGTTAGTCCTCAAACGAACATGTTTGCTTTTAAACACTTTTAAGAGGTCTTGTACAACAGATGTGTCTAATGCAATTTGTCCTGAGTGCTGACTATGGATCTGGGCAAAATGAAGTCTTTGACTACTTCAATCTTTTCTCCATTAATCATAATGTTATTTATTGGTCCAGTTATTGATGACTTTTGGTTTCTTTATATTGAGGTACTTTTGGTTTTCTTTACATTGAAGGCTACGTTGTTTTGTTTGTTTTTTATCTTCTTAAGTATATTAAGTCCTCTGTGATTTCAGCAAGCAACATTTTTAATAAGTTTTTCTTCAATCCTGATGCCACATTCTTCATATAATCTATCTTCTCTGATTATTTGCTCAGCATACAGATTTCCTAATTTTAAACCATTCAGTGTCCATTTGTTTTGTTTGAATGACTGCCTCTTGGGCTATGTACATGTTCCACATGAACACATTAAGTATTCTGGAATACTCATTGTCTAAAATGTTGTTCATAGCTTGTCATGCTCCAAACAGTTGAGCATATGCATAGTCAATAAAGGACAGATAAACATCTTTCTGGTATTCTCTGTTTTTACCCAAGAATCATCTGACATCAGCAAAGATATCCTTCATTCCACTCCCTCATCTGAATCCAGCTTGATCCTCTGGCAGTTCCCCATCAATGTACTACTGTGGCTATTTTGAAATTATCTTAAGCTAAATTTTATTTGCATGTGATATTAACGACATTTTCCAATGATTTCCGCATTCCGCTGTGCCACCTCTTTTTACAGTGGGTACAAATATGGATCTTTTCCAATCAGTTGTCCAGATAGCTGTTATTCAAATTTCTTGGCAAAGATGAATGAGTGTCTCCAGTGCTGTCTCAGTTTGTTGAAAGATTTCAGTTTGCATTCCATCCACTGCTGGAGCCTTGTTCTTTGCCAATGCCTTCAGTGCATCCTGGATTTCTTCCTTCAGTACCATTGGCTCTTGATCATATGCTACCTCTTGAAATTGTGCAACACTGTCTGTTCCTTTTTGGTACAGTGACTGTGTATTCTTTCCATCTTCTTTTGATGCTGTCTGTATCATTCAATATTTTGCCCACAGACTCCTTCAATATTTCAAGTCGAGGCTTGAATCTTTTCTTCCATTCTTTCTGCTTGTGAAATGCCAAGCATGTTCTTCTCTTTTGGTTTTCTAACTTCAGGTCTTTGCACATTTCATTATAATATGTGACTTTGTCTTCTGAACTTCCCTTTGAAATTTTCTGTTCAGATCTTTTACCCTCTCATTTCTTCCATTAGCATCTCTATACTGGAGAACAAGTTTCAAAGTCTATTCTGACATGCATTTTGGTCTTTCCCTTCTTTCTTATCTTCCTAATGACCTTTTGCTTTGTTCCTATATGACGTTCTTGATATTATCCCACAACTCTTCTGGTCTTTGGTCACTGATGTCTAATGCATTAAGTCTGTTCTTGAGATGATCTGTAAACTCAGATGGGATATATTCAGGGTCAAATTTTGGCTCTTATAAACTTCATTATTCTTGAGCTTCAGTCTGAACTTGCATATGAGCAATTGATGGTCTGTTCCACAGTCTGTCCTTGGCCTTGTTTTGATTGATGGTGGAACTTTTCCACTGTCTGTTTCCACAGATGTAGTCAATTTGATTTCTGTGTACTTTATCTGGTGAGGTCCATGTTTAGCGGCATCTTATGTTGTTCAAAAAAGCTATTTGCAATGAATAAGTCTTTGGTCTTGTAAAATTCTATCATACAATCTCCAGCATCATTTCTACCACCAAGGTCATATTTCCCAACTACGGATCCTTCCTCTTTGTTTCCAACCTTTTCATTCCAATTGTCTGTAATTATCAATATATTTCAATTATCAATACATTTCAATACAATTTCAGTCTGAAGAAATTGGTAAAAATTCTTCAATTTCATCATCACTGGCTTTAGCGGTTGGTGTGTATATTTGAATAATAGTGGTATCAATTGGTTTTGCTCATAGGCATATGGATGTTATGTTATCCTTTCACAGGCAATATTACACTCAAGATGGATCTTCAAATGTTCGTTTTGATGATGAACGTGAGGCCATTTCTCTTCAACTCGTCATTCCCAGCAGAGTAAATCATATGGTTGTCAGATTCAAAATGGCCAATACCAGTCCATTTCAGCTCACTAATGCCTAGGATATTGATGTTTATGTGTTCTATTTCATTTTTGACAACTTTCAACTTTCTTAGATTCATATTTCGTACATTTTTGTTCTGATTATTAATGGATATTTATAGCTATTTCTCCTCATTTTGAGTTGTGCCCCATCAGCAAATGAAGGTCCCGAAAACTTTATCAATTAGTGTCTTCTTGGTCAACTTTACTTTGAGGAAGCATCTGACAATATTCTGGTGGTATCTGTCATGTTTTAATATTCAGTATGCTGGTGCTATCTGACAGTGTTCCACGCTATTTGTAGGTTTTCTGTGGCTAAACATTCAGAAGCCACTTGCCTCTCCCACTTTCTAGTCTGGCTTAGTCTGTAACCTGTCCATCATGAGTATAACCTGCTGGTACTTGAAATACCGGTGGCATAACTTCCAGCATCACAGCAACACACAAGCCAACACAGTGCGACAAACTGACAGATGGTGTTGGAGAAGAATATTAAAAGTACCATGGACTTTTACCAGAAGAACAAACAACTCTGTGTTGGAAGTATACCCAGAATGCTCCTGAGAAGTCAGGATGGTGAGACCTTATCTCTCATACTTCAGACATGGTATCAGGAGGAATCAATCCCTGGTGAAGGACATTATGCTCAGGAAAGTTGAGCATCAGAGAAAAAGAGGAAGAGCCCAAAGAGCCGGACTGGCACCGTGGCAGCAATGGTGGGCTCCAATGGTGGGCTCCAGTGTAGCGATGAGTGTGACGATGGTGCGGTGCTCCATTCTGCTGTGTCTAGGGTCGCTGTGAGTTAGTAGTGGCTTAATGGCACCTAACCAGAACACCACCACCATTATCTATCAGTTCCAGGCTGGTCCATGAAGATACATAGTGAAAAAGAGTCATCCTCGCCATCTCATGGCGCATGGGCAGCTCCACAGCTTCCAGGAGAATCTAAGTGTCTTGAAGGTACAGGTCTTTGTCTTGTTCACAGATCTATCCCAAGTCCCTAGGGCAGAGCCTGGCATATAGGAAACACCTAATAAATATCTGTAAAACAACTGAAATTCAGAACCATCATGAGCCGCAGGAACCAAGACCATAGCGAATACATTTTCGGCCTGCTTCTTGTCTCCTTCTTTCTCACTGAGCATGGAATGGCAGGGAACAGAGGAAAGCCCTCTCTTACCTACAATACAACCCCTTAGCCCTCAGAGGAGATCTAGCATGGATGCCTGAGGGAGCAGCACTCCTACCCAAGCTGCACAGCAGGGCACACCGGGTGACACACCTGGGCCGAGCAGGCCTGACAGCTGTGTGGAAAATGAGGCGAGGAGGCTATTGTTTCAAGAAAAGATCAGATTTCTCTATCCCTATGGTTTTACACTTGCTTCGCTTTCTTTCTGAAGAGCCCAGAAGAACTGACTCTCAGTCGTCCTTCAAGACACATGTTCAAGGTCACCTTTGGGAAACTTTCCTCGCTACCCCTGGAAAAGATAGGGACTGTCTCCTAAACGGTCCCAACAACTAGGCAGACATTTTGAGTATTTATCATTGTTGTTAAGAGCCACTGAGTTGGTTCCAACTCATAGTGACCCTGAATCCCTATTTCCAAGGAGTTGCTAGTGGGTTTGAACTGCCAATCTTTCAGTCAATAGTTCAGTGTTTTTCCTACAACACAATGATTTTCGTTTTGTATTTGTTTGCTCACCAACCAAAGTGGGGTTGTTCTGGGGGCAAAGGCCCTCTTTGTGCCCATCTTTCCTCATCCCAACAGCCTCACACAGTCAGTCAGGCACCCAGGAGGCATTGAACGGGCTGTATGCCCCAAAACAGAAAGAGATGGGCCATTTTCACCTTCTGTCTATGGGCTCAAATCTAACCATGGTGAAGACTGTGCAGGACCATGTAGTGTTTTGCTCTGTTGTTCATGGAGTCACTGTGAGTTGGAACCGATCCGATGGCACCTTAACAACAGTAGCAGCATCGTATGTTCAGAAGTCCTCGTCCCCATCCCCTTGATTACAAAGGAGACAACTAAATCAATCAGCTCTTTCCCTATGCCATCCCGGACCCATCAGTATTCTGGATATGGTCACCACTTATAACCCCAGAAAAACAGAAATACAGTGTTCCTAACTAGGTCAATTTCCTCTGGTCCTCAGGCTTGGAAATTTCTTCCCCTTCACTTATACAATCTTTCATATTTGTTTGGAAAAAGTGTGCAATCAAAATCAGGTGTCCAGATTTGGAAAGTGGCAGAAGAAAGACATTTTTCACTGTCCAAAAGGGCACTTGTGGCCAGCTGTCAGGGAGCTGGCTTTCCTGGGATGGAGTCCAGCTTTCCTCTCGGTACATGCACTTCGCCTCGGATCCAATGACACGCATTTATGAAGACAGATGGCTTGCTGCAATCAGGGGCCAGGGATCAAACCCACAACCTTGGCCTCGTTAGCAAAGGACTCTCCCTCTGACGGACAGCGGGAGCCAGCTGCAACCCAGAGACAGTGACGGAGGCATGACAACCATCCACGCTGGGATGTGAACACACAGGCGAAGCTTCAGGAAGTCTCAGTTCAAACCTAATGAGAGTTGTACTAGGCTTAACAACATTTTTTGGACTACCTCAGCAACGAAGGCTTCCTCGTGACAAAAGCAGGGTGAATTATATGTTTGGGTCAGCTGTCCAGGCTGAGGGGAAGAGCGCACTGAGTCAGCATGAGGAGCCAGGAAGGAGCCAAAGGAGCCGCTTCTCGGAGCCACAGTCACTGTGACACGCAAGCACGTCCTGCCAACAACACATGCTCAGGCCAGTGAGTGAAAGGCAGGCAAACTGCTGTGAGGAGTCAGGGGAAAGAAGAGCTCCCTCTTCCCTCCACCTGCTTCCGGCTACTTGCCGAAATGTTAGTCTCAGCTCAGATAAAACACACAAACAGGGAAAAGCTCTCCTTGTTTCGTGTCCATCTTCCTTTTCATCCTTTGAGAATGAGTCAAAGGAAATCATTCTGCATTCCAGAAATAGCTCTACAGAGTACCTGCTGTGTTCCAGGCAAGGAGCTGGGCATAGGAAATGCAAGGGTGGGTGAGCCGGGCAACAAAATGCTCCCCATGAACTTGTGGAGCAGTGGTTTCCAATGCAACCCTCCAAGAGGAACTATTTCCTATGTGGACTCCTCGATGGAATAATACTTTTAACAAACCAAGCCAAAACTTCACTGTCACAGAAGGACTACCCTTCAAAGTGTCCACCTGGGAATCCATGCTGTTGTGTTGTTAGGTGTCGCTAAGATCATTCTCACCCCATGTGACAGAGTACAACTGCCTCATAGGGTTTTCTTGGTGGAGTACTGGTGTGGCACTGAAGGATAAGCACTGGACAGTTAACTGCAAGGTTGACGGTTCAAACCTACCAGCCTCTCCTTGGGAACCCTATACAGGGTCACGACTTGACAACACTTAACCGCAATCTTTACAGAAGCAGATTGCTAGGCCTCTGTCCTTTGGAACCACTGGGTGGATTTGAACCAACAACCTTTCAGTTAGCAGCCAAGTGCCGCCAGGACTTTTTTGGAATTTAGACAAGATAGGGTTGTGGTTCTGGAGCCAACTTTTATGTTCAAATTCAAGCTTTACCACTTACTAGTTATTGGCTTTAAACAAGTCTCTGTGCCTCAGTTTCCTCATCACTAAGCAGCAAGGTTTCCTAGAAAAACAGGAATTTTGACCATCCTATTCATCGTAGTGGTTATAAGTCAGGCTGCTAATCTCATCATGGACAGCAGTTCCGTAGGACAAAGATGAGACTTTTCTGCTCCCATAAAGATTCACAGCCTTGGAAACCCTATGCACGGTTGGAACTGACTCCACAGCACACAACAACAACAATTTCATCCAGTTCATGGGTATGTGGAGAAGATGACAAGCAGAAAGAACATCAAAGAGAAGAACATCCCTCCAAACGTACTGCAAGCATTGGAGTTTGAGGTTTCGTACAAGGATAAGAGCTAAACGTCCACCTTCGTTCTAATTAGCAGAAAACAGGAGAACTACATTTCCAAAACAACCTCTGGGAACAATAGTTCAAAACTATGACAAGTGAGAAAAAAATTCAAGAGAATCAGTTGGTGAGGAGGCGGGGGAGACCTCTGGATGTGTGCGAATCACTGGTCCAAATGCCTTTAGCAGCCAGGCAGATAGCAGAGATGGGTGAAGAGAGACAAGAGGAAGTGGCATCAGCCCTGAAGTCGAGCGTGTCAGGCCGCAGACCCTTCCTACAGGCATTTCCTATGAAAAATCAAGGCAGATGAGCTCCATGGGGAAAGGTGAATCTCTGCGGTGAACTGGTAAACACAAGCCTCCGGTAGTTTTCTTGGGGAAACAAACAAGCAGTCTGAGTGGGTTTGAAGCAGCCTGGTGCCCCAGGGCATCATGGCGAGAAAAGGCTAAAAAGTTGCGGATGTTGTTGCTGTTGTTGTGTGCCGAGTCAGTTCTGACTCATAGCAGCCCTGTATACAGTTTCCAAGAGCGGCTGGTGGGTTTTGAATGCCGACCTTGTGGTTAGCAGTCTAGTGCTTATCCTGCAGCGCCAGAGAAGAAGAAAAGGGCCAAGGTTGAGAGAGATCCTGGGGAGAGGCAGGGCAGGAAAGGAGAATGGAATGTGAGCCACCTGGAAACATGATGGAGGGAAAAAATACTGGATGCCAAAACAGACAGCTGCTAGGCAGGCATGAGGTGGTCAGAGACGGGCAGTAGGCTCTACCTTGAGGGACCTGTTTCCTCATCTATAAAAGGGGATTCATAACCCCCACTTAGAGATGACACCTGGAGAGCTCAAAGCCAGCCCTCCACAGCCCCCCTGGCCCTCACCATCTGGCCCCTCCTGCCCCATAAACGTTTACTGGGTAAAAGCCACAGTCTGTCACAGGTATGTGTGTGTAAACCGCCTTTGGTTTCACAGAGAACACCGTACAACCAAGGTGCCCTGATGGTGCAGTGATGACTTACTTGGCTGCTAATAGCTGCTCCTTGGGGGAAAGATGCGGCAGTCTGCTCTAGTAAAGGGTCACAGTCTTGGAAACCCTGCGGGGAGTCCTAACCTGCCCTATAGGGTTGCTATGAATTGGAAATGGCTTGGTGGCAATGAGGTTGTTGGGTTGTTTTTTTGTCGTCATTGCTGTTTTAATATCATTGAAACTAGTCCTGAATTTGCACTAATCAAACAAACAAATGCTTTGCTGTTGAGTCTATTCCGATTGGTAGTAAGCTTATAGGACAGAGTAGAAAGCTGGACAGTGAATAAGGAAGATCGTGGAAGAATTGATGCCTTTGAGTTATGGTGTTGGAGGAGAATACTGAAAGTGCCATGGACTGCCAAAAGAACCAATAGATCTGTTTTGGAAGAAGTGCAGCCAGAGTGCTCTTTGGAGGCTAGGATGGCTAGGCTTCGTCTCTCATACTTTGGACATATTGTCCGGAGGAAACAGTCGCTGGAGAAGGATGTCATGCTAGGTAAGGTGGAGGGTCAGAAAAAAAGAGGAAGACCCCCAACAAGATGGATCAGCCAGGTGAGATCAAGTGTGGCGGCGGTAGTGAGGTTGGTCCAGGATCGGACCTTGTTTCATTCTGCTGTGCATGGGGTCACTATGAGTCGGTTCCGACTCGATGGCACCTGATAACAACAACAACAACAGAGGTACCCCATAGAGTTTCCAAGGCTGTGAGCATTACCGAGGCAGACAGCCCCTGCTCCCTACCAAAGCAGCTCGTCAGTGTCCACTTCATCAGCCTTTCAGTTAGTAGCCGAGCACCTGTTGTTAGGTGCCATCAAGTCGGTTCCCACTCAGGGCTACCCTGTGCACACCACAACGGAACACCACCAGTGCTTCATCATCCTCACAGTCGTTGGTACCCTGCGCCCACTGCTGCTGCCACTGTGCCAATCCATCTCCGAGGACTTCCTCATTTTCACTGACCTGCTAGGGCTCCTTCAATTATATACTGTATCTATCTGTCTATCTATCTATCTATCTATCTATCTATCTATCTATCTATCTATCTATCTATCTATCTATCTATCTATCTATCTATATCTTCTATCTATCTATCTATCTATCTATCTATCTATCTATCTATCTATCTATCTATCTATCTATCTATCTATCTATCTCTTCTCAACTAGCAAGTAGTATTTATTTAGCACCTCCTGCAATTTTATCCAAGAGGAAACACAGGCTTGGAGAGATTATGTAATATGCCTATGATCCTACAGCCTACTAACAGAAAAGCTGAGATTTATACTCAGTCCCAGTTTGATTACAATGCCCAGAACAGCTGAAGATGATCCCTAACTGCTGTTGTGTTGTTAAGTGCCGTCGAGTCGGTGCCGACCCATAGTGACCCTGAACAGGGTTTCCAAGGCTGTAAATCTTTATGGGAGCAGAAAGCCTCATCTTTCTCCCGTGGAGCAGTTTCAAACTGCTGACCTTGCAGTTCGCAGCCCGATTCATAACCACTATGCTACCAGAACTCCTGATCCCTTAACTAACACCCATGAAACTAAAACAGAAGTATCCCAGAGATAGGAGAGCAGCGGGGTGGCGGCCAGACTCAAACCCCTGTGCCGAGACACCCTGGGCTCTGAGAAGGGGCTGGTAATGAACATGTGTGTGTGCACTGTGCTCTGTTAAGAACTACCTATAAGGAATCAAACTGACAACAGCAACTTGAAGGATCAGATAGGAAACTTAGGGGGCAGTGAGTTTCTGTGAATGGGAGAGGAACCGCTCAGAAAAAGAGGGCGAGGAACAAGCAGCTAAGGTTCAACTAAGTATATGTTTCTCCATGAACAGAAGAACGAAGAATGACGAAAACTGAAGATGCTCGGAGTCAACTAGTCCAACTGTTGTTGTGAAGTGCTGTCGAGTCAATTCTGACCCATAGTGACCCTATATAGGGTTTCCAAGGCGCAGCTGTTAAGCTTGAACCGCCAACCTTGCAGTTCAAAGGGCTTTGTAGTCTGACGCATTAGCCCACAGTGCCACACCAGGACTCCAACTAGTCCAATGGAGCAGGTGAATATCAGTCACTATGACACCGAGATCAGAACTAAATGGTACCCAGCTATGACGACCACCTGCTCTGAAAGGGATCAGGTTAAAAAAGTCCTGGATAAAGTGGGAGAAAAGGTGGAAGAAAACTCAGCAAGACCGTTTCATAGAGATTTAAGGTACCTGAGCCGGTGGTCCTTGACCACCCTTCAGATCTGGAACCGAACTAACCCTAGTGGTCCAATTTTCAGCCTAGCAGTGGTGGTGGTGTGCCACTGAGTCAGTTCTGACTCATGGTCACCCTGTGTAGGGTTTCCGAGGCTGTAAATCTCTATGGGAGTATGGGTCTATATGGGGGGACAACAGCACTAGGAAGGGATAGTCACCATAGAATGTTCAATCACTCACATTCAAAAGGACAACATTTATGTCAGGACAAGGTTGAGAAGGGATGGGAAGGAGGGTAGAATGGAGACAGGAACCTCAGGGAGGAAATGGGATAACTGCTGTTACATGGAGGAGACTGCAATAATCGAGATAAAATGGAGTTATGATTTATTGAATGTAAAACCGATGCTCTTCTCTGTAAACCTTTACTCAATTCACAATAAGAAGTTAAAAAGAAAAAGAAAAAATGAGGGTGAGCACCGGTGCAATCCTCAAGGACTGTCATCAGTGTCATTGGATTAGAAGTGTAGACACAGTTGAACTGATGTGTGTTTTGCTGAATATATTCTCAACAACAGCACTGAAAAAAAAAAAGGGCCATTATGGGAGTGGGTGACCAGGATGGCGGAGAACTTCCGGTGAATGGTCTGAGCATCACAGTAGAAACAGAACTCTGAAGTAAGACGGTGTCAGATGAGGAGACTGATACTGATAAGACAGTAATATAGAAGTGGGTCTGCCCACTGGCTACCAGACACGCAATCCTTTCATCACCTAGCACCTCATTCTTTGTGCCCCACCCTGTCCGATTCACAATCACTCAGACTAGCGATCTCGAGTTGACCTTTGCCACATCTGTGGGGAATGAAAGCTTTGCTAAGCACATTAGTGGAGTCCTGGTGTGGTGCTGTGGGCTAATGCACCAGACTGCAAAGCCATTTGAACTGTAAGGTCAGCGGTTCAAGCTTACCAGCTGCTCCTTGGAAACCCTATACAGGGTTGCTATGGGTCAGAATCGACTTGATAGCACTTAACAACAAGCGCATGAGCAGAGTCAATGTGATCTATGAGGAGAATATTTTATTTGCTCAGGGCAATAAGCTATTTTCAAGTCCCTCTAAGCCATCTTCTAAGATACCCTCTAAGGCATCTAAGAAGAGCTGCCATTCACTGATAAATGACTGACAAGAGAATTTTACAGGATTCCATGTTCCTCATAAAGAAAGTCTCCCTAAGATGTTTAGCTCCTTCAAGACAGACTGAGTCTCCACATGCTAGGACAGAATAAAGATTCAGATAACGATTCGCTCCCAGGGCTGCTGTGAGGATGGCTGGTACCAGTGATCGCTGAGTCAGCATTAGCTATCACCACCATCTTGTTCTTCTGAGGTAGCACTGACAGATTCCATACCGTTCCCTAACCTAATATTCCAGGTGGCTCTTTCACCAGCCTAGTGAGGCAGGCAGTAGGTAGGCAGGTAGCAATTTATTTTCTTGAACCATCAGAGAAGGAAACAGTCCCAAATATGGGAAGGGAGAAGCTTGCTCAACAGCTCAGTCCATGGGTGGCTGAGGAGGACCTGAATCCGGGCTTTTGGACTCTTGGTCCAGAGATCCTTCCTCTGCCCTTTGCTTGTACTGCTCTGTCCCGTCTGTTATTGGCTCTCCAATTCTTGCTTTAAACCTTTTCATGGTTTCAAATACAGTTACAAAAAGGATATCACACAAATGTACTACTTAGTGAATTATTATAAGGCAAACACCCTTGTAACCACTACTCAAGTCAAAAAATTGGACTGTTAAAACTAGCTCTCTCCTAATTCCAAGCCCCTAATTAGAATTCTAGTGTGGCGCTGTGGGTTAATGAGCCAGACTGCAAAGCCATCTGAACTGCAAAGTTGGCGGTTCAAGCTCACCAGCCCCTCCTTGGAAACCCTATCTATACAAGGTCGCTATGGGTCAGAACTGACTCAATGGAACTTAACAACAACAATTCCATCTGAAAGTAACTACCACCTTGACTTTGATCGTAACCACTCCATCACATCTCTTCTATGGTTTGATCTCTCAAGTGTATGTTCAGTCCGACACCATAGTCGAGTCTTGCCCAGGTCTGCTGGCTTTTTAACTTGTGTTGTAAATCTCTCTTAACCTACTAGATCTCCCTCCACCTCTTCATTTTTCTCACAACTTATCTGTTAGGGAGTTTGGGCCATTAGGCCTGGAGTGTTTTCTCCACAGGCTGGAAAACTGCATATTCAAGGTGCGATTCAATACATCTCTCTATATTCTCTGCAAATTGCAAGGTGGATGCTGGGGTTTGATCAATTCAGACTGGATCCCTTTGGCAAGACTTTCAGTGTGGTGAGTTCTTTCAGTAGAAGACACATCATATTTGGTTTCTGATCTATGCCTAATGCTAGCAGCCCTTGACGTTTCATGCTTATATACACTGATTCCCATGAAGTTACAAATGAGGCATTGCCTCACTGCATTTTCATCTGTTATCTGGAACATTTTATAAAAAGGTGTTTCTCTTCATGAAACTATCCAGTGGGATTCTAGTGGAAATGGAGCCCAGGGTCCATCCTATTGTGGATGTTCATACAGAAAAGGCAGTATGTGTTCTCAAAGTACTGAATTAGTTCAAACTCAGGAATTTCAACATATGAGGGTAAGTCAAAATGTATTGCTACTAGGGTTTCAGTTCATACATGCGAAGGTTTATTCCAAACAAAACATGTTTAAACATGTCTGCAGACAACTGGCCGTAGTAATACCGCGGTGCTGTAGGATAAATACTGGACTGTGAACCACAAGGTTGGTGGTTCAAACCCACCA
>NW_006408543.1:18551712-18556844 GCF_000296735.1 Chrysochloris asiatica | reverse complement strand
TTCGAACCGCTGACCTTAAGGTTCGCAGCCCGATTCGTAACCACTACGCTATCAAAGCAGTAGCCTCCAAGGAATCTGCTGGACCAGTTAAATTCAAGGCAGAAAGGCCTGCTCAGAAGGCTATGGTAACTGGTTTTTTGAGATTTCAGAAGGATAACCACGACAGATTTTCTTGAAGGGCACAAGACAATCTTAGGGATTTATTATGAAGAAGTTATAAGACAATTGAAAACTGCACTGTTGTTGTTAGGGGCCGTGGAGTCCATTCCAACTCATAGTGACCTTACACACAACAGAATGAAACACTGCCCAGTCCTGCACCTTCCTCACAATTATTGTTAAACTTGAGCCCACTGCCACTAAACCAATCCATCCCATTAGGGGGTCTTTCTCTTTTTGGCTATCCTTCCACTTTGCCTAGCATGATACCTTCTCCAGGGATCAAAAGTTAAAAAAAAAGCTGTGCTGAGAACTTTTTTCCCATCAAAACAATGCATTTGTTCATTCCTTACGGGTAGCACGGTCTGTCCAATGAGAATTTCACTGGGAATCCTAACCCATCCCACTTACAGCCCTGATCGTGCCCCTCCAGACTTGATTTTGTTCCTCAAACTCAAACAACACTGAAAAGGAAAACTCTCTTGAGTCTGTCAAGGATGCCAAACCCGCCATTTTGATACAGTATAAATTGAAGAATGCAGAAGTATTCACAGAAGGGCTAGACAGATGGAAATAGCGCCTTCAGAAGTGTGCACACCAAGATGGAGGGTCTGTCGAGAAACAATAGTTTCACATTTTGATGTTTGTTTAATAAAGGTTTATATGATTTTTGTACTTCTTTTTACTTACCCTCATATTTGATGAGTTCATTACAATTTTTATCCTTCTTGCAATTCAAATTATCCTACCTTTGGCCTGAGACTTCTACATGACCCTAGAAGTTTTTGATAGTTTTCTTGTTATTTGGTAAGTAAACCTGTTTAAGGCTCATCTAATGCATTTTCTGACCCAGAACTGAAATGCGGTTTCTTTTATTGGAAAGCTACTTCAAGACAAGATTCTGAGTACTAGGGATGTTCATTCCTACTGGGTTAGTCTCCATTGCAAAGCCTACAGATCAACCTACCTGTCTACTTACTTATATGTATATACAAATACCACACTCACACAAACACACACTAAGACAACTACCTCATGATTTAATTGCTAATTTATCCAACTTAATCATTCAAATTAGGGATTACAGATCTTCCTTACCTTTTATCTTCAATGTTTTACCTTTATCCTGTATCAAGAATCCTGTTTTCTAAAGACACAGGTAAAATGAAATTAGAGCATTTCAAAAACACTCATTTGACTTATCCCATTGTTGTTGTTGTTGTTGTTGTTGTTGATGCTGTTGTTACATGTCGTTGAGTCACTTCTGACTCACAGTGACCTCAATGCACAACAGAATACAACCCTGCCTGGTCCTCACAATCACTGTCACACTTGATTGCTGCTGTCACTGCGCCAATCCATCTTGTTGGGGGTCTCCCACTTTCTTGCTGACCCTCCACTTTACCAAGCATGACGTCCTTTGTCCAGGAAGTGACCCTTCACGATAACAGTCCAAAGTATGAAAGACAAAGTCTGGCCATCTTGGCTTCTAAAGCGCATTCTGGTTGCACTTCTACCAACACAGATATGTTCTCTGGCAGCTTTTAATGTTCTTCTCTAACACCAAAAATTCTTCTCTGGGCTGCCTTATTCACTGTCCAAATATCACATGCATATGGTTGAGTTGGTGGTTGAGTGCCAAGGAGTCATTTTTGATTCACAGTTCCCCTGCATAGGGTTACTGAGGCTGTACATTTTTACCCAAGCAGGAAGTCTCCTCTTTCACTCACGGAGTGGTTGGCAGATATGAACTGCTCACCTTGAGATTAGCAGCACAACTTGTAACCCACAGGCTACCAGGGTTCCTTCACATGCATATGAGGCAACTGAAAACATCAGGGCTTGGGTTGTTGTTGTTAAGTGCCATAGAGTTGGTTCCGATCCACAGAGATCCTACATAGGGTTTCCGCGGAGCAGCTGGTGAGCCTGAACTGCCGACCTTGCAGTTTAAACAGCTTTGCAGTCTGGCACATTAACCCACAGCACCACACCAGGGATTGGGTTAGTTGTACTTTAATCCTCACACTGACATCTTTGCCTTTGAACACTTTATAGAGGTGTTGTGCAGCAGATTTACCTAATGCAATACATTCTTTTTGTTTGTTTGTTTTGTTTTGACTGCTGCTTTTAAGAGTGGATGATGAATTCAAGCAAAATGAAGTCTTTGACAACTTCAACCTTTTCTCCACTTGATGGTTATGTGTTGTGGAGTCGGTTCCGACTCATAGTGACCCTATACAGGGTTTCCGAGGCTGTAAGTCTGTATGGGAGCAGTAAGTCTCATCTTTCTCCTGCAGAACTGCTGGTAGTTTTGAACTGCTGACCCTGAGGCTAGCAGCCTGTTTCATAACCACTACGCTAAAAAGAGCTCCGTTTTCTCCACTTAACAAGATGTTATTTACTGGTCCAGTAGTGAGGCTTTTTGTTTTCTTTACACTGAGATGCAACCCATAGAGAAGGCTGTGTGTGGTCTTTGATCTTCATCAGTAATTACTTTAAGTCGTCTTCACTTTCAGCAAGCAAGGTTGTGTCATCTGCATACCGAAGAGTGTTAATGAATCTTCCTCTAATCCTGATGCCACACTCTTCTTCATATAATGCACTTTCTCCAATTATTTGCTCAGCAAACAGATTGAATAAGTACGGTGAAAGAATACAACCCTGGCATGCACAGTTCCTGATTTTAAACCACTAGTGTCCCCTTGTTCTGTTCAAACAACTGTTTCTTGGTCTATGTACAGGTTCTTTATGAGCACAATCAAGTGTTCCGGAATCCTCATTCTCAGGTCACATGGTGTGCGGTCACTTACACGCCTCCTCTCCCACTTGGCCCTTTGGTGTCTTGGTCATTTTCACCCCAGACTCAGCAGTTGTTTCTATGGCGAGGCTCACTCCCAGGAAATACCCCTAACAGGTCCATTGTAAGCCTTTAAGATCTGCTAAGCAAAAGCCATCTCATTTTCAGGCACAAACCTCACACTTGCTGGTCAGACTCTCCAGGAAATCCTTGTTGGCTCTCTTAAGGTCTCTGGTGGTCCACTCTGTCGTCTCATTGCTCCCTTCTGCTTTTTGTCACACAAATGCCAATTGCACGCCCATTATGTGAGTATGAGCTGTTTGTCCCCACAGGCTTGTATTTGGGGGTTCATGAGGACACCTTGCCATCTAGTTTTGCTATAAATGTTGTTCATGGGTTTTGGTTTTGCTGTCTAGTTACGGTGCCTTTTCTATGTGAATATACGACTAGAGACAAATACTATGGTCACACCAGTGTTGCCATCATCTGCTCAGATCGCCCAGCTGACAATTCTTGTTTCCCCTCTATGGGAGCTGACAAATGTTCCACTTTGCAGGGAGCGGCTGGTGGATATGAACTGCCCACCTTGCAGTTAGCAGTCCAGTGCTTATCCCACAGTGCCAATTTGCAGGGTTTGTTTGCTTGTTTATCAGACTCTTACAGTGTTTACTATGTGCCAGGTACTATTCAAGCACCATGAAAGTATTCATCCATTTAATCTGCCTACTAAAACGATGACATGGGTACTATTATTAATCCCTGTTCACAAGTAAAAAAAAAAAAAAACTGAGGCAGAAGAAATCAGTTAAGTAACTTACAAGGTTACACAGCTAGAAAACAGCAGAGCTAGGATTCAAACCCAGAATCCAGAACCTGTGCCCTTAACCACCAGACAATGCTGCTTCACCCAGCTACAAAGAAACACTGGCCTGGTACATCCGGCATTTAACTGTGAGGTACACATCTGTGCTGTCCCTAGGATCAGAATGTGAACTTTACTCCTCCCTCAAAGATGAAGTTCAAATGGCAATTCTTCCAAGAAACCTGCTCAACTCATACAGGTAGTTAGCAACACTCTCCTGAGCGCTCGCCCTTCTTCTCTTCTCTCAGCACATCCCTTCATTACAGCATCCCTCACAAGGTGAAAAAGTTAGCCACTGACACCCTTATCTGCCCCATGAGCTCAAAGAATACTTTTAAATCGTTTTATATCCCCAGAGCCTAATGGCAGATGCTGAAGGTTCTCAATAAACAAAATAAAAATAGTTGTCATTTTCATTCAAGCTCAAGTGCACTGCCGTCTAGTCAGTACCATCTCATAACAACACCTGTCTAGGGGTTCCGAAGCTTTACATCTTCACAGAAGAAAGCTTCATTGTTCTCTCATGGGGTGGCTAATGGGTTTGAACTGCTGACCTGCAGTTAACAGTTCAATGCTTATCCTACAGTGCCACACCAGGACATAGTTGTTCTATATGTACTTGGAAGTAATATGTTGTTGTTATGTGTGGTCGAGTCAGTTCCAACTCATAGCAACCCTGTTTAGGGTTTCCAAGGAGCAGCTGGTGGGTTTGAACTGCCAACCTTGTGGTTCGCTATCCAGTGCTGATGTTACAGTGCCACACCAGAAGTTCAAAAGTAATATAACTGCATTGTAAAAAAAAAAAAACACTACAATGCAGTTGTTGTTGTTAAGTGCCGTCGAGTCAATTCCGACTCATAGCGACCCTCTATGGGGCTTCCGAGGAATGGCTGGTGATCTGAACACCAGGTCTCAAAGTTTTTATCAAGTCTGGCTAATGAGTTTTCCTGGGTAATCTTCAGAGGGCAAAAAAAAACAACAACACCAGATTCTTCCTGGTATTTCACTGCTCCTGGTATTTTACTGTTTGTGGTGCCAGGGCGATTGAAAGGAGAACCAGTGCCCCCCATCCACCACCCAGTCCCCCTGCCCCAGCACAGAGAGGATGCAGATGATGTCAAGGAGGAGGGGGAGCAGGAGAAGAAAGGCACACGGTGTTCGTGCCAGCCGTATTATCAATCTGTCTAGGCGGGGCTGATGAAAGGAGATGGGGATAGGTCTCTTGTGATACAACAGTAAATAATTGTTATCAGGACTGATTGTGAGGGTTGGGAATGTAAAGGTAGACGTTTTGTAGCAAGGAGGGGAGTGATT
>NW_006408543.1:18533552-18551312 GCF_000296735.1 Chrysochloris asiatica | reverse complement strand
AGAGAGAGAGAGAGAGAGAGGAAGGTGGAAAGATCAAATGTCGATTGGAAAAAAAAAACTTGTTGCATTTTCACCCCTGCAATTAACGTGGAAATTTGCTATGAGAATGTGCCCTAATACTGTAGCTTTCTTTATTGGTGTGCAGATCTACGGCAGACACTGCCATACATATATGCCAGCAGGGACTTGTGAGGAAATGGATGGCCCTTACTCATTTTCAATAGAAAAGCTCTAGAATTTCCTAAGAAAAGTCATAAATTCTCCAAAGATGTCTCAGTCATTTTTTTGGTTTTAGCTCAGCTTCTGTCTGCAACTGTCTCTAAGAGTTGACTAAAAATACTTCTGCAAAATAGAGTGGAAAGAAAAATGATTATTTAAAAATAACAATAATAGGAAGAAAATACCCCTTGAAAAGAGCTGGTGCCTCCCTGCCACCTTCTCTGCCCTCATGTCAAGTATTAATGCATTTGCCACCTACACCAGGGAAACAACAGGTGAGCTATGTATGCTCTGGCCGAGAGCCAAAACGGGGACACTGCATGCTGCCCCCACACTCAGCTTCCAGACAAATGCATCTGGACCTGTTCCATGATGCAGACGTCACTCCCCAGAACCTGAGAGGCTACAGAGGTGAGACTCAGCCTCCTTCTTGACCTGACAGGATGCAGGTTCCTCTGTGCTAGCTCACACATGTCGTTTTCATGGTCAGCCCTGAGATGCTGCCTACAAAGGCCACGCTTACACACAAGTTTCAACTCACTGAGTTCCACATCTAAAGTCTTCAAGAAACATGGCTCTGGGGTCAGGTGTTCTCAACAACTAAACCACAGAAAACGATCATTCTCTTGCTTGGAGTCCTGTCCAGATGTGTCCATTTTAGACTCAACTTAGGAGGCCCACAGGCACCAAAATCTCTGCCAGGGACTGCTTGAGGCATTTCTTATAATAAAGCCACCATTGTTGTAAATATCCTCCAATCTCAGAGACAGACTAGTCGGAAGGAGTCCTAAAGATCTTCCCAGTAAACATACTTCTTGCTGAGGTCATGTTTCATGAAGCCAGGCTATATGCTGGTCTTGTCCATCCTTCTATCCCAAACACCTACCATGGGGCTCACCACAGATTCTCAGTCAACACATGTCTACTTTATAACAAAGGAGCCCTGTAGTGTAGTGGGTTCCACGTTAGGATGCTAACCACAAGGTCAGTAGTTTGAACCTGCCAGTCACTCCAAGAGAGAAAGATGAGGCTTTGTAATCCCATATTTATAGCCTCGGAAAACCCATACAGAGTAACTATGAGTCGGAACCAACTCAATGGCACACAACCACCACCACCACTTTAAAATAACAATATACAATTATCAGGTTTTTTCTTGTTAAGTGCCACTGAGTGAACTCATAGAGACCCTATATAGGGTTTCTGAGGAGCAACTGGTGAATTTGCACTGACCTGTAGGTCCAGTGCTTTATCCCACAGCGCCCTACAGGACTCCAACTGTCAGGCACACCTCTAGGAACGGCAGCCTTCTCAGGTGACAACGAGAAGGGGATTCACTCATTCATCCATGCATGACTACATACCAGGCACCGTTCAGGGTACAGATTCCACCCAAACAAAGTAGGATAGTCTCTGTCCTATGGAGTTTACAATCCAGAGATGGGGCACAGACAATAAAGACTTTAAATATGAAAAAGGTTTTAAAAATATGTATACACATATATATTGTTATTATAGTCGTCGAGTACCATCAAGTTGGCTCCCACTCATAGTGATCCTATATAGGGTTTCCGAGAAGCTGGTGGGTTTGAACCACCAACCTTGTGGTTAGCAGTCCAGTGCTTACCCTACAGCACCACATCAGGATTCTCTGTGTGTGTGAGTCCTGGCATGGGTTAATGTGCTGGACTTCAAGGTCGGTGGTTCAAACTCACCAGCCGATCCTCAGAAACCCTATACAGAGTCACTGTGAGTCAGAAATGACTACGGCATTTAACAACAACAACATACACATATACACACACAGTCCAGTGCTTATCATATATGATAAGGACTCCTGTTATGGCGCTATGGGATAAAATACGCTGTTCAAACTCAACAGCCACTCCTTGGAAACCCTATACAGGATTGCTATGAATCAGAACCGACTTGACAGCACTTAACAAAAACATATAAGCACTGGACTGTGAACCACATGGTCTGTAGTTTGAGCCCACCACTTGTTCCGCAGCAGAAACATGAGGCTTTCTGTTCCCATGAAGACCTACAGCCTCGGTAACCCTACAAAGGATTGTTATGAGTCAGAACTGACTTGAAGGCACATAACAACAACAACAATATGGATATGTGCTATGGAGTCGGTTCCAACCCACAGTGGCCCTGTATAGGGTTTCCAGGGAGCAGCTGGTGAGCTTGAACTGCCATCCCTGTGGTTCACACCGACTTTGCAGTCCAGCACATGAACCCACAGTGCAATATCAGGACTCTATGTATGTATACATATTCACATATGTGTGAATACAGATATGGTGAGATATATGAAATGTAGGCAAAGAGCCAACAAATCCTTTTGTCTCCTATTTAATCATGTGACGGAATCCTGATGGCACTGTGGATTAAGCACTGGGTTGCTAACCCAAAAGTGGGTAGTTTCAATCCCAGCCAACTGCTCCAAGGGAGCAAGGTGAAGCAGTCTGCTTCCGAACAGCTCTACAGCCGTGGAAACCCTGTGGGGCAATAACTGATTCGAAGGCAGTGGTTAAGAATGTGACCTTATGTTAGCTTTCCAGCTGTTCCCTGAAAACCTAATAAAGGTAAAATGTCAATTATGTTACTGCCGTCAAGCTGAGTCCACCTCATGATGATGCCATGTATGTGCAGAGTAGAACTTTCCAGAGGATTTCCAAAGCTGTAACTTTGGGGGAGCAGATAACCAGGAGTGTCAATAACGGGATTCCAACGTTACGCTGAAAGCAATGACATTCCACTAATAATTAATCACGGAAAAGAGAGGGCTTGAAGTTCCATCCTTAAGATTGGCAAACATAAAAATTTTAATGGCACTAAAGAATAAGCCAGACCTGGCTCATGTTTTTAAAAAAGAAGATGTGAGTTGACAGTTTTTATTACATAAATAAATGAGATCATGGATAAAAATTACTTTGCGGGAGTTGTAAGCAATTTTACCATCTAGATTAGGCGATAAAAAGTTCTTATTTTTGAAGCCACGCCATGTTGCTCAAAATTCTATTTTCAAGAAGGTACCAACTAGGTGGGTTCAGCACAGGACAAGTGGCCAGAGAACTGGTCTGGGTCTGAAAGAGGTGCAGGTCCCAGGTCTGCCACCAGCCAGCTGTGTGACCTTGGAAAAGTCATGTTATGCTGCTCATTGGCTGTTTCCCACAGAATGCCAACTCCACAAAGGCGGTGACCGGGTCTAGCTGTTCACTGCTTGACGTCAGTGAGTAAACTAGTAAGGTTCTCCAGAAATATCTGTAGCGATTATTGAACCTGGACCTCAGATTCCTCACTGAGGATGCCCTGGACTCACTATCCGAGCTCTAGGATTTTCAGATTCTCCACAATGGCGCTGTGGGATAAAGCACCGGACCCCAAGGTTGGTCTGAAATGCAAGTTGGGCAGTTCAAACTCACCAGCTGCTCCTCGGAAACCCTATACAGGGTCTCTATGAGCTGGAAACAACTCGTAGGCACTTGACAACAACAACACACCACCATCAGAGTCCCGGTGTAGCAATGCAGGATAAGCACTGGACTGCTAACCAACTGCAAGGTCAGCGGTTCAAACCCACCAGCTGCTCCTTGGAAACCCCTAAACAGGGTGACTATGAGCTGGAACTGACCTGGTAGCACTGAACAGCAGCATCCACCACTGTCAGCTGAGCTACACATAGTCCTCAACTTACGAAGAGACTTCCGTTCCAACGACTACTCCATCGTCAGTCACTTCTGCCGTGAGTCAGAATCTTTGAGTTTTCAAAGTCTTCATCATGAATGCCTGTTTGTCATAAATCTGATCTTGGTCTGGTGACACGGTGGTTAAAGAGTTCAGCTGCTAACTGGAAGGTCAACAGTTCGAACTCACCAGCCTCTCCCCAGGATACAGATGTGTCAGTCTGCTCCTCCTGTAAAGATGTGCAGCCTCTGTCCAGTACAGTTGCTACAAGTTAGAATTGATTCCATGGCAGTAAGTTTGATTCTTTTTTGTCTTTGGGAGTTGGCATGAGAATGAGAATATCAATAAATTACATGATGCAACATTTTAAATAGTACAAGTTACTAAGGATAAAATGTAACAAAAACCTCAGGGGGTCATAAGTACGAGGGACTGTGGGATAAAGCATGGGACTGCAAGGTAGGTTTGAACCACAAGGTGTGTAGTTCAAATTCACCAGCCGCTCCTTGGAAACCCTATACAGGGTCTCTATGAGTCGGAACCTATTTGGTAGCACTAAACAACAAGAGGGGACCAGGTGTATCACGAGAATGCTCATTAATATGGGAATGATGTATATATAGATAGTGCTCCGCATAGTACTAGGCACCCAGACACCAAAAGCTAGTTTGATCCAAGTCTTCCAGAGAGGGAATTAATATCCAGAATATATAAAGGGCTCGTGAAACTCAACAACAAAAACAAAAACCTTGTCAAAACAGGCAAAGGCCTTAAAGACGTTTTTCCAAAGGAGCTCTCTACAAAAGGCCAATAAGCACACGTAAAGAAGTTTAACGTCCTCAGCCGCGGCTCTCGTTCAATTCAGGATCCCAGCGACCCTACAGGACAGGGCTGGACTGCTTGGTAGTAGGGCTGTCGGTCTTTACGGAAGCAGACTACTGCATCTTTCTCCCTCGGAGGGTGTAGTCGGTTCAAACTGCCGGTCTTTTGGTCCACAGTCAGATCACATGAGACACCACTTCACAGCCACCACGCCTAGGGCCACTGTGAGTCAGAACTGGCTCAACAGAATCTAACAACAACAAAGTGCCTATTATCAACAAAACAGAAAATAACTCTTGGTGATGATAAGAAAAAAGAGGAACTGTCACCAACTGCCAGCAGACTTGTAAAATGGCACAGCTGCTGTGGAAAAGACTGTCAATTCTTCGAAAAGTTAAACTAGAATTACCTGTGACCCAGCAAGTTCACACCTAGGTCTATACCCCAAAAGCCGGCAAGCAAGGACTTAAAACTGATACTTGTTCACAGATGTTTACAGCAGCACTATTCACACGAGTCTGGAGGTTGGAAACAGCCCAATTGTTCATCAGTAGACAAATGGATAAAGAAAATGTGGTATGGCCAAACAATGGAATGTTATTCAGCCATAAAAAAGAGTGCAGTTCTGATACGTGCTTGAAGACATTATGCTGAGTGAAATAAGCCAGGCAGTAAATGATCAATATTGTATGATTCTACTTGCATGGGGTATTTAAAATAGGCACGTTCATAAAGACAGAAGAGGAGAAGAGAATTTACCAGGGAAGAAAACGGAAGGCGGGACTACTAGGAGTTATTCCTTAGCTCCCACAAGGGTTTAAGTGCTTGGCTGCTAACTGAAAGTTTCTCACTTCTAACCTACCAGCTGGTCCATGAGATACAGAGATGACAATCTACTTCTGTCAAGACTCTTTTCCTATAGCCGCTGAGTTGTGTGGAGGCGGAGGCCCGGGTGCGTTCAAGATTCGGCTCCACTTGTAACCCACTGCCATGGCTGAGGAAGGCATTGCTGCGGGGGGTGTAATGGACATTAACACCGCTTTACTAGAGGTGATGAAGACGACCCTCATCCATGGTGGTCCAGCAATGTGGAATTTGCCCCAGATAAGTACCAAGCTCATCTTTGTGTGCCTGCGTCCAATGGTGATGAGCCTATGTGTGTCGGGTTAATAGAGGCCCTGTGTGCTGAACACCAAAAATCAATTTAAGGTTGACAACAAGAAGAAACTAGGGGAATGGGTAGGTCTCTGTAAAACTAACAGAGAGGGGAAACCTCATCAAGTGGTTGGTTTAAGTTGTGTGATTGTTAAGAACTACAGAAAAGAATCTCAGGCCAAAGGCATCATCGAAAACTACTTCAAATGCCAAGAAGTGAGAAAATTAAAAACTTGGTTCTCAAAAAAAAAGGAAAAGAAAAGCCCATGGCGCAGTCCTGCTCTGTCCTACGGGGTCGCTCTAAGTCAGAGTAGACGCAATGACAGTGGGCTTATTCGTGTGTTTGCATGTGGTGCATGATGGGTATAGAGTTTCTGTTTGGGATGATAAAAAACATCTGGAAATAGCAGTGGTGGTTACACAACATTGCAAATGCCATGAAATGTAACATTCCAAAATAGTTGAAACGATAAACTTTATGCTGCACATATTCTGTTACAACAAGGTCTGGTGTCGGAAGTGCCCGATACCTCACAGCACTCTATAATCCTCCCTTGTGAAGCTCTTGCACAAAAGGAAGTCGTTCTCCTTATAAACTCCTGCTCTCTCTCTCTCCCAAACCCTCACTCCTTCCACTCCCTATCAGGCAACAGCATATCAGAATGCAGCCTGCGGCCACAAGCACTGAAATGATGGGCCCACGACCGTGCTAGCACCAGACTCCCACCAATGAGCAGCCCTGTTCTTGGCCCTACCCAGAACCCCACTTTCATGATCCAGTGGCTTCTCCACAGCTGGAGAATAAAATCCCTATTTCTCCGCCTAGGATTTAGTCTTCTACCACAGATTCTACCTTGGAAAAGAAAATGGAAAGAGAGCAAATGGAAAGTGTGGCCTACACACACTCCGAAGTCTACCTTCTGCCCTGACCAGTCAACTAAAGGTCTTTTCACGGTCACAGATGACTTCCATGTTATCTAATCCAATGTCCTCCTCATTCTTAACATCTCAGCAATGCTCAAAAGACCCCTGGTGGCATAGTGGCTTATGAGCTGGACTGATAACCACAAGGTCAGTAGTTCGAATCTATCAGCCGCTCCATGGGAGAAAGATGAGACTTTCAGCCCCTGTAAAGATTTACAGCCTCAGAAATCCTATACAGGGTTACTCTGAGTCGGAACCGAGTCCACGGCACACCACCACTATCACCGGCAACACTCAGCACAAGTGATCACTTGTCCCTTCCAAGCACACTTTCCCCTTTTGGCTTCCATGGGGACACACACTCATGGTTTCCCTCCTACCTCTGGCAACTCCTTTACTGGTTTTCCTCTACTTAATGTCTAACTCTTGCAGCTCTCTTCAGCTGACCCCTGGGTTGTCTGCTCTTCTCTGTCTACACTCTGTCCTTCGCTGATCTCACCTGGTTCCCAGAATGTTAAACGTAATCAACATGCTGAAATTCCCAATTTATAACATATGCTCAAATCTCCTCTCTGTGTTCATATATCTTCCTAGTTGAAATTTACACTTAGGCATTTCAAACGTAACAGATCCAAAGACAAACTTTTGATGTCCCCTCTCCAAATCTGATCGTTTCCTTGCTCCCACCCCATCCCACCAATTGCTCAAGACTGAAACTGGGGATTCATCCTTGAAGCCTCCATTTCTCTCATCACTAACACTCCAAACTCAATGCATCAGCTAGTCCTAACTTCAGTAGGTCTAACCTGTATCTCAAATCCGCCACTATCAGCTCCAATGAGGGCATCTAACAGCTTGCCACCATCATCACTGCCTCTGTCTTCAGCTGACTTTGGACAGCCACCACATTAGACCTGCCTTCTTCAGGAGACGTCAAACCAGGGGTGTCCGAACTCTCCCTTCCTGTGGTCCAGCCATGCTAGGCACACTTTGATTCGTAAACACACTAAGGACGCTCCTTCCTGAGTCAGGACATTTACACGGTTAGTCCCTTGTCATCCTTCAGGTCGTGGTTTCAGTGTCACTCCTCGGGGAGGCCACCCTATCTCATCAGGTACCCCACTTTGAAGCTATTTGCTTTCACTGCATCCTAGCTGTTAATGATCATTTGCAATCATATCCACTGGTTTTACTTGTTTATCATCTGACTACTTCACTAGACTGTGTCCTCCCTGAGAGCCCACACCAGATCTCTTACATTTGCCCAGGTTTACTTACTAGTCCTGAGCACAGAACTTGGCACAAAGCAGAACTCAGTAAACACTTGTCACGTAACTGACTGCAAGGTACCGTGTGCCAGGCAGGCCCTGTGTTGAGAAACTGTGATTTCTACATAAACCCTCACTCAAGTCTCCTCCTGCCTTCAAGCACATACAATACTGAGTGAAGTTGCTACCAGCTGCAGACTCTGCTCTCCCAAGCTTTACTCCCCTTTCCAACACATACGGCCATCCCAGCACGTCAGCTCTCCTCTTTGTTCCTGTGGCAACCTGAACTGCTCCCATCACTTTTACCAAACTATCTTGAAACTGCTCATTTTCATTTGTAATTCTCCATGAGACTGTATGCTCCCTGAGGACAGGGACTTGGTCTCCTCTTCACCACTCTATCCCCAGAGCCAGCCACCTAATACCAACTAGATCTGCAGTGAATCCTTTTTAAATGAAGGAATAAATGACCGTACTAACTGAGTGAAAGATGAGTCTGGAAACTTCAGCTCATTTAAAGTGGCTGAGCATTCTTTCATCATCTCCACTCTTGGTTACTGTTGACCGGTAACATACATTAAACTTACTTACATTTACATCATACCCTTTCATCTATCTTCCTGACTGCCTTCCAGAAAGCCAGACCCACTTCTTTCTGATCTTTAAATTGCTTGAAGACTGTCATAAACAGCAAGCAGACACTGATTACAGGTTTACTGAATATGTTCATGTTACTGAATTCTTCATGTTCCCTTGCATTTGACTAACAATATAAATGGTAGTGTGTAGCGTAAAAGGTTAATGTTTCTTGTTACCACAAGTGGGAAGACCACCTGACTGTGAGAATGCACAGACCAAAGCCATATTGGTCCAGTCCTTTGGGAGACCAGTGCTGGCAGCAAAGTCCCCGTCAGTCCTGGTCAGCAGGCTGCTCACAGCCACCACACGTGGGCTGAGGGAGCCAGCCTGCTTCCCTGAGACAGTAGACCCAGGCAGCCCATGGCCACCACACAGCCTCAAGGCCCCTTTTTCTGTCTTCCAGTTCTTGTTTGGAGTCCTGGTGTGGCACTGGGGGTTAATGCACTGGACTGCAGGGTCGGTTTGAACTGCGAGGTTGGAGGCTCAGGCTCACCAGTCGCTCCTTGGGAATCCTATACGGAGTCACTGAGTCAGAACCAATTTGACGGCACTTAACAACAACTTAACAAGTTCTCGGTTAACCTGAGGAGGCAGGGCTGATCAGTAGCAAAGATCCATGAAGTTAGCATAGAGGCTTAAAAACGTTTCATGTAAATTCATACCCATACCTGCTGCCGTTGAGTGGTTTCTGACTCACAGTGACCCTAAAGGACAGAGCAGAACTGTCCCCACAGGGTGTCCAAGGCTGTAAATCTTTAAGAAGCAGACTGCCACAGCTTTCCCCTGCTGACCCTGAGGTTCACAGCCAGGTGTTTTCATCATTGTGCCATCAGAGCTCCTTTAAGCCAACATGGAGCAGTGATTCCTGACCCCTAGTTCATCTAGATCACGGGTAGGGAACGTCCAGCCCATGGTCCATACAAGGCCCACGAAATCCTTTAATGTGGCCCTGCCAAGGCAAACCCAACTCCAGCCATGACCCTGGTGGTGGTGGTTATGTGTCGTAGAGTTGATTCCAACTCATAGCAACCCTGCGTAGGGTTTCTGAGGCTGTAAATCTTCATGGGAACAGAAAGCTTCATCTTTCTTCTGTGTAACTACGGGTAGTTTCGAACCACTGACCTTAAGGTTAGCGGCCCAACTGACAGCCACTACGGTACCAGAAGTTAGTTGGTTAAATGTCTGACCAAATATAGCAGGCTAATTTTTAAGTTGATAATTTTGTATAGTCCACAAATGATGTTACAAACTTTGGCAGTTTGTAACAAACACTGGACTGTGAACCACTAGGTCAGCAGTTCAAACCCACCAGCTGTTCCTTGGAAATCCAATGCAGGGTGGCTATGAGTCAGAACCGACTCGACAGCACTGTTAAGTTAAACAACAACAACAATCTAGATGAAGAGAACTCCCCAAATTCCTTCCATACCACTTTATCCCTGACTTGCCCAGAGTCTGAACCCTGTCGGCCTCACATGTCCTTTCTCTGGTGCAGGGCCTCCCAAGCAGAACTCAGTGAAGCCCTGTTGGAAAGGACACATCTCCCAGGTGTCAACAACGATGTGCCTACCCACTTCAATTTATCTCTGAAATCAAACCAACTTGGAGCCAAAAAGACATTCACTGCAATCCACGTGGTTCACCCAGAACATCTGACACGGTTAACAAGAAACAAAGTGACTTGAGATGTCTTGGCTCCCCTCTGTTTATGAGTTGCTGAAATAGTCCAAAAACAGCACGTGATAAATAATTGACAGCCCAAAGCTACGCTTCTCTCGCAGTTTGGCTGCGATGACCGAGGTGGGAAGTATCATTTCTCTTCTCCTCATGAGGAAGCCGGCTCTCTGCTGGCTGTGTTTCCACAGACTGAATGCCTCAATGCTGTCAGCCCTGTCAGCCCATCTCCTTCCCCAGAAATACCAACCTCGGGGATCAGATGTTACCCACACTCACTGTTACCTGTTACCCATCTGGTTCACTTAAAACAGCAGCTGGTGAGACAAGCAGTCAATATCAATAAATGCCCTTCCTCACAGACTCTGCTAGCGTAAGAATCAGCAACCAAGTGAGGGAGGCCAACTTCTCCACCAACTTCCGATTCAATTGGCGTCTGACCTGAATCGGACCTACTTTCAATCCGGGGTCATCATCACTGGAAATGACAGTTAACCATGTATGTCCTGCCCACCAGCTGCTCCTCAGAAACCCTGGACAGGGTCACTCTGAGTCACACCAACTTGACGACACTTCCCAACAGCAAAAGGTTGCCTCCTACTTCATGAGACGCTTCCCTCATGATCTTCCCCACAGCTCCACGAGGCAAGTGGCCTTAGCCCTATTTTATACACAAAGAAACTAGAAGGGCTGGTTGTAAGTCTTCTGGATGGAAGGTGTTCGCTGCCCCTCATGTGAGCACCTGCCATGGGAGAGACCCTCATTATCCCTTGTGTTTCTGCCTATCATGGGACAGACCCTCACTGTGCTTCATGTGAGTATCTGCGTGGGAGAGAGCCTCACTGTCTGTCCCTTATGTGAGTGTCTGCCATAGGAGAGAGCCTCACTGTCCGTCCTGTGAGTGCCTACCGTGGGAGAGACCTTTGCTGCCCCTCATGTGAACACCTGCTGTGGACGATCTAACCCAACAGTCCTCAGAGGCTCAGTCCTGGCTCTAAAAGCAAGCTCTCTGATTTCACTCAACAAGAAGTTTTTGCAGCCTTAGCATGCTTGCTGCTGCCACCCAGAGGGAGGAGAGAAATGTGGGTGTCATACAAGTCACATCATACCAGGGAGTCACAGGGCTGTGGTGGAGGTGTTAAAAATCGGGGCTGCAACCAGGGATCCCTTCCTCCAATGAGGAAACACGGAGGAGGAAGAAAAGGAGAGAGGAGGAAAGGGTGAGGAAGGGGCTAGAGAAGGTGACATAACAGGGGAGGAGGAGACTGAAGGGGAGAAGGAGGAAAAGGAGGGGCAGGGACAGGAAGAGGAGGGAGAGGAAAGAGACAAGAAACAATGCTGGGTAACATCTTGTGTACATGAGACATAAGGACATGTTTGATGAGAAAACACCAAACCAGCAGAGGCTGGGAAACCATCTTCTGGCAGGCACTCCCTCAAAGAGAGACGCGGGAAGGGCAAGGGTCCAGTCAAGCCCCTCTACGCAGTCCCCAGCACTCTGAGACAGATGCTTAGGTTAGCCAGGTTGGCAGTCACTCCCATAAGAGATGTGAGAGCTTTAAAATAATAATGTTAATTATTTTAACTCAGTAAGTCCTCAGGGCAGGGGGAAATTCAGTAAGTACAAGAAGATATTCATAGCTTTAAGCACATTTCTAAAGAAAGAGATGCGCTTTATTAATTCCCATCTCTTATTGACAGACTGTTTCTTGATACATTTTCCTAACACTGAAAATGGGTCAAACTTTGTCCATCAGATCCCCCCAGATACTTATAAGAAAAGGGAAGAAAACAAAAGAGAAGCGAGAAAGCGAGGGAGCAAATACACCAGAGGAAGGGACTACAAAGTAAGAGCCACCTCTGTCCCCACTTGTTCCACAGAGACACTGGCTGGAGGGGCCCCTCACAAACAACCTCTGCCAGGTGGCAGGTCCATAAGCACCCATTGGTTTCTCTCCTGTCACTCATGCTTTCTGGTCACCAAATCAGTCCACACCTCCGCCTGCCCAACAGTAAGCTCTTGCCACTGTGGTATAATCCCAGTCTTTAGAACACTCCATCTAGCAGGGGCCCTGGAGAGTCCCTGGTCTGAGACCATCACGGGGGTCTTCAGGACCCAGAGAGGAGAGTGAGAGGACAAGAAGTGAGGAGCCAAGGCTTAAAGTTTGGAAGTTATTTAAGGTTACGTCAATGGGCATTTGCATGAGCGTGGGTTAAAATAAAGTGAGAAATGTGTCAGTAAGCAATTCCCAGCATGTAATCCATCTAGTGTAAAGCTCTCATCATCATTATTTTTTTTTTTGAGTTGGATTCCAGTGGGCGGCCAATGTTCCAAGGGAGGTCAAAGCCCAGTAGCCTTGCTTCCTGCTCCCCAATGGGTAGACTTCAAAGATGAAAGAAGTAAACCAATCTCAAACAGGAGGCATTGTTTGGCACTTCAGAGTCCACAGCCTCACAGGTTAGATGGAGGGCGACCAAGGTATGGGACTACTCTGTGAGGACTACCAATCATTGTGAAAAGGTCAGAATACAGATCACCAGAAAAATAGCCCACGTTCCCTCCCTACCCCACCTTTTCATAACAGCAAAGAAAATAGGATTCACATCTCAGCTGAGGGGACATGCATCATCGCTCAGACAACCTCTCTCTGAGGCAGGTAATATCAAAACAGGAGCATCTTTGTGCCAAAGCCATCAAGCCATTCCAAACCTTGGGGAGGTCACTGCAGCGTCTCATGGGGTGTGCCAACAGAACCAATAACCTTTGGAGTCGAGCAGGCCTTTGCCCACAAACAGTTTAATAGGATTTGAAAAATAGGCATTTATTCTAAACAAAAGAACAATAAATGCATGTGGCTCTGGGCCACCAGACAGGTGAAATCCCATTTCCAGGAGCTACGCCCCAAGGTTTGATGCTCTTAAAAAGGAAGAGGGAAATGAACGCCTTTGTTCATTTTCCAAAGGCTGGGACTGATGTCCCATCTGCCTTTCAAAGCGCTCTTTGACTATTCTAGAGGGTGGGGACCAGGCGTCTAGGGGTCTCCCGTGCAAAGCCTAGGAGGGGCTCCAGAGGAACCAGATACCTACTGTTGGTCTTCATGCACATCTATCCTGCAGCACAACGTCAAAACAAGGGACAACTGAGATTTGGAACAGAATCATCATGTTTCTCCCAAGAGCAACACAACAAAGAAAACAAGTATTAGTGACTCAGCCGTATTAGAGAGCTATCCCCGACACTCCGGTCTTAAGCCTTTCTTAATCTCTTTCCAAAGGCAACTCAAGTAGAAAATGTTCTTGGGTGACATTAGAGCCACACTCACTGTCATAAACACAGTCTGAGATTTGGCAAGTTCAATTCTCTGAACTGATCAGTCACAGAAAGGGAGGTGGCCCTGGGTGTTAGTTTCCGACTCATGCACTTTCCTCCCTCCAGCCCGTTGCGACAGGGCCGTTGCGTGGAGGAAGGACATCACTAAAGCTCAGCTCCCATCAGATTTACCCCACCTGGTCTTGGTCTTGGTCCACCAACCCTGTGAGTCATACTTACAGAAGCCCCCTCCTCCCTGCCTCCCACCTTCAGGTCTCCAGGTGGACCAGAGACAAAAAAGAGCATGTGTTCATTGTTTAAAAAATTCCAATTCTTGCTCACATTCAAAATTGTTTGATTACTATACTAACTACCCTAGAGATCTCATTATAAAAGCTCTCTACTTTCCTTCTTTGGGAAGTGGATTAAAAAATGAAGAAAGCTTACCCATTTTTGAAATAGAGGACATGGGCTCTCTGAAGTCCTGTTTCTAGGAAAAAACCTAGTTCTTGATCGTGGGGAGCAGGGCCAGGCTTAGGGCTTCTGTTTTGAATATTAGTAAGTATGACCTAGAAGGGGAGAAAATCGGACAGCTAAGCAAATGCACATCCACACCCACTCCCTTGAAGTCCTATCTCTCATTGTACCACAGACTTGAAACTTCCATGTCCTACTGCAGACATCAGGGCAGGGGCACCAGTGTAAGTATGAGAAAAGCAGAAATAGGGACTCCAAGCAGACAGGGAATTACCAAGAGACCCAGGGGCAGCGTGGCCCTCTTGACAGCAGAGTTGTGGTAGGGAGGGTGCTGACAGGCCAGAGATACCGGGAAAAGCAGTAGAGGTGGATGGCTCTGCTGACCGCCAGGAAGCAGCAGATGCCAGCAGAGGGTAGACCTAGTCATGGCCCCCCAGTGGTGGCTTCCACCCTTACATTACTGAGTTTGGTGTGCTCCTCCAGCAGCTGAGAAATGTCGGGATCAGCGAGAGCTGGCCTGGGAAGGAATCTCACCAGACTACACAGCAACTGTTCCCACGGGGAGGGCTGAGAAACACAATCTCTGCGCCCACTCCAGGAGCCCTGGTGGCACAGAGGGTATGAACCATCGGTGGTGAACCAAAAGGTCGATGGTTCGGACCCAGTGGCAGCTCTGTGGGAGAATGATATGGCCATGTGCACCCCCATACAGATTATAGCCTTGGAAACCCTTGGAGCAGTTCTGCTCTGTCCTAATCAACTCCATCCACAGCACTGGGGTGATTTCCTTCTCTCCCCAGACTTGGAATTTGGCTCAATGGTTTTAAAAGTTTAAATTTTTAGTCTTAAAAAAATCTGACAACTCATCAGGAGAAAAAGTTCCAAGTTGAATGTGTTATGTTGTTAAGTGTTGTCAAGTTGGTTCTGACTCATCATGACCTGGTATAGGGTTTCAGAGGAGCAGCTGGTGGGTTTGAACTACCGACCTTGTGGTTAGAAATCCAGTGCTTATCCTATAACGCCACACCAGACTTCTCAATGTGGTATGTTGTTAAGTTACGTCGAGTTGGTTTCAACTCATGGCCACCCTGTACAGGGTTTCCGAGGCTTTAAATCTTCATGGGAAAAGCCTCATCTTTCTCCTATGGAGTTGCTGACAGGCTTGAACCACAGACCTAGTGGTTCGCAGTTCAGTGCTTATTGTAGAGCACCACAATACTCCTGAGTGTGTTATTGTTGTTGTTATTAAGTGCCATCAAGTCAGTTCTGACTCACAGTGACCCTGTATAGGGTTTACAAAGAGCAGCTGGTGAGTTTGAACCGCCAACCTTGTGGTTCAAACCAACTTTGTGGCCCAATGCTTTATCCCACAGCACCACACCAGGACCCCAAGTGTGTTACTGTTGTTGTTAAGTGCCCTCGAGTCAATTCCGAGGAGTACAGGGGTTCCGAGGAGTGGCTGGTGAGTTTGAACAGCTGACCTTGCAGTTCAAACACTGACCTTGAGGTCGAGTGTTTATCCTGGGGCACCACAGCCAAGTACAAATACAAATCTCTATTACAGAAGTTACTCTCTTAAACTCACAAGTCAAATAAAGCATCTGTCAAACAGAAACCTACTTCTGACTCATCTAAAAGCCATGCAAGTGTCTCTAGATGTGTTATCTATGCTTGCTGAAAGTCAGCAGTCCTACAAAATACCCACTGATTAACCAAACCCCAAATTTTATAGACATCTTGAAATCAGTCTCCAAACGGAGCTGGAGCAGTTAATTGCTAGTTCTCTGACCTATGAGTAAAGGGAAACAGAAAAGTAGAAAGTACACAATGGACAAGAGGCTGAGAAATGAAATTCAGGTGGGCCCCCTTGATTGAACCACAGCCCATCAGCTTTATAAAAACACCTGGCTCTTGTCTGCACCATTCATTCTCCAGGTGCTCCTCCAACCTCAGGTACCTCTCTCTGCCTTTCCCCTCCACTTCAGGCTCCTTCCCCATCCATCCTCGAAGGGGTGCAAATGCACAAACCAAGCGTCTGGACACTTTCTTCTCAAGTCTCTCTCTAGACCATCTCAGGCATTCTATGAGACTTCAAAATTCATCCATATACTGGAAATCCCCAAATTTCTATCTCCAGCCCAGACGTTTCCTCTAAATGCCAGACTCATCTCTCCAACTGTTTGTGGGGGGTTTCTTTTCTTTTTTTTTTTTTTTTTGACATCTCTGTGTGGTAACCTACACTAAACCTTTCAAACGTTACCCTTCATTTGCCTTGTTGTTAGGTGCCATAGAGCCAGGTGTAACTCATAGCGGCCCTGTGTACAACAAAACAAAACACTGCCTGTCTAGTACATTGTACACAGAACCAGTTAACACAACAGCCTCACAATTGTTATTACACTTGAGCCTGTTACTGCTTCTACTGTGCCAGTCCACCTTGTCGAGGGTCTTCCTCTTTTTTGCTGCCCCTCCACTTTACCAAGCATGATGTCTTTAATCCAGGGACTGGTCCCTCCTGATAATATGTCCAAAGTATTAGAGACAGTGCCTGGCTCCTAAGGAGCATTCTGGCTGTACTTCTTCTAACACAGATTGGTTTGTTCTTCTGGCAGTCCATGGGACTTTTGATATTCTTCTCCAACATCATAACGCAAATACATCAATTCTAATATGGTCTTCCTTATTCACTGTCCAACTTTCACATGCATATACGACTACTGAAAATGCCATGGCTTGGGTCAGGCACATGTTAGTCCTCAAACTGACGTCTTTGCTCTTGAACACTTTGAAGAAGTCTTGTGCAGCAGAATTGCCTAATATAATACATCATTTGATTTCTTGACTGCTGCTTCCATGAATGTTAATAGTGGATCCAAGCAAAATGAAGTTTCTGATAACTTGAATCCTTTCTCCATTTATCATGAGGTTATTTATTGGTCTAGTAGTAAGGATTTTTGTTTTCTTTGCACTAAGGTGTAACCCATACTGAAGGCTGTGGTCTCTGATCTTCATCAGTAAGTACTGTAAATCCTCTTTGCTTTCAGCAGGCAGGGCTATACCATTTGCTTAGAAAGTAATTTTTTATTTTTAAAATGCCAGGATTATTTTAAAGGTAAAACAATTCAATAAAGTACAACAAAAAATAAATTTAAATCATCCCAAAATTTCAACACACAGAAAGAACCAGTTAACACAAGAGTCCAGCTATGTCTATGTAAATATGTACCAAGGAAAGACAAAAATCATTTTATAAGAATTAAGATTAAACATGCACGCTTTAAATTTAAACTATATTTAATTTTAGCTAAATTTTTAACAGAAGAAATTAAAATGTAATCAAAATAATCACTCAACTTTAGAAAAGTGTGTGTGGGGGTTGTATATAATTCATAAAAGTATCTCTAAAGTTAAAAATGTATTATACATTGCTGTTGGTGCTAAGTGCCGTCAAGTCGGTTCCGACCCACAGCGACCCTGTACAGGGTTTCCGAGGAGTGGCTGATGAGCTTGACCCACCGACCTTACAGTTTAAACTGACTTTGCAGTCCAGCACATCAAAGCGCCACACTAGGACTC
>NW_006408543.1:18530951-18532027 GCF_000296735.1 Chrysochloris asiatica | reverse complement strand
AGTCAAACATGAGTGAGTACGACAAGCTTCAATTTACACTGTCCCTCCCTTGGGCCATGGCAGACAGACATTCATACGCCGCCGTCCCCTGACATTGAAAGTTGCTGTGGAGAGGCGAAGGTCAGGAAGTATGCTTCCTAAAGATGCTCTGTAAAGAACGACTCTTTTTTCCCTGAAGTCTAGTGAAATCTACCAGGGTGTGTCATTCTACAGTAGTTATTCTTGAAGCACAGAGCGAACTCTTAACCTACCAATTCAGATCTGTAATATTAAGTAATGAACACTAGCTCCAGAACCCAGGTCAAGTCCCAGCCTCCCTAAACCTGTTTCCTCTTAGATCACATGGAGATGTCAGTATAATTGATCTCTTAAGGTAGTCTCTGGACCCAGGAAATCATTAATGGACAAGAAAGACACTTGGGGTTGATCTTGCAGTCCAGGAGCGGAGGACCCAGGGACCATGAAGGAAGAAGAATGGAGTGCAGGACCCTATCCAAAGAAGCAGTGAGACCAGAGCTGGAGGCAGAGGCAATAACATGGAGAGATGGAGCAGCTGGGGACTCTGGACTCAGGGAGGGAGAGGGGTTGTGTGCTGGTGGCCAGGGGGCAGGCATATGGGGTGTACCCTTTGGTTGTTTGGTGATGCATGCAGGGGATTGTGATTATTGCAATAAAACAAAGTACGATAGGATGAATGTAAAGATAATGTTCACCCATGTAAACTAACACATAATTCACAATAAAAACTTTTAAAAAAAAAGGGTAGGTCATTATTTTTTCCTACGTACTTCAACTTCACGAAGTGTATCTACTGACTCATTATAAAGATAATGAAATGAACACATTCTACTTTGCACTCTGCTTCAGCCTCCCATTTTTGTCATACTTCTATGTGACCATGGATAAGATTCTGAACCATTACTTACTATCTCATACGTGTTACTGCATCCGTTCTGTATTAAAATGCATTCGCCTCGATGGGTAGAATAGTGCCACAAAGGACTCATGGATGTTAGATTCCCTGAATTCTTGTGCTCCTATGTTCAAGAATGCCTGCCTCTTGCCTCTCTCCCTGA
>NW_006408543.1:18489149-18510192 GCF_000296735.1 Chrysochloris asiatica | reverse complement strand
TTTACTTTTTACAACATTGGTCTCATACAATGTTTGTCCTTTTGTGATTGACTAATTTCACTCAGCATAATGTCCTCCAAGTTCAATCATGTTGTGAGGTGTTTCACAGATTCATCGCTATTCTTCTGTGTTTTATAGTATTGCATTATGTGTTTATTTCAAAGTGTTCTTAACCATCCTTCTGTTGATGGGATTTACACTGTCTCCATCTTTTTAACATGTCTCTCATAGACAGCATACTGAAGGATCCTATTTTCTTATCCATTCTGCTCTCTATGTCTCTTGACTGGTATGCTGAAATCTAGTTACATTCAATGTAACTATCAATAGGTATGAATTGATTGCTGTCATTTTTCTGTGTGTGTGGTGCTGCTGGATTCTTTAGTCCACATAATTTTCTATGCTGAATTCATTTTGTGTGTGGGTTATCTTTCATTTTCATTCTGTTGTGTTGATGTTTACAAAGCTTTCTGATTTTCTTCCTTTTTATTTTATTTTATTTTTTTGATGTGCAGGGGTATTATTTTTTCTTCGCAATTACCCTATAATTTACTAATCTTTTCCCTGCTTAAAACATTCTCTTTTATCTTGAAATCTACTTGACTCCCTTGTCATTTGGAAGTTCTGTATCTACACTATTCCCTCTTTTTGCTTTGTAGTTGACTTCATTATACATTGGTATCGCTGGGAACCAGCAACCTTGCAGTTAGCAATTCAGTGCTTATCCTATAGTGCCACACCAGGAGTCTGGGTGAAGTAGTAATTACTTGTTTGTTTTGATTTATATTTTAATTTTTTAAGCTTTTTATTATGAATTGGGTGAAGGTTTACAGAGCAGATTAGTTTTCCATTCAACAATTCAGACACATTTTGTTTCATCTCATTGATTGCAATCCCCACAGTGTGACCTCACTCATCCCACTTCCTCCCTGTGTTTCCTGTTTCCAGCCCTCCTTCTTTCCTAACCCTTCTGGCTTTATCCTTGATGAAATGCTGCCCTTTTGACCGCAAATGGTTGGTTCTTCCCAGGTGTGTGCACGTTCCCAGTGTTACTGCTTCCCTTAGAGATGTGTCTGTTGCGTCAGTGAAAGTTGAGCCATGGGGATGAATTCATTTCCAGACCTGAACTCATGGGTTCATCTCCAGAGTTCCATCAGTCTCTATCCAACCTGCAAGACTGGTATTTCTTATGATTTTTAGTTTTGTTCCCAAAATTTCTCCCACTCTGCCTGAGACCTTCTAATGTGATCCCTTTCAGAGCAGGTAATGGTAGCAAAGCACCATTGAGTTCTGGTCTCTGGGTCATCTTCCATCTTCTTTTAAAGCTTCCTGCATTATTCACTATTTTGCCCATGTTGTTAAGTGCCATCAAGTTGTCACAGCGATCCTGTATAGGGTTTCCAAGGAGCAGCTGGTGGGTTTGAAATGCCAACCCTGTGGTTTGCAGTCCAGTGCTGGCCTTGTGGTTCAAACTGACCTTGCAGTCCAGTGCATTAACCCATAGCACCACACCAGGACTCCCAGGAGTCTCCTAGAACCCTTCAATATTACAACTCAAGGTTTGAATTTTTCTTCAGTTCTTCCCATTCGAGAAACTGCTGAGCATGTTCTTCCCCTTTGGTCTTTTAACTCCAGGTCTTTGCACATTTCATTATCATACTGGACTTTGTCTTCTCAAGCTTCATTTTGGAGTCGTCTTGTTCAGTTCTTTACACCATCATTTCTTCCAGTGGCGTTAGCTGCTCTAGGTTCAAAGAAAGTTTCAAAGTCTGTTCTGACATTCGTTTTGGTTCTTTCTTTCCTTTCTTCTTAATGACCTTTTGCTTTCATGTATGATGCTCTTGTTGTCATCCCATAACTCTCTGGTCTTCAGTTATTTGTATCTAATGCATCAAATCTGTACTTGAGATGGACTCTAAATTCAGGTGGAATATACTCAAGTTGTATTTTGGCTCTTGTAGACTTCTTTGGGAGTCCTAGTGTGGCGCTGAAGGATAAGTACTGGTTTGAACTGCAAGGTCAGCAGTTCAAACTCACCATGTGCTCCTCGGAAACCCCATAGAGAGTTGCTATGAATTGGAACCAACTCGATGGCACTTAACAACAACAGATTTCTTTTGATTTTCTTCAGCTTCAGTTTGAACTTGCATATGAACAATTGATGGTCTGCTACACAGTCAGCCCCTGGCCTTACTTTGACTGATGATACTGAGCTTCTCCATCATCTCTTTCCACTGACAGAGTCAATTTGACTCCTGTGTGTTCCATCTGGCAAGTCTCCCTTTATGTTGTTGAAAAAAGGTATTTACAGTGAATTTGCAAGTCATTGGTCTTGCAAAATTCTATCATACAATCTCCAGCATCATTTCTATCTCCTTTTTGTTTTCAACTTTATATCACCAGTAATTATTAGTGTATCTTGTTTGCATGTTTCATCAATTTTAGATTGTAGAAGTTGGTAGAATGCCTCAATTTCTTCATCATTGGTTTTAGTAGTCGGTGCATTTTGGCACAGTGGTAACAACAATGGGTATACACGTAACAACATCTGTGAGGATGGCTCAGGACTGGGCAGGGTTTCACTCTGTTGTACACAGGATCACTAAGAGTCAGAGCTGACTGAATGGCACCTAACAACAACAAAACAACAACAAATCTGAGTAATAGTCTTAACTGGTCTTCCTTGTACTGTTGTTAAATGCTATTGAGTCAGTTCTGACTTCTAGAACTTTTGTATAGGATTTCTGAGTCTTTAAACATTTGAGTCCTGGTGAGGCACTATGGGTTAATGTGCTGAACCACAAGGTTAGCGGTTCAAGCTCAGTTGCTCCTCGAAAACCCTATACACAGTCGCTATGGGTCAGAACTGATGACGGCATTTAATAACAACAGCAACAAATATGTTGCGGGAGCAGAAAGCCTTATTTTTCTCCTGCAGAGAGGCTGTGGACTCCAACACTGAGCTGTGGTTTGTCTTACAGTGTTTCTCCTACACCGCGCACGCTGGTGTTCCTATAGGTGATATTATCCTATCACAGACAGCATGGCACACTGCTGTGTTCAGTAAATGCCGGCTCTCTGGCCTCAGGGAATTGGGCAAGTCAGGCATTCTCAGCCCCACCACGAATGTGGAAAACTGAAGCGCACAGAACAAATGGCTGAAGCAAGGTCAAGCAGCCAGGGGTGAATAGGTTTCCAGAATACAGAAATGGGGACTGAAGGCGATATGTGGGCCTGTTAGCTTCTGCACAAGAGAGAGGGGACTAAATTCTCCTGAAGTAAAAAGAGCTATTTCTCCAGTTGTTGTTGCTGTTAAGTGCCGTCAAGTCAGTTCCAACTCATAGTTACCCCAAGGCTTTAGTGATCTTTGCGGAAGCAGAAAGCCTTGCTCCCGTGGAGTGGCTGGCAGGCTCAAACCACAGAACTTGTGGTTTACAGTCCAGTGCTTATTTTATAGAGCATTCCCCTCAAAATTTTTTAACATTTTAAAGAACGCAACATATTTATAATATTCTAGATTTAAATATATAAAAACATCTAAGGTTTTAAGTTTCCTGAAGGGAAGCTTCCATAGTCAAGTGGCAGAGGGACAGCCAGTGACAACACAGCTAACATTCACCATGCACCAAACATGTACTGGGAGGTACGTGAGTTATCTTGTTTATCTTTATAACAGTCTCACAGCAATTTGGGGGGCACGGAGAGGTTGAGTGACTTCCCCAAAGTTCCACAGCTAAGAGGAAGAAAGGCCTGAACCCCAACACTAGCAATCACGACACCGCTGCACTCTGCAGCCTCTCACTGGGTAAGGGGGCGCCTCGAGGGGAAACCAAGGCCAGAGAGTCCCCTTTCTGAAAAGTCACTGTCCTTTCAAAAACCAGCATCAGTGAACTACCCACCATGAGAGAAACTCAGAAAAATGGTCACATCAGAAACACAATGATCATGAAAAAACCCTCCAAAGGGTCCTCAAAAGTTCTCCCCCAATTTCATTCTTGCTGATGGATGAAGTTAGGAGCCAATACCAATAAATGCCATGCCCAAATCTCCTGGCAAACAGAAGGGTTTTTGCTGGCAAATGACTAGGGAATGAGGGGAGAGCCAGTGAACTTCTGTTTCTGCTCAGCAGATCAAATACAGGAACAAAATGTGGGATTTTCTACTTAAATGGACTATTGTTGTTGCTCAGTGCCAGAGAGTTGGTTCCAACTCATAGCCACCCTGTACAGGGTTTCCAAGGAGCAGCTGATGGGTTTGAACTAATTTCATTGGGCTGCCTACCCCAACAAAACCAGACACACTATCTGTGAAGGCTTGCCCTACTGTTTGCTATCTCCAATTCAGCATTAAGAGTCATCGAGACTTTTTTTAAAAAACATTTTTTAAGAGTTATCCTCTGCATACCACACACTTTTCTTGTCACAAAAAAATCCGTTGGATTTCCACTAATTCCAGTGGTTACTAAAGGAAGAGCATTTTCCTGTGACTTCTGATCCATCAACAGATAATTTCTTGAGCACCTACTTTGGTCAAAATACTTGTGTGGCTCATCCAGTTTTTCTCGTTGCTAACAGCTCAGCTTTTTGGATTCTGGGGAAGCCCAAAGTAGTTTCCCATGAAGGAAAACCCATACTGGAAAATCAGAGCTAGAAATCTGGAAGTCATCTACAAGAGATTTAAAGCTAGGCCAAAGTTGCTTCCTCAAGTTTCTAAGAGCTACGCTCACTTGGTCAAGTACTACTGAGTCTGTCTGTCCAGGTGTGGGCATCTGGATTTGTTTCGGATGGCTTGGGATAACAATGTGAGTAAGCATCTCCTTGATGGTCGAGTGGGGGGCGGTTACTGAACGCATAGAACAGGAAGTGCACCCAGATTTGACAATTCCTACCTCACTGGGGTGGCACTGTGGGCTAATGCGTCACACTGCAAAGTCATTTGAACTGCAAGGTTGGTGGTTCAAGCTCACCAGCTGCTCCTTGGAAACCCTATAAGGGGCCGCTAGGGGTCAGAATCGATCGACAGCACTTAACAACAACAACAACCTCCCTGGAGACCCACCTAACAGATAAACTTCCTTTCTTGAAGCCAGGAGAAAGCAGCCCCCACATGAACGAACTAGACAAAACAGCAAGGGAAGCCGCAAAAGAAGAGTCCTCAGTGGCAAGGCCCATCGGCGGCTGGGTGAGCAACTTCTCCACTCCAGGGACTGGTCATGGAGGCAGAAAGTGAAAATAATGTGTGGTCAGGCCCCTAAAGAACCTACCACACACTCTGGAAAACCACAACAGGAGAGAGAACTCCTCCTCACGGCAGCCTTCTGATGGGACAGACAGCATGCTGGCGAGACAACCAAGCCTCTTCTTGGGTTCCAAGACATTATATTGAGAATGCATTCTGCTTTAAGGCAGATCAACCCCTACCCCAACATTCTCATCCACCTTTTCCTCTCTTGTGATTCTTCTCACCCCACTATCCCTGCCCCTGAAAAGGTGACTCTGCCCCTCACCTTGCGCACCAAAAGACACAAGAACCTTTTAGGAAGTTAAAAACGGCGTCAGTCTGTACGGCTCCAAATTAGAAAAACTAGCAGGATTTTAGTAGTTAGTTCCTCTCTATTCCAAAGGACCCATGGTGGCGCAGTAGTTAAGAGCTTTGTTGCTAAGCAAAAGGTCCGTGGTTCAAACCCACCAATTGCTTTGGGGAAAAAGATCTGCAAAGATCACAGCCCTGTGGGGAGTTCCCCTCTGCCGCTCGGGTCTCTAGTGAGTTGGAATCAACTCAATGGCAATGAATTTGGTTTTCTGGGTTCTCTAGGATCAGCACTGAACTGTAAACCACAAAGTCAGCAGTTCAAACCCACCAGCTGCTCCTTGGAAACCCTATACAGGGTTGCTATGAGATGAAACCACTCAACAGCACTTAACAACAACAATAACACTAATTCTTAAGAAAACGGAGAACTGAGAAAGCTGATGGAAAACAAAATTTCGGATCATTTTCCAAGTCTCATAACATGTCTGTTCATTTCAAACAGTCACACAAGAGACATCGCTGGGTCTGAGGGGAAAATCAGGCCTTGATTAGAACTCCGGGAAACAGCTGGGCAGAGACTGCTAAGAGCTATTGTTATTAATAATAAGTGACATTTTCCAATATGTTCCGGAATCCGGGCTACGTGCCTTTATTTGCATGACTTTATATAATCCCTTCCCAGCCGCTCTGCAGCAGAAAGAGGTGACTGTCTATTTCCATACAATTACAGTCTACGAAATCCTGTGGGACAGTTCTACTCTGTCCTACAGGGTGGCTCTGAGTCAGAAACAGCAACAGGTACGTAATCCCCACAAGAACTCCAGGAAGTAGAAGTTATTGTTGGGCCCTTTTTAGAGATGGGAAGACAAACAAAGAGAGGGAAGGAACTTGGTCAAAAGACAGGAATCCTTCTAAGCAGACAGGTGGCCCATGCCACCCAGGCCCCATCCAGCTCCAGTACCCTCTGCCTGGGCGTGCGGGAGTGTGAGCTCAGAATCTGATGTTCACTTGGTCTCGGCTGGTTTCCACTGCTCACACCACTAGCAAACCATAGACAAGTGGGAGGAAGCCTCCTCAGAGGTTATTGAAGGATCCACAGGCTCTTTCATACAGGTTAGCTGGGAGTGCCCAGAAGATTGTTACCCTACCTGCCAAGGTGGTGGTGGTGGTGGTTATGTGCCGTGGAGTCGGTTCCGACTCATCGCAACCCTGTGCAGGGTTTCTGAGGCTGTAAATCTTTACAGGAGCAGAAAGCCTCATCTTTTTCCTGCAGAACAGCTGGTAGTTTTGAACTGCTGACCCTGAGGTTAACAGCCCAATTCATAACCACTATGCTACCAGAGCTCCTTAACCTTCAAAACCCCAAGGAGCAGTTTGGGCATCTTGTCCAGGCCAATACAAAGGAAACCTGGCCCATTTTATTTAGGAAGAAGAGGAGGAAATGCATGGGTGTACACAGAGTCCTGCACCTCAGGGGATGTGAAGACACTTCACAAACACTGACCATCTGTCTGTACCGGGTGACATTGTCCCCATCACCTGAAAGAAAAGCAGTCATGCGTGCACCCAAAGGCAGGCAAGCTGAAGGCTCTTCACAAGTGGACCAAATAGCCTATAACCTGAGTTGAAGTAAAAAACTTTTTTTAAAAGTTCTGGTGGAATAAACAGAATAAAGTCGTGAAGCTGACTTACCCTTTCTATCTCCTGGAGATACAGTAGTGCAATGTCCCCCGCCTTCTCATAGCAGGTGATGACATCCTGTTCCCGGTCCACGTGGAGGTTACTGGTAGAAGAGGAAATAGGCAACTTCTCTAAACAAAGTCCTACAAAATATGAGACACAAAAACTGAGTAAGTTCTCTTTCATGGGGCTTGACTTTTAACAGTGCCAGAAAATGGTCCCAGGATGTCATGTTGTCACTGTTGTTGTTAAGTTCCACTGAGTCGGTTCCAACTTAGAGTGACCCTATACAGGGTATCTCAGGGCAGCTGGTAGCTTTGAACTGCCAACCTTGCAGTTCAAACTGACCTTGTGGCCCAGTTCTTATCCTACAGTGCCACACCAGGACTCCACAGGCTGTCAGAAAAGCAGATTCTCCAGGCTCACTCTTTTGGGACAAGAGAGAACATTAAGGTGAGGACCCAAAAAAAATATACAAAAAGTTCTGCAAGAAAGAAATCCTTAACTATACAGACAGCTCCATTTGACTTTGATATCTGAATTGAGAACCTGACCAGGTACTTCATCATGACCTCACTGAAACCTAATTTTTCATTCAAATATGTCCCAAAGTCTTAAAGAATTTAAAAAGTACGGAAAGCTAGGCTCACAACAAAATACTAGCTAAAGGAATATCTTCTACCCCAAAGTCTACACCTAACCTATAAGAATTGTTAAATGCTCTGAAGTCTCAGGTACCAGGAAAATCTTTCAACAGTAGGTCAGCAATCCACCTTGGAATTCTGGAGGAACAAAAATACAGACCAACTCTTAGTTCTGGGACAAGGCAACACCAGGAACCTATTTGGAGATGGAGAATGGAGATGGAGGAGATAATGCTTTGTGAAGAGAGATTTCAGAGCTGGGGCAGAGGAACCCATGAAAGTTCTAGGAAAACAGAAATGCCGATAGCCTCTGTGGCCCGGCTCCCACACTAACCTCTGTCCCTGATGTTAGCAACTGGCCTGGAACAGGTAAGGCCCAGGGTCTCCACCTACAAAGGGAGGCAGAGAAAGTCCCCTGTGACATATGTACACACACATTACATACACCACTCCAGGTCAGCGTGTGAGAGAAGGTTGGATACTAACAGAAAAAAGGATATCAAATGAAAGGGGATGGAGAGATCCTGGAGTCCTCATGTGGCGCTGCAGGAAAAACACTCGACCATAATGTCGGCTTGAACTGCAAGGATGGCGGTGCAAACTCATCCTCTGCTCCTCGGAAACCCTATAGAGGGTTGCTATGAGTCAGAACAAACTCCATGTCATGTAACAACAACAGAGAGACCCCCATTCATTTTATAGAAGAAGACACTGCGACCTGACTAGGGCCAAAATCTCAGTTAGTGAGAGAACAGAGGCCAGAACCAGATCTCCAGGCTCCCAGACAGCACCCATCAAGCTGATGGCTGATTTCTGTGGTAACCACCACCAGAGAAAGATGATCTGGCATAGTAGGCATTTGAAAATGACCCCAGAATCATGTACATCCCTTTGAGAAGGGTCCCAGGAAGTTGCTCTTTGCATTGATAGTCCCTCTAGGCTAGGGGTGGGGTCCATCCACGGTATGGATACACGGCTTACTGTTATTCATAAGTTGATAAACACTCGGGTTGTTTCTACTTTTTGACTATTATGAATAAAACATCTCTGAAATTCATGTGTAATTCTTTGTATGATGTATATCTTCAATTTCTTTGATGGATTCTGAATGGAATTGTTTTGTCAGATGGTAAATTTATTGTTTACTTTTGATGACACTGCCAAATGATGTTTTTTAAGCTGCTGTACTTTTTTACATTCCTACCAGTGAAGTCTGAGAACCGCAAGGTCAGCAGTTCGAAACTACCAGCTGCTCCACGGGAGAAAGATGAGGCTTTCTGCTCCCATAAAGATTTACAGCCTCGGAAACCCTGTTCAGGGTCGCTAAGTATCGGAACCGACCCGACAGCACTCAACAACAACAACCAGTGAAATATGGTGTGGCGCTGTGGGGTAATGCACCAGACTGCAAAGTCAGTTTGAGCTACAAGTTTGGCGGTTCAAGCTCACCAGCTACTCCCTGGAAACACTACACAGGGTCGCTATGGGTCGGAAACGACTCGATGGCACTTAACAACAACAACCAGTGAAGTATGAGGATTCCAGTTTCTTCACATACTTACTAACACTTCCCATTGCCTGGCTCTTTTATTACAGTGCTCCTAGCGAGTGTGAAGAGGTATCTCTTTGTTGTTTTGAGTCCCGTTTCCAAAATGAGTAATGATACCATCCTTTCAAGTCCTTGTTTGCTATCCATCTATCTTCTCTGATGAAATATCTATCTATTAAAATCTTTTGTCCATGTTTTATTGGATCATTTTTCTTATTACTAAGTTTTGAGCGATCTCTATATATATGTCCTGGATACAAGATCTCTATCATATAAATAATTTGAAAAGATTTTCTTTATCCGTGGTTTATTGGGGGTTTTTGTCTTCTTATCATGTCTTCTGAAAAAATGAGATGTTTTCATCATTGATAAATGATGAAAGTCCATTTATCAATGTTTTCTTTTCTGGACTGGGCTTTTAGTTTCATATCTAAGAAATCTTTACTTACCCCAAAGTCACAAGGATTTGCTCCTGTTTTCTTCTGGAATTTTTATAGGTCTATGATCCATTTTGACATATTTCCATCTACACTGCAAGGTATAGACCAGTGTTTACTTCTTTGCAAATAGATATCCAATTGTGCCAGCACCACTTATTACAAGGTTTCCTTCTCTACGGAATGGCCTTGTACTTATGTGAAAAATCAGACAGGCATATACAGATGGATCGATCCAGATACACTATCCTGTTCCAAGGAGTCCTGTGACACTGTAGGATAAGCACTGGATTCCTAACTGCAGGTTGACCGCTAAAACCTACCAGCTGCTCCTAAGAATCCAATCCAACTTGATGACGCTTAACAACAACAATCTTGTTCCAATTATTTATTGTTGTTGTTGTTAGTTGCCACTGAGTCGGCACTAACTCATAGCAACACTATGCACAATAGAATGAAACCCTGCCTGGTCCTGGGCCAACCTCACAATTGTTGCTACACCTGAGCCTGTCGCTGCCGACACTGTGCCAATTCATCTCGTTAGAGGTCTTCCTCTTTTTCGCTGACCCTCTAATTTACTAAGTATGATGTCCTTCTCCAGGGACTTGTTCCTCCTAACAATTTGTCTGATGTATGAGAGACAAAGTCTGGCCAGCCTGGCTTCTGAGAAACACTCTGGCTGTACTTCTTCCAATACATATTGGTTTGTTCTTCTTGCAATCCATGGTACTTTAAATATTTAATATCAAACACCATAACTTACATGAATCAATTGTTCTACAATCTTATTTATTCATTGTCAAACTTTCACATGTATTTGAGACTATTGAAAAGACATTGAAAATGGCTTGGGTCAGGTCCACCTTAGTCATCAAACTGACATCTTTGCTCTTGAACACTTTAAAGAGATCTTGTGCAGACTTGCCTAATGCAATCTGTGACAACTTCATTTTTCTCCCCATTTAAATGTTATTTACTAGTCCAGTTGTGAGGATTTTTGCTTTCTTTACATTAAAGTGCAACCCAAAACGAAGGCTGTGGTCTTGGATCTTCATCAGTATTTTAAGTTCTCTTTGCTTCCAACAAGCAAAGTTGTGTCATCTGCATAACAGATTAATGAGTCTTCCTCCAATCCTGATGCCACATTTTTCTTCATATAATCCAGTTTCTCAGATTATTTGCTCAGTATACAGACTGAATAAGTATGGTGAAAGAACACAACCCTGGCGCACACTTTTCCTAATTTTAAACCATTTGGTATGGCCTTGTTCTAACAATTGCCTCTTGGTCTACATACAAGTTCCTCATGAGCACAATTAAATGTTCCACAATATTCGTTCTCCACAGTGTTGTCCACAGCTGGTCATGATTCACACAATCAAAGGCCTTCACACAGTCAATAAAGCACAGGTAAACATCTTTCTGGTATTCTCTGCTTTCAGCAAAGATCTATCTGACGTCAGCAATACCATTCCTTGTTCCATGTCCTCTTCTGAATCCAGCTTGAACCTCAGACAGTTCCTTGTCAATGTACTATTGCAGCCGTTTTTGAAGTATCTATAGTAAAATTTTACTTGCATGCGATATTAATGATATTGTTTGATGATTTCTGCATTCCATTGTGTCATCTGTCACTGGAATGGTCCCAAGTACGTATCTCTTCCAATCAGTTCACTGGATAGCTGTCATCCAAATTTCTTGGCATAGATGAGTAAGTGCCCACAGAGCTGTATCAGTTTGTTGAAAGATTTCAATTTGGATTCCATCAATTCCAAAGCCTTGTTCTTTGCCAATGCCTTCAGTGCATCTTGTACTTCCTTCTTCAGGATCAGTGGTTTTTGATTATATGTTACCTCTTGAAATGGTTGAACATCGACCTTTTGTTTTTTGTCACAGTGATTCTGTGGATTCCTTCCATCTTCTTTTAATGCTTCTGCGTCATTCAATATTTGGCCATAGAATCCTTCAATATTGGAAGTCTAGTCTTCAATTTTTTCTTCAGTTCCCTCAGCTTGAGAAATGCTGCGTGGTTTTTTCCCTTTAGTTTTCTAACTTTAAGTCTTTGCACATTTCATTATAATATTTGACTTTGTTGTCTAGAGCAGCCGTTTGAAATGTTTCAGTTCAGCTCTTTTACTTCACTTCTTCCATTTTTTTTTTTTTAGCATCTCTACACTGGAGAGAGGAAGTTTCAGGGTGTCTTCTGACATCCATTTTGGTCTTTTCCTCATTTCTTGTCTTCTTAATAACCTTCTGCTTACATCCTGTATGATGTTTTTGTTGTCATCCCACAACTCTTTTGGTCATTAGTGTCTAATTTATCAAATATGTTCTTGAAAATTATCTCTAAATTCAGGTGGAATCTGTTCAAGGCCATTTTTTGTCTCTCATGGATTTAATTTTCTTCAGCTTCAGCATGAAGTTGAATATGAGCAATTGATGGTCTGTTCCACAGTCTGTCTTGTTTTCACTGGTGATATGGAGCTTTTCAACCTTCTCTTTCCACAGATATAGTCAATTTGATTTCTGTGTATTCCATCTGGTGAGGTCCATGTGTAGGGTCATCTTTTATGTGGTTGTAAAAAGATACTGCAATGAAGAAATCTTGAAAAATTATATCACGTGATCTCCAGCATCATTTCTATCACCAATGCCATATTTTCCAACAACTGATCCTCATTGTTTCCAGCCTTTGCATTCCAACACCAGTAATTATCAATATACCTTGGCTGCATGTTTGATCAATTTCATACTGAAAAAGTTAGTAGAATTCTTCAATTTCATCATCACTGGCTTTAGTGGTTGGTGTGTAAATTTGGGTAATAGTTGTATTAACTGGTTTTTCTTTTAGTAATAAGGATATTATCCTATCACAGACAGCACTGTACTTCAGGATAGATCTTGAAATGTTTGTTTTGATGAAACATGCAACTCAATATCTCTTCAATTTGACATTCCAGGGATAACAAACCATATGACTGTCAGATTCAAAATGGCCAATATCACTCCATTTCAGCTCACTAAATTCTTAGGATAGCGATGCTTATACATTCCATTTCATTTCTGACAATTTCCAATTTTTCTAGATTCATACTTCATACATTCCATGTTCCAATTACTAATGGATGTTTACAGCTGTTTCTCCTCATTTTGAGTTGTGTCCCATCAGCAAATGGAGGTTCCGAAAGCTTCACTCCATTTGAGTCATTATGGTCAACTCTACTTTGAGGAGGCAGCTTTTTCTCTCAGTCATATTTTGATGGCCTTCCAACCTGAGGGATTCACCTTTGATACTATAGCTGACAAGATTCTGGTGCTCTTTATCATGTTTCAATATTCAATATTCTGGTGCTAGATGACAGTGGTCCTCTGCTATTCATGAGGTTTTCAGTGACTAAATATCAGGAAGCTGTCCATTTCTCCTTCTTCCTAATCTATCTTAGTCTGGAAGCTAAGCTTAAACCGGTCCACCACGAGCTGCTGGTATTTAAAATACTGGTGGCATAGCTTCCAGAATCCCAGCAACACACAGGCCACCACAGTATGACAAACTGCCAAGTGGTGGTTTAATCAAATTCTACAATCTCAGCATTCTGCCACAGCCGTGGGCCAATCTGAGATTCTCACCAAACCATCCAGCTGCTAGTAGCGACAGGTGGTATGTACAAAGGGTAGAGACTTAATCACCACAAGCTTATGAGCCGCACTTACTGGGAATTACTCGTTCATGAGGAATAATTGCAATCTCCCGACCCCTATTACCAATGGGGTTCAACGGGTTAAATGTGCCTGCCAGTGTCGGGCTAGGCACACGCTGAGCCAGTCAGTGTAGCACGCATGCAGCCCACATATCTAAGGGCATCAAAGACCTGGCATTGCTCAATCTTGAATGGCTGAACGCCACCTGACCCTGTATAGTTATGCCAACACCACATGGTATCTTTATAACAAGTCTCAAAAGTAGTATTAGAACCACATCCAGATCACCAGAGATGAGGAATCTCCACTTGAAAGGACGAGCTGACCAGCCTGGAGTGGTGAAAAGAACAAAAGATACTTATCGAATGAAAGACCTACAGGAAAAATACGAAACAATGGAGGCAGATGGACTGTTACTACAGGAACAAATGGGTCACTTCCCTAGGAGACACTGGGGCAGTTGGTCGGCTCCTACCAACGCAGGCCCCCTTCCAAGACTGAGACTCGGTGGAAATGCACGCTCGGATTGGTGACCACACGCATCACCGATGGGGAGAAATGGGGTAAAGGCAGCAAATTCAGTGGGCTTCTGTGGACCCGGTTGGGGACCTGGTTGGCAAGCAGTATGAGGAGACCTGAAGACTCCTGGGCCCAGAGTCAGTGGCGTGGCCACGGAGGATTCAAGTGGAGAATGGAGCTGCCGGCTGATGGGAAGAGAGGGCATGTGCACAAGAACACCCACACTTGTAGATAGTACCCACGTGACCGGGACCAGATGACTGGATGAACAGAGCTCAACCAGGAGAAGAAAGAAAGGGGGGAAGGGGGGTAGATTGAGCTGATTCAATCTGATGAACTTGACCTATACCTACGAATGCAGTGACTCAAAAGAGGCAACAAATCCTTATAGCAAGAAACATTCCCACCCCCTCCACCTCCACACACAACAGAGATGGGCAACTTTGACATTGGATCAAATGGGGAGGGGGGGGGGACTACAAAGGCAAGAAGTGACTGGCTTACAAGCTTTCAAGAGGGAAACTAGAGCTAGGGGGCATGGAGGAAGGCAGAATCACCAGTGAGTACTATCCAATCTGTCTAGGTGCAGCTGATGAAATGAAATACAGATGGGTTACTCGCGATACTGTAGTGAATAATGGTTATCAAGATGGATTGTGAGGGTTGGAAATGCAAAGGTAGACGTTTTGTAGCAAGGAAGGGAGTGATTATTTCTCCAGTCTAGGAGTGGAGGTCTCTGAGACCATCAACGGAGAAGAGCTGAGGGCGGGACCCTACCCAGAGAAGCAGGGATGCCTGAGATGGAGACAGAGACGATGACGTGGAGTGATGAAGTGGCTGGGGACTTTGGATCCAGAGAGGGAGAGGGACTGTGGGTTGAAGACTGGAGGGGGGGAGGGGGGAAGTATACATGACGGGTTTCTAGGATATATACCCTTTGGTCGGAAGATGATGCATGGAGGGGATTGGAACCATGGCAATGAAATGATATACGATGGAATAAATGTAAAACTAAAGTTCTCTCATGTAAACTATCATATAATTCACAATAAAACATTTATTACAAGAAAAAGTATTAGATCACAAACTTTTCTGGTTTTTCAATTATGTTGGCTATTGTAGGTCCTTTACAATTCTACACAAAATCTGCTTGTCAATTTCTACTAAAAAGTAAATAAATAAAAACAAAACTTTGCTAAGACTGTGTTGAATCTGTAGACCAATTTAGGGAGAACTGGTGTGGGCTACTGGCTAATGCGCTGGACTGCAAAGTCGTTTGAACCTCAAGGTCGGCAGTTCAAACTCAACAGATCCTCCTCGGAAACCCTATACAGGGTCGCTATGGGTCAGAACCAACTCGACAGCACTTAACATCTTAATAATACTGATGTTCTGCCCATGAACACTATTAAGTATATGCACGTCTTCTTTAATGACTCTATGAAAGGGTTCTGTAATTTTCACTGAACAGGCTTTGTAAATCTTTTCTTAGTACAATGTTCCTCCTTATATAGTTTATATTTATTGTGCCACTGTGAACATTATTTTTTATTTTAATTTACCACTGTTCATTGCTAGACTATGGAAATACAATAGATTTCTGGATATTGATCTTGTATCTTGCAACCTTGCTAATTTACCTTCTAGCACTACTGCTGTTTACATGGATGCCATTAACTTTTCTTCAGAGATAATTGTGTTACCTGCAAATAAGAACAGTTTCACTTCCTCCTTTCCAACTGGGAAGTTTTTTATTTCCGTTTATTGTCTTATTACACTGGCAAGAAATTACAGTATAACATTAAGGTAAGAGCAGACATCCTAATTCTTGATTTTGGAGACAAGCACTCAGTCTCACCACTGACTATGATGTTCACTGTTTCATAGATTTCATAGATAACCTTTCTCAAAGTGACCTTCTCTTCTATATTGATTTTGCTCAGAGTTGTATCAAGAATGGATGCTTGTGGTGGTGGTGTGCCGTGGAGTCGGTTCTGACTCATAGCGACCCTGCACAGGGTTTCTGAGGCTGTAAATCTTTATGGGAGCAGAAAGCCTCATCTTTCTCCCGTGGAACAGCTGGTAGTTTTGAACTGCTAACCTTGAAGTTCACAGCCCGATTTATAACCACTACGCTACCAGAACTCCTTAGGTTGTGTTTTTATTTCCATTTAATTCACAATATTTTCTAACTTCCATTTTTTGTTTCTTCTTTAGAAATGCATTATTGATTTTCCAAATGTATGGGGAATTTCCAGAGGTCTTTTGTTACTGATTTCTAAATTAATTCCATTAGAGTCTAGTAAAGGGCCAAAGAAAGGACTGGCCTTGAATGTCTCCTGGAAGATAACCTCTGGGGAGTGTGGTGGCTCCACAGGATAACTTCCACAAGGTCAGTGGTTCAAGCCCACCAGCTGCTCCATGAAAGAAAGAGGAAGCTTTTACTTGTTGACTTATTAGCTAAAACTTTTTATTATGTTAGCGGTTGCTTTAGGGTTTATGTTGTTGTCATTGTATGCTATTGAATGGGTTCCAACTCATAGTGACTCTGTACAGGGTTTCCAAAGAGTGGCTGGTGGATTTGAACCGCCAACCTTGTGGTTCGCAGTCCGGTGCTTAATATACTTCACTAACATCACCATCAGCTTATCGTAATATTATACCACTTCATATATAAGACCTTTACATTTGAATATTTCCACTTCTCCCCTCTCTGCCTTTACAGTATATACTTCACCTGTAAATATGCTAACACTGCTTGTTGTTAGGGGCCGCCCTACTTTGGTTCCAACTCAAAGTGACCGTGTGTACAACAAAACAAAATGCCCCCTGATCCTATGACATCCTCAGAATCACTGTCATGCCTGAGTCCGCTAGGACACCTGAGTCCGCTGGGATAGTCACTGAGTCAATCCATGTTTTAGTTTTGTTTAAAACGTCAATCATCTCTTAAAGACATTTCAATAATAAGGAGAACTCTCATGTTCACCAACATAGTTATCAATTTCAAAGCTCTGTTTCTTTGTGCAGACTCACAGTTCCTGCTGGTATCATTTTCATTACCTGAAGGAGTTCCTTTGACATGTCTTATAGCAAACTTCTGCTGATTTCTTTTGGCTGTTACGTGTCTGAAAAAGTCTTTATGTCGTCTTCATTTTTAAAATATTTTCACTGATTAAGAAATTCAGGATTAACATTTTTTTCTTCTCTTTTGGAGTACTCTAGAGATACTGCTCACTTGCCTGGATTTTGACAATTCATCTGTGAATTGTCACACACTATAAGACTACGTCTGCTGTCATCTTTATCTGTTTCTTTGTATGTAATGTATCCTTTTTTCCTCTCTCTGGCTGCTTTTAAGATTTTCTCTTTATCACTGGTTGTGAACAATTTGGACGGTTAGTGCTTCGGTGCAGTTCTCTTGAGGTTTCCTGTGCTTTGGGTTCATTGCACTTTTCTTGGGTCTGAGAGTTTATTGTCTCCATCAAATCTGAAAAATGTCAGCCACTATTTCTTCAAATATTTGTTATGTCATCCACCTTCTGGGACTCCAACAACACACAAATCAGGCCACTGAGACTGTCCCACAGCTCAGTGATACCTTTTCGATTGTTAATGTATTTTTCTTTTCACTTCACATTTCATGTTGGTTAGTTTCTATGGCTGTCGCTTCAGGTTCACTCGTCTTGTGTCAGCAATACCTAATCTACCATTAAACCCACTCAGCATTTTCTACTCAGTGAGTTTGTAATCTCTGGAAATTTGGTTTGGGTCTCTTTTTATCTCCCACATTTCCACTTACCTTTGTGAACAGAGGGATACAGTTATAATAACTGTTTTAATTGCCTTCCAGCTACAGTCAAGCTTGTATAAGCACTTACAAAACTCAGAGAGCAAGCTCTCCCTAGTGAGAACTCTGCTAGAATCTCCTGACCTTTTCCTCTAGAAGAGGACAGAAGACAACTGAACAAATTCATCATTTGTTCTGGAAGGACAGTTCTAGACCCATTCAAAAGCTCGTGCTCATTAGGGCTTCTTACATGTGCTTTAAGTGATCGCTGATGCAAAATTAACATCCCTAGATGTCAACAAAAAGAGATCATTTCATAATCTACCCTCTGCTTATATAACAAGCAACCAAATAACATACAGGTTGGTATCGGAGATTTAATATAAAGAAAACAAAGACTTCCATAGTGTCAAAGGGTCAGAAAAACCTCCTGGGTCCATCCTTGGCGCTTTGTACCACAGCAGGTTCAGCTCTGGCCATTGGTTTTCATGAAGCGGACCAAGGCCATTTAAGAAAGTAAGGCCAAACCCATTCAACAGTCTGAACATCAAATTTAATTGAATGCTATCCTCGGGATGCCGCCATGTCTATACATGACTAGTCAGAATGCTTAAGCCCGTTATATAACTTAGCCTTCCACTGTGAGAAGAGCCTGGTGTTTGGGTGGATCCGGGCTCTAACTAGGCAGGCCTGCGTTGGCAAACAGGTTCCTAGTTAAGAGTCCATTCTTACACAGGACCCCCTTTATAGGAAGTCTAGTGCCTTTTCTTCTCCCAAATACTATGACACGCATCCCATGATGTCTTGATTTGCACAATGAATTCACGGCTATGTGGCACAGTTCCAGAATATTTCTGTCAAAAGCTGTTTATAGGCCCTCTGGACTGCCTATAAATTTTCCAGTGTCTGGGATCAAATCAACACCGTCTGGAAAGCTGAGTCCTGAGGCTATGGCCCCAAGTGGTTCCCATTACAACACCAGACGACGCCTTCTCACCTCACTCTTAATGCTTTCAGTTACTCCCCCTCCCACCCACCACCCATCCCCATAAAAACACATGACACACAGTAGAAATCAGACCTGGCAGACAGTTGGTACAACAGAAACGGCAGGTAAATATCCCAATAGAATCTGCATCGTTAAAGCCAGAGCCGTGTACAAAGAATGGATGTGAAACACTTCAGACCAAGCAGCAAGCTCCGCTTTAAAAACATGGGTAAGGCAAGTGGCAGACTATGAGTCATGATCTGAAGAATGCCAAGCAGCCACTGGACCCAAAATGTCTCTCTCTGCCATAAGAGGGGTGCCCACCACTAGATTCACTTCTAAAAGGTCTTTTCCTATTGATGATAAGGATCAGCACTGGACAGAGAACCACAAGGTGAACAGTTCAAACCCACTAGCTGCTCCTTGGAAACCCTATACACAGTCACTATGAGTCGAAACCCACCCGATAGCACGTCACAACAATTTCAACAATGATAATAAGGAGTCCTGGGGTAATGCTGTAGAACAAGCACGACTGTTAACTGCAGGGTTGGCGGTTCAAGCCCACCAGTAGCTCCTCGGAAACCCTATATAGGGTCAATATGAATCAGAAGCAACTTGATGCCACTTACCAACAATGATAATGAAATCATTTGGGTCACATTTGACTACTTTCAAAGCTCTTCTACATGGACTACAGGTACTTGCCTCCTCCCAACCTTACGTAAAAACGAAACCGAGTCTATGAGACGAAGTTAAGAGACTTGCCCGGGATCTCTGCCAGAGCCACAGCGAGAAAGTATTGGGGAATTATCAGCAGAAGAAATTGTATCCTGCTTTAGGTGATATTCTAGGAGAGGAGAGAGAACTGTAGGTGCACAGGCTCTATACAGAGGCCTGTAGGCCAGTGGGACCTCACACTGGGGTGGGCTGCTGGGTGGCCGAGGAGTAGGCTGTGGACCCTAGACACTCCAAGAAGCTCAGAGAGAGGTAACAAGTATGCCCGGCCCCCTGAGCTCTTCTATTTAGGTGTGCGTCACACAACACAGTGTGGCACACTGACTCCCCACCCCTCGTTTTCTTCCACATCAAGGTTTTATGACCTCTGCCAGGGAGATCCATTCCCACCCCCTGGAGGTTTAGTTGAGGGAAAGAGCGATTCAGCACACTACCACGAGATCCACACCAACCAAGTTTGTTCATGTCTATCTAAATTTGAGACCTCTCAGCTGGGAGTCTTCTGTAGGTATGTGATACTGAACAGTTTCAATAAAAATAAAGATCTATTTATCAAGGTCCTACTCAGCACCCAGTAATATGCCTGGGGATTGACCTCCACCACATCTAATCCCCAGAGCCACCCTGTAAAGAAGTGTTATCAGAACCATGTACATAGGACAGGTCATATGGCCTTTTGTTGTTAAGGGCGGTCAAGTTGGTTCCAACCCATAGCGACCCTGTATAAGGTTTCCAAGCAGTAGCTGGTGAACTAGAACCACCGACCTTGTAGTTCAAATGGCTCTGCAGTCTGGCGCATTAACCCACAGTGTAAATGATAAAGCCAGGTGTTGACCCTGGTCTAAGTAACCGCAGAGCCTGCTCACAATGTCCTGTCTTCACTGAGAACTGATCTCAGCATATTCAATGCCCGATGATGGTCATGCCAACAAAACTGAGTTTCTCATTGTAGAGACCTGGAACTCAAAGTGCAGTCTCTCTCTCTCTCTCTCTGTCTTAAAACACTATGCAACACAAGAAAAGGCTCTAAGATGTAATCATATAAACTGTGTATACCACCAGTAGACATTGTTTCCTTGGCTATATAACCCACATCGCTGGAAGCCAGGCCAAGACAAGTACACCCTGAAGTTTTGCTGTAATATGACCTACAGAAGAATTTATAACTAGAAGTACCAGAAAAACTACCACAATATTGTGTATCTGCTAATCAGTACATGGGACCCACTTCAAAGGGAGTAAGACAATTTCCAGGAATCTCAATTTTCAAGACTGAAAAGAAACTCAGGAAAAGAGATTTGAGACACTCAAACCCAAGTCCTGGCAAAGGCTGCTGGTCTCACCTGTAGAATGGCCAGCACCCACAGGGGTCGGATGTCCTCAGTCCAGTGGAAGGGCAGGTACTCTTCTAGGTTGTGGAGAGAAGGTGGCCAATGGAAACTACCAAAAAGGGGGGGGGGGGGGGGG
>NW_006408543.1:18482148-18485845 GCF_000296735.1 Chrysochloris asiatica | reverse complement strand
CCCCTGAACCTGCTTGTTCGGGTATTCTGTGTTGTTGTTGGCGGAGCTCTCTGCTATACGTCCACCCAATCCGCCATCTTGTTTGTTCTTGGTTCTAGGATTTTTAATGGTCTCTGGGCTGGTTACCACAGGATCAATGGTTGAAGTCTACCAGTCATTCCATGGAAGGAAAATGAGGTTTCTGCTCCCGTTTCTGCTCCCGTAAAGATTGCCAGCCTCATAAAGCCGACCAGGGACGTTGTGAGTAGGAACCAACTCCTGACCTCATAAAACCGCACTCGAAGCCATGAATGCCCCTTCTGGATGCTTTGTGAATGACTATCTTCCTGCCAGAATACAAATAGCCTTCTTAGAAGGTGTGCGTATGTACAACACACACACACAGACAAGGGCTTCTCATGAAGTAAGAGGGTGCCAGGCCCAGGAGCAGACATTCACCTGCTAGAACACCTGATCTTTCAATGTCCCTTCTGATTCCATTATTCTGTGCGTAAATCAAATGCTAATTCAACCTAAAATGCCAAGTGAAATTTTGCTACTGGAATTTGTGCTCTTAAAATTTCTAGTTAATTGCTATAGAAGAGTAATAATAAATCATAACATGAATTGAAAACTAGCTACATCCGGAGACTGTTCTGAGAGTTTGATATGAATTAATTTAATCCTCACAAGAACCCTATGAGGGAGAATTTATTATCATCCCCATTTCTCAGAAGAAGGAACTGGGGCTCTGAGCTCTAAGTAACTTGCTCAAGGTTATACACAGTAAGTAGCAGAACCAGGGTTCAAACTCCCAAGTTCTTACACTCAGCATTGCTGCTGCTGTTGGTAAGTGCTGTCAAGTCTGTTCCAACTCATAGCATCCCTGTATAGGGTTTCCAAGGAGCAGCTGGTGGACTCGAACCGCCAACCTTGTAGTTAACAGTCCAGTGCTTATCCTCGCATATTTCTGATGTACAGTAGTTCCACATAGTGGCTAAGAACATGGGTTTTGAAGCCAGACTCCCTGGTCTCTAAACCACAGATGAAAAAATGTAAGTGCTGAGAATAATGTGTGACATATAGTAAGCACTCAATTAACAATAACTATGATGGTGTTGACCTGTGAATCACCTGTCAGTTTGTGCTACTGTGGCGGCTTGCGTGTTGCTGTGATGCTCAAATGACGTAGAGCTTTCAGGCGGTGTTTTATTCTATTGTGCATAGGGTCTCTCTGAGTTGGTACTGACTCGAGGGAAGCTAACAACAACAACATGATGATGATTATTTATGATTATATATTATTTTTAGGTAACAGTAGGCTAGAAGATGTCCAAGAGAGAGATTTTTATTCATTTGCTCGTATATAGTATTAATTGTTTTATTGAAATGTTATTCACACATTATAAAACTCACCTGTTGAAAATACACAATTCAGTGGGTTTTTTCTTTACTATATTCACTATATTGTGCAACCATTGTTTTGGGTGTTTAGTATCATTGAGTCAGTTCCAACTTGTAGCAAACTGTCTAGGGTTTCCAAAGAACAGCTGGTAAGCTTGAACCATTGACCTTAAGGATCAAACAACTTTGCAGTCCAGTGCATTAACTCACTAAGCCACTACCAGTATTTAATTCCAGAACATTTTCATTACTCCAAAAAGAAACTCTGGTGTGGTGCTGTGAGTTAATGTGCCAGACTGCAAAGTTGTTTTAACTACAAGGTTGGTTCAAGCTCACCAAATGCTCCTTGGAAACCCTACACAGGGTGACTATAGGTCGGAATCAACTCTACAGCACTTAACAACAACAACAAAAAGAAACCCTAGGCAATTCTCTTCTAGACATTCATATGAAAGGAATCAAGAGTACATTCTACTTCCGGCACTTCCCTGACCAGGTAGCTCAGGTAGGGCAGTCTCAGGGAAAAGGGGCAGAATCGCACATAAGAAACCTCTGTCTAGCAGACAGACAGCCTTTGAACAAACATAAGATCCTATATTTCAACATTCTAAACTCATTTTTTTAAAAGATCAAATTGCTGAGGAATTACATGCATTTTAAGCTTTTGCCTGCCTGCATGCGGCGCCCGCGCCAGCGAGTGCCTCTGCTCCATGCAGACCTTGGGATGCAGGGCTACAGCAACCCCACTTAGAAGGCTGCATTTCCAGAGAAAAGGAAGCATAAACTAACAAAGCCAAACGAATAGAGAAGGATATCGGTGCGGATATAAGGAAATTCGGGGTACCCACGGTACGAAGAGACTGAGAGAGGAATTTTTTACGTCATCAAATACGGACACTACCTCCCTGCAGCCACGACCCCCAGCCCACTATTGCCTCGGCCTAGACCAGCCCTCTTCCAAGCCACCTAGGCTCAGGAATGCACAAGGCACAGGCCCGCCCACTGAGGCCAAGGCCCTCCCAAGGCCCAGACACTCCCACTAAGGTCAAGGCCTGCACTGAGGCCCAACCCGTCCACAGACTGGTCACAAAGGCCCAGGCACAACCAAGGCACAACCCGCCGCGTAGCCTGGTCACCAAGGCCCAGTGCCCCTGAGACCCACCCGCCCTCAGCCCATTCCCTGAGGCACAGGCCCCCTGAGGCCCAATCCGCCCGCTGAGGCCCAAGTCGCCCGCCCGAGGCCCAAACTGCCAGCCTGAGGCCCAAACGGCCTGCCCGAGGCCCAACCCTCCTGCAGCCCGGTCGCTGACGCCCAGGTCCCCAGAGGCCCAAACCGCCCGCCCTAGGCTCAACCCACCCACCCGAGGCCCAAATGAGGACCAGGCCCAACTGAGGCCCAAAAAAGTTACTCTGAGTTAAGCAATAAAGAGAGTGAAAAGGGAAGACCACATCCTGATCACATCTTCCTGGAGGTAATAAGAAAACATAAAAAATTACCAAAAAAAATACCTAATTAATTATTAGGGCCACAGATAAACATTAAACATGTCCAAGAAGGAAAAGCAGATGACCATATCAGCACATATCCAGAAAAAAGATAAAATATCTGAGACAAATGAATCAGAAGTAGACCTTCTCTCCATGCTGGAAGGAGGGCAGGCCTTGGAGATACCTGAGAAAGGATTCAGAAAAATAATTATAAAATGTCTCAAAACACTTTACAATGGAGTTGAGAAAAATAAGGAAAAAGTCAGAAAAGCGCTACAGGAACAATCAAACAAGATAGACACTGCATTGGTAAAAATCCAAAACCTACAGAAAGAGGTCCAAACAATCAACAACAAAATGGCAGAAATAGAAAACTCTGTGAAAGGGCAGAGGAGTAGAATAGATGAGATGGAAGGAAGAATCAGTAAGCTGGAAGACAAGTCTCTCAATTCCACTTAGAAGAACAAATCTAAAAAAAGGGTAATAAATTCAGAGGAAGGTCTAAGATTCATGTTGGACAACATGAAGAGGAATAACCTAAGAATTATTGGCATTCCAGAACAAAATGAGTCACACAAGTCCACAGAGAAAATACTCGAAGAACTACTGGAAGAAAATTTCTCAAACATCCTCAAGGGCGAAAAGATAGAAATTCAAGAAGCCCAATGAAGTCCAGGAAGGGTGGACCCCAAAAGAAAATCACCAAGTCATATCATAGTCAAGTTCTCCAAACTCAAAGACAAGGAGACACTCCTGAAAGCAGCAAGAGAAAATAGAGGGGTCACATACAAGGGCAAACAAGTCAGACTAAGCTCAGACCTCTCAG
>NW_006408543.1:18432973-18474711 GCF_000296735.1 Chrysochloris asiatica | reverse complement strand
GACCCTACCCAGAGAAACAGAGATGCCTGAGATAGAGACAGAGATGATGACGTGGAGTGATGAAGCGACTGGGGACCTTGGACCCAGAGAGGGAAAGGGACTGTGGGCTGAAAACTGGGGGGAGGAGAGGTAAGTGTAGGGGCGAGTTTCTAGGATATACCCTTTGGGTGGTTGATGATGCATGGAGGGGATTGGAACCATGGCAGTGAGATGATATACGATGGAATGAATGTAAAACTGAAGTTCTCCCATGTAAACTATCATATAATTCAAAAAAGGAATCAAACAATATGTAGCCTACTGCGGTGGACTTCTGCACTTACCATAATGTTTGGAAGCTTTATTCAGAATTGCCTGTATCCTTTTTACTGATCAATAACATTTCATCTTATGACTACACCACATTTTGATTATCTATTCATCAATTGATAAGATAGTTGCTTCCAGTTTTCTAGCTACTATTAATAATGCTGCCTTGAACATTCACTTAGTGATTTTTGTGTTGATATATGAGGGAGCTTGAAAAAGTTCATGAAAAAATAGAATCAAAAGATAGTGGGATTTTGCTCTGAACTTTTGAAGCCCCTCCTATATGCTTAAAAGTGGAACAAACTGCACAAGAAGACACCGTATGGTTTAATACTGGAAATGGAATGCACCAGAGTTATTTCCTTTCCCTATACTTATTCTGTCTCTACTTTGAACAAATAATATGAGAAGCTGGAGCATATTAAAAAGAACAGGGCATCAGGATTTGAGGAAGACTCATTAACAACCTGTGATATGAAGATGGCACAACCTTCCTTGCAAAAAATGAAGACAACTTGAAGCACTTACTATCAAAGGGATAAATTAGCACTGAATGTGAAGAAAATGAAAATTCTCACAACTGGGCCCATCAATATCAGGTGAAATGAAGACAATGCTTTCATTAGATTTAGAGCAACAATTAATGTCTATGGTAGCAATGAGCAGGAAATCAAACACTGTATTACATTGGCAAAATCTGCTGCAAAAGAACTCTTAGAAATTTTAAAAGGCAAAGAAGTTACTTTGTTAATGAAGGTCTGCCTGACCCAGAAAGTCAGGGTCTTTTCAGTAGTCTCAGATGTATGCAAAAACTAAAAACAAAAAGAAAGACAGAAGAGGAGCAAATGCCTTCAAACTGTGGTGTTAGAGAAGATACTGAATATACCATTTGCTGCTGTTGCTGTTATTGTTAGGTGCCATCGAGTCGGTGCTGACTCATAGTGACCCTATGCACAACAGAACGAAACACTGCCAGGTCCTGGGACAACCTCACAATCGTTGCTAGGCCCGAGCCCATCGCTGCCGCCATTGTGCCAATCCACCTCAATAGGGGTCTTCCTTTGATTTTTGCTGACCCACCGCTTTACTTAGCATAATATCCTTCTCCAGGGACTAGTCCTACCTGATAATATGTTCAAAATACGAGAGACGAAGTCCTGGCTTCCAAGAAGCATTCTGGCTGTACTTCTTCCAACACAGATTGGTTTGTTCTTTTGGCAGTCCACAGTACTTTTAATTTTCTCCTCCAACACCGTGGCTCAAATACATCAATTCTTCTATGATCTTCCTTATTTATTCATTGTCCAATTTTCACATGCATATGAGGCTATTGAAAATAGTATGGCTTGGCTCAGGCACATCTTTAGTGCTCAAACTGACATTTTTGCTCTTCAACACTTTAACGAGGTCTTGGGTAACAGACTTGTCTAATGCAATACATCGTTTAATTTCTTGACCACTGCTTCCAGGAGTGTTGATAGTTGACCAGAGCACAATAAAGTCTTTGATCATTTCAACCACCATTCACTACCAGAAAAAGTGAACTAATGAATTTTATGAGAGTGCAACCAGAATGCTCCTTAGATGTGAGGGTGACAAAACTTTGGACACATCATCAGGAAAGAACGATTGTTAGAAAACGACCTGATAGTTCGTAAAGGGTGAGGGAATGTGAGACAAAGCTTCCACAAGGTGGACAGAAGCCATAGTCACAGCAGTGGACTCAGACCAATGAGGATGAAAGTAGCTCGTGAGCGGGAAGCCTTTTATTCTGTCAGACATGAGGTGGCAACTGAAAACGACAACTCACAACAATGGTAACTCTTGGCTTTATTACATCATTTTTCATCTAAACATCATGTCCACCAGCTGACTGCCAAACTGTGGGTTAAAATATTAAGAGGTGAAGATGCATGGCTTTTTGAGAAGATTCAAACTCTTGCTTCTTGATTTGACTCTGAGCAAGTTACTTACCATCTAAGACCCTGGTTTTCCTCCTCAGATGGGCATTACCTCACCTGCTTCACTTGATTTTTAGTAGGCTTAGCTCAGCGACTACCCCAAAGTAAACACTCAATGCTAATTACTATTACCAACATGTCCTTTCCTGAGGGCTACAATACCCCGCAGTTGTTTCTGTTTCTTTTTTGGGTGGAGGGGTATCTGGAAAACACAGAAAAGCTCATCAAGAAGATAAAATAATATTCATCTGGTGTGGCACTGTGGGTTAATGCACTGGACTACAGAGTCATTTGAACAGCAAGGTCAGCAGTTCAAGTCACTGATTTCAAGCTCACCAGCCACTCCTTGAAAACCTTATACCAGGTCACTATGGGTCAGAACCGACTCAATAACACTTAACAACAACAACATATTCCCACAAAGGGGCCCTGGTAGTATAGTGGGTTACACATTTGGTGTAAGGTCAGCAATCAAGTCTACCAGCCACCCGTTGGGAAAAAGACAAGGCTTTCTACTCCCATAAAGACTTACAGCCTCCGAAACCCAGTATGGGGTCATCAGGAGTCAGAACCAATTGGACAGCATACAGCAGTAGTAGCAACATCTTCCCACCGCTGAGAATGAAACTTACTTAGCATTTGGTACAGGAGACAAGCTGGATTCAGAAGAGAACGTGCTGATGTCAGATGGACCTTGGTTATAAAAAGCACAGAATACCAGAAAGATGTTTACTTGTGTTTTATTGACTACACAAAGACATCAGACTGTGTGGATCATAACAAATTATGGATAACCTTACATAGAATGGAAATTCTAGAACAATTACTTATGCTCATGTGGAACCTGTATACAGATCAAGAGGCAATTGTTCAAATAGAACAAGGGGATACCACATGGTTCAAAACCAGGAAAAGTGTGTGCCAGGGTTGTATCCTTTCACCATACATATTCAATCTGTATGCTGAACAAATAATCTAAGAATGCTAGATTAAATGAAGAAGAATGAGGCATCAGGTTTGCAGGAAGACTAACAACCTGTAATATACAGACAACATACCCTGGCTTCAGACATTGAGGAGGACTTGAAGCACTTACTAATGAAGATAAGAGGCTCCAGCCTTCACTGGGGATTTACCTCAATATAAAGAAAACAACACTCCTCACAACTGGGCCAGTAAGCAATATCATGACAAGTGTAGAAAAGACTGAAGTTATCAAAGACTGCATTTTGCTAGGATCCACAACCAACACACATGGAAGCAGCAGTCAAGAAATTAAATGAATTATCACATTGGGCAAATCTACTTCAAAGGACCTTTTGAAAGCATTAAAAAGCACAGATGTCATTTTAAGGACTAAGGTGCACCTAACCCAAGCCACGTTATTTTCAATTGCCTTATATGCATGTAAAAGTTGGACAATGATTTGAGAAGACCAAACAAGAACTGATGTCTTACAATTATGATGTTGGAAAAGAATACTGAACATACCATGAAACGCCAGAAGAATGAACAAATCTGTATTGTTAGAAAGGCAGCCCCAATACCCCTTAGAAATAAGGATGACCAAACTTCATCTCAGACACTATGGACGTATGATCAGAAGGGACCAGTCGCTGGTGAAGGACATCAGGAAGATCAGTGCAAAAGAGGCTAACCCTCAACAAGATGGATGACAACACTGAACTCGAACATAGCAGGGTTGAGAGGATGGCACCAAACTGGGCAACATTTCGTTACATTGTGCATTAGGTCGCTGTAAATTGGAACTGAGTTGGTGGCTCTTACAACAACAAAATATGGCAAAAAAGACCATGGGTGGCAAAATAGTTACATGCTCAGCTACTAACCGAAAGATTCGGGGTTCAAGTCCATCCAGAAAACACCTCAGAAGAAAGGCCTGGTGATCTTCTTCCAAGAAACTACCAATCCCATTGCCATCAAGCCCGTTCTGACTATTACCAACTCTAGTCTGTTGCTGTTAGGTGCCATCCAGTCAGTACCGACTCACAGAGACCTTATGCACAACAGAACCAAATACTGCCCAGTCTTGTGCCAATGTCACCATCATTGCTGCCCACTGCTGCTACCAGGGTGCCAATCAATCTCACTTGGGGTCTTCCTCTTTTTTTTTTTTTTTTTTGACCCTCCACTTTACCAAGCACCATGTCCTTCTCCAGGGACTGGTCCTTCCTGACAATATGTCCGAAGTATGAGGGACGAAGTCTGACCATCCTGGCTTCCATGGAGCATTCTGGCTGCACTTCTTCCAACAGAGATGGGTTTGTTCTTCTGGTGGTCCATGGACAGAGTACAAATGTTCCTTCAGGTTTCCAAAACTATAAATCTTTACAGGGGCCGAATGCGGAAACCCACGGGATCACCGCCAGTCAGTTTTGACTCATTGGCAGCTGGCTTGGCCCTTTAAACAGTTGGTACAGCTGGCTCGGCCTTTAATAATCTATGGCGTCATGTAAACGTTGGTCTTGGTTCTGCTCTTCCTTCCTAAGAAGAATATATCTATCACCCTGGGGAATCCCACCGTAGCCTCTTATCGAATGGACTGGGGTCAGTCAGAGAAGAAGAGTCTCTGTGCTTTCTTCATTCCACAAGTTCTCACTGAGCACCGACTGTGTGCACTTTTCTGGGCTAGGGTTTAGTCTTTGATCTCAAGGAGCTTCACCTCTAACAGAGGAAAGAAAATCAAAAGACCAAATTCACTACTACCATGAGCCGATTCCTACTCCATACAGGACGGTGTAGAACTGCTCCCACAGGGTTTCCGAGGCTGCATCCTTACAGGAAGGAACCATCGGCCTCATCTTTCTCCCTCGGAGTGACTAGTGGGTTTGAATCGCTAACCTTGCAGTTAACCACCCAACTGCACCGTCAGAGCTCCTGATGTAGAGGGACAGAGAGATTTTCCCAACAATATTAAAAGGGCTGTGGCTGAAACAGACTCAGCATCACCAAACTAAGAACAGGTACGGCAGCTGACCTCAGCCTAAGATTCCACCCCTGCAGACATCCTCTGGACCTTCCAAAAAGAGAAGCAGTGAGGAGCCTACTGAAACCAACAAGATTCAAATATGAATGTAGGTCAGTTGCAATAAAAGGGCTCTTATTCTTCTGACACTGTCTAAATATAAACAGGAAGCTCTGACTCGCAACCTGAGCTGAGTGGCCACATGCAATCCAGCATTCACAGAATCATGAAATGTGGAATGGGAGAAGGCTGAGAGCTCAGTCAGTACGAAGTAAACAGCTAGACCTTACACAGCAGATCTCCATCAATGCAGGCCTCACAGGCCCCCTCTCCCACTCCCGCTGCAAAAATAGGCAGCCCCAACCATCCATTCCTCCCACAACCCTCTCTACTCCTTGGTTGGGTTCAATAATCCGTGGTAAGGTTCACACAGAACTCAAGCCACAATACTCTCAGTGATGGGGTTTATTAGGGAAGTTAACAGGGTACAATACAAGATCAGAAAATGTTCAGGACACAGTTGTTCCAGTCAGCTGCTGATAAATGCCCACAGGACACACCACACCACCATAAACCTCAGCCTGAAGGCACTTGGCTCTAGCTCTGTGGGTCAGCAAACCTAGTCCCCCCACATAAGTGCCTGGAGACACCCCACTCTACAAGCAAGCTTCCTGCCCACTGTCACTCAGCTTTACTCACTCCGTGGGCTGGGAGGCCCACTGTGCTGTCTGCTGCTCTGCCTCTTGGTTCTGTTGCTGCAGCTCCTCAGCCTCTCCTCCGGTGGCACAGCTCTCTGTCCCTGGGCCGTGGAGATTAAATGCACAGGGGTCTTAGGATCCAAAGGACGTGTTCCACTTTAACTCTTCTTTTTTGATGGTAGTAAGATCCCCTCTTCTGCTTCTGAGACCGTTCCTTTTACAGCCATGTTAGAACTGCAGGTTTTAACAATTACAATGAACTCTGCTAACATCCACATGTGAATCATGTCAGCCTCAACCTACGGTATCTTCTCCCACCTTCTCTTACTCGGACCCAGCAGGAAAAGAGTTCTTTGGTGGTAGTACCAATGACTAGAAGAGACACATCAAACAATTCTTTAGATGACACCCACTAATTCCAGGTGTCAAACCTGGGCAGAAACAAGCTCCCCTGATCCCAGAGTGTGAATTAGAAATCTCGCCTGTATCCTGTAAGATCCTCCCTCATGGTCTTTGCTCTAAGACGCCTTTTTTCCCTGCACCTTATGGGATGGCAAAGCTTCAAGAAAATGAGAAGCAGCTTCTCAAGGAAAGAAAACTGGAAACCTTATCTACTCCCACTACGCAGCGGAGGAAGTCAAGCTCAGAGGGGTTAATGATGCACCCAAACAAGTCCATGTAGACTTAGGGCATCAGGCACCCACATGCCAGAGAATCTTCCTGCCATGGTTACTTGTCTGTCTTGTGGCTCCAGGACCAAAAATATAGTTACTAGTGTAAATACCCAACTCATAAGGCTGGAATTCAATGGTATCCCTTCAAGACACTTAGTCCATCCGGAAATGTTCGAGAAAAAAACCCGCGCAGGGTTTCTACACCACTTCGTATTCTCCAGGGCTTTCTGTCCATGAAAAACGGGAGGCACTTCAACTTCTACTAAAGCTTCATTCTAAGACTATATGCATTCTTTAAGCCCTTTCTTTTTAAATGGCCATGTGTTTTAACGTATCAGTCCAGCACTTCCTGGAAACATTGTCACGGAGAACAATATATTAGCCCTTCAGTAACGGTTCAACGTTGCAGCCTGCTGACAGCTAGGGAGGTGTGGGCATGCAAATGCCTGCAGATGGGGGCACCGCGTCTCCACCTAGAACAGCCAATGGGTCCCCGAGGAGACTCGTTAATCAAGGTTAATAAAGAAGGCTGGTAAATTCACCTTGCCACTCCGATCCTTGAAGTCGAACTGAATCGCACAAAATAATCAAATCTGAGACTGCAAATGACAGGCCGGCCCAGGAAACCGGCCGGCTGGAGCGCGGTCACTGCGTATGGCCGCCTAAGGCACGGGAGCGGCTCTAAGCATGCGCGGCCCCGGAACGGCAAGGCGAGGACACGGCTCACGCCGACCCCTAGCGGCGGCTTCGGGACGACCTCAGGCGGCTTCGAGCGCAGGCCTCAGAGCAGCTCTGGTTTGTCAACTGGCTCAAGGGCTGTAGAATTCCAGATTGTGAAAGCGTCCAGAGAACCCACTTAAATAAAGAAGCCCAAGCGCTCTAACGCAGGCTCCACCCTGGCTCAACGCACACTTCCCGCATCTCACCACTGCCAAACCAAACCCTCTTCCTGCCCTCGCGTCCATGCCGCCTCATAGTTTTGTTGTTAAGGTGCCTTCCTGCACTTCAGCCCATAGCTGCTGCCAATGTGCCAACCCATCTCGTTGGGGGTCTCCCTCTTTTTCGCTGACCCTCCACTTTACCAAGCATGATGTCCTTCTCCAGAGACTGGTCCCTCCTGATAATACGTCCAAAGTATGAGAGACAAGTCTCCCCATCCTAGCTTCTATGGAGCATTCTCGCTATACTTGTTCCAACACAGATTCGTTCGTTCTTCTGGTAGTCCATGGTACTTTTAATATTCTTCTCCGCCATAATTCAAATGTATCAATTCTATGGTCTTTCTTATTCAGTGTTCAATTTTCCCATGCATATGAGGCTACTGAAAATACCTCGGCTTGGGTCAGGTGCACCTTAGACCTCGATCCTCCTTTGCCCTTGAGCACTTTACAGAGGTCGTGTGCGGCAGATCTGCTAATGCAAGTCTGACTCATTGTGGCCTTATAAAGAAGAGTACACTGCTCCCTAGGGTTTCCGAGGCTGTAAATCCAACTACCATCTCTTTGTCCCTCGGAACCTTTAGGCTAGCAGCATGATACTTAACCCACAGCACCACCAAGTCTCCTTCACTGCACACAGGACAGTTTCAGTCTGTTGGCATTTGGCAGTCGCTGCACCTGAGAGTGCCCACACAGATAATGTAATGACATGCCAGCCCCATTTGGCCAAGGGAGCACTTGACCCCAAAGGAGACAGAGTGCTGGAATAGAAGTTCTGCCCTCTTCATATGGGCGCTCTCCCCAAGTCTCTTTCAAAAGGTTGTTGGGAGAGTCAGGGGAGTTAAGGGGCCCTGTCTTGAGAAGCCAGAGGTGCCCTGCTGGCAGCCAGTGTTCACCCAGCTTCCCACCCTTTAGCACCAGTCCCCATTGCCTGGGGGAAAGACATGAGGCACACAAACACCCTCCTTCACAGAACAGACTGTGCTCTGCTCCCGCCCCCGAGAGAGCTCGGAGCTTTCCAAATATGGATGCTTTTGTTATTCCCAAAGCATCACGGCCATTTGGGGGAAAAAACTGAGCATCAGACATGGTTTGGGAGCTATGGGAGCTAAGTGCCAGTGGAGTTGGAAGTTCTGGGTTCAAAGTAGGAAAAGGGAGGAGTCTGGACTAGCTGTCTGCTCTAACACAGCCAATTACAAGTCTAGGCCCCACAAGATCCCAGAAGTAAGGACCCAGACTTGAACAGTGAAACATAGAAACCATGGCAGGGAGGAAACTATGAAGGAGGCCCAGGCAGCCACCGGCTCACAGGGAAAATAAGTCACGGGGGACAGGCATTTCAGAGCCCAAAACACTGAAATGCAATCCACAAACTGAGGAGCGAAGCGGAAGGTGAATGTGGGGAGAAGTGCTAGAGACAAGAATGTCTTTCATCAAGGCCAAACTGACATATATTTTCACCTCAAAACTAGAGAACACACTGAAAGCATTATTACATCAGCCTATTGCTTGTCAGAACTGACTCAATGGCACAGGCTTTGGTTTACTCTGATTTTCCGTAAGCAGCTTGTGTTGCTCGGGTAGTCTAGCAACAGTGTTTTGGTAGTTTATCAGTAGTGTGTCCCTGCCGCTTTAGGAAGGGGCCCTTGTGGCACAATGGCTTAAGCACTGGGCTGTGACTGCAAGATTAGCAATTCAAACCCACCAACCACTCTGCTCTGGTAGCGTAGTGGTTACGAATCGGGCTGCGAACCTCAGGGTCAGCAGTTTGAAACTACCAGCTGTTCCACGGGAGAAAGATGAGGCTTTCCGCTCCTGTAAAGATATGCAGCCTCAGAAACACTGTACAGGGTCGCTATGAGTCGGAACCGACTCCACGGCACATACCAACAACAACCACCATTCTGCAGGAGAAAGATACGGCTGACGGCTCCCATAAAGATCTACAGTCTCAGAAACCTTATGGACACTTCTACTTTGTCCTGGTGGGTTACTATGAATTAAAATGGACTCAAAGACAGTGAGTTTCAGTGGGTGGAGCCTTAGGGGAAATGATTCAGGTGACATGGCATCGGGGAATGGAGAAAGAGAACAGTGGTTGCTCTGAGAAGCAGTTATTTCCTAAGGAGGTGGTCCAAGCTCCCAGCTCACCTTCCAGGCCCCAATACTGGTCCAAGGCACAGGAGTGAGGCAGGATGGTAGGAGAAGGATGCCGGAGCAAAATGTAACAGGACTGCCCCGGAGCCAACATCACTGAGTGGCAGTTACAATCCCTGGTACAAGTGCAGTGTCACAAAGCAAGCAGCTCAGGAATGGCACACCCTCAGAGCCCACCCCAGAGCAGGTACTCACGTATTTGCTGATTTAATGAATTAATTATACAATCCAGTTTGAGAGAGGCAAGTGGCAGATGTGAAATAATTAAACTAAAACGGACTGCCAAATTAGACGGTATAACTATAAATAGAGGTGGGATCAGAAGGAGACTGGAGTGGATAGATTTGTCTGTGACAACAGGCTGTCACCGAGGGTGGTCTCAGCACAGGGAAAAGGGGATGAAGAAGAACAGAGGGAGAAGAAGTCGGAAGGAGAAGAGCAGAGGTGGGGAGTGGACCTGGGAGAGGTGATGGGAGGCTGCCAGGCAAGCAAGCAGGTGGTCTGAAGCAGAGCGTGAGACAGACGTGGCAAATGGCCAGCCAGGCAAGACCAGAACACAACCTCCAGATCTGGAGAAACAGAGGGCCAACTCTGGACTGACAGTGCTCAGCGAGATGGTCAAAGGAGGCCTGAACTCTAAGAGTAAGAGGAAAGATAACTCTTCTTTGGTCAGCTAGATTATCCAGATGGTGACTTTTCCATGGTACGTCTTAAACCTCAGGCTGACTTGGTCCTGATATCTGAGGCATTGCTGATGACTTTCTGCACACATTTTACTTCAACCTACTTCAGAAGGTAAATTGGTCGTAAATGTAGAAATGCTCGTGTGTCTTTCAGGTGCTGTAGCCCCCAACGAAAAAAACTGTACCCCTCCTCCTCTTCATTGGCTGAGTCATGGGGACATTCTACAGCTCACACAGGGCTCCAGACTCAGCCTTAGCCTCCTCATCTCTGGGGTCCTCTGAATGCACTTCAGTCATCCCTGGCTGGTACCTGTGGTAACTGACCCCTAGATGCAGACAATTCCTGTGGATTCCTACCAACAGCAAACAGCCTCAAGACCTTGATGCGAAATCCCAGCCCCAGACTTCCAATGGTTCCTAGGACGGCACTCCTGTGGTCACAGAGGTATCCAGAGTTCTAACCCATTATCTTTCCTACCCTCCAAGGAAGAGGCCCAACAGGCACAATGATCAATCTCACGGCTGCTAACCAAAAAGGAGGAAGTTCTAACCCACCCTGGGAGAAAAGAGGTGGCGAACTGCTCCCTAATGACACAATACAGCCTAGGAAACCCAATGGAGCACTCTGACCATGTCTTATAAGGGCATTGTCAGTTGGAATTGACGCAACGGCATTAAAGGGCAGCAACAACCCTCAAAAAAAACCCCAAATGGACTCGTCCTGTAATCCATACATGGCTTAACAACATTACCTGCCCAGTGAGCTCTCAAATTATTTGCTCAGCATACAGATTACCTATGGTGAAAGGCTAGTTTTCCCGAGTGTAGTCTCTCCTTGCTCTGTTCAACTTACTGCCTTTGACTTGTGGCCTATCGATAGGTTCTGCAAGAGCACATGTTCTGGAATTTCTAGTCTTTGCAATGTTATCCCTAGTTTGTCATGATTTATGCTAGTTGAAGGTCTTGGCATAGTCAATAAAACAAAGGTAAATATCTTTCTGATATTCTCTACTTACAGCCAAGATCCATGTGAGGTCAGCGAGGCTATCCCTTCCTACCATGTCCTCTTCTGAATCTGGCTTGAATGTCTGGCAGTTCTCTGTCCATGTACTGATGCAATCCTTTGGGAATTATCTTCAGCAAAATTTTGCCTGCATGTGTAATATTAATGATACTATTTGATGATGTCTGCATTCTGTTGGCTCACCTTTCTTTGGAAAGGGTACAAATCTAGATGTCTTCTAATCAGTTGGCCAGGTAAGCTGTCTTCCCAATTTCTTGTCACAGATGAGTGAGCACCCCCAGTGCTGCCTCCATTTACTGAAACATCTCAAATGATATTCCACCAATTCCTGGAGCCTTGTCATAAGCCAGCGTCTTCAATGCAGCTTGGGCTTCATCATCATGGGCTACCTCTGGAGATGGACAGCTTCTTTTTGGAACAGTGACTATGTCTTCCTTCCACATGTATTCTGATATCACAACCATACAGAAACATGGAAGGAAATGCCTCTCATAAATGGGCTAACAGACAATATTGGGGTTTTTTGACTTGGCTAAATTTTCTGAATTCAGTGTACATATATTTTGAATCTCGTTAGAAGAAGAATAAGAATTGGGGTGGGGAGGGAGTCAACTCCAGGGACAGCTGGAAGCAGAAGCATGGCTGGCAGGGTCTTGGGGATGAGGGTCAGAGAATACAACTAGAAATGTATTCTGCCACGGTTAAGGAGGCTAGAAGTCGGAATTCAGAGTACCAGCTCAAGGGGAAGGTCCTTGTCTTCTTTCAGCGTCTCTAAGCCCGGCATTCCTTGGAGCTCTCCATGGGTTCCTCTCAATGGATCTGAGAGCTTCACAGTGACGGGACCCCAGGTCCAAAGGGCACACTCTAGTCCCTCCTGGATCGCCCTTCTTGGTGGTAGTGGGTCCCTCTTTCTCTGCTCACCTCTCTCCCTTTATCTCTGGTAAGACATGATCAGCAGCAGACTGCAAACCACAAGGTCAGTAATTCAAACCTACCAGCTGCTCCTTGGAAACTCATACAGGGTCACTATAGGTCAAAACTGATTCGACTACATTCAACAACAATGTCACACCCACGGCAATCTCCTGGTGTGGAGAGAGTGCTGAGAGGCGCAGGGGATGGAGTGGATTGGTGGCAGGGTGTCCATGTCATCTCCCTGCCCCGGCCCCACCTAGTTGCTTAGCAGATGTGGTAATGAGCATGCTGCTCTGTTGTCAGAGGATTAATCAATAGATGCTGAGGACTCTAGACTTGTGGTAAGAGAAAGGCTGTGTGCTGGCGGGCAGGAGGCTGGCTTGCAGAATGTGCTCCTTGCTTGTTTAAATGATTATATATTCCTGTGTGTTTTTGTGTACGTCAAAAAAAAAAAGAGTGAGAATAGAGGCAAATTCTGTTAACCGATGGTACATGGAAGGGATGGTAATCATTGTGATGAAACAAAATACGATTGGCTGAGTGCAAAACTGATGTTTTGCCCATTCAATTCACAATAAAAGCTTAAGAAAAAAAAAGCTTATGTATTTGTACTATGTTACATACTACATAGTTTACTACAAATAAAGTGTAATTAAAATATTTTTTAAAAAGAGAGAGAGAGATACTGGAGGGACAATACCAATCCTAGCCAGCAACAAAAGCCCCATCCTGTAAGACTTCCTGGTGAGAGGGCCAGAACTCCAGCCTTGGAACTAAAACTGAAGGCTCATGTTAAAGTTCTAACAAGGTCTGTGGGTTAGGACCCTTTCAGTTGCAGGTGAGAGAAAACAACCCAAACTGCAAACCACAAGGTAGGCAGTTCAAACTCACCGAAGCTGCTCCTCAGAAACCCTATACAGGATTGCTATGAGTTGAAACCACTTAACAACACTTAACAACAGCACTTAACAACAACATTGAAAATGCAGTTTTTATGTGGTGCAGTACACAATGTAGGTAACATACAAAATGGGTGTTAATTGTTTATATTCTCAGCATTCCAGTTAAATGCACACTATTGGTAGCGTAGTGGTTACAAATCGGGCTGCGAACCTTAAGGTCAGCGGTTTGAAACTACCAGCCGCTCCGCGGGAGAAAGATGAGGCTTTCTACTCCCGTAAAGATTTACACCCTTGGAAACCCTGTACAGGGTAGCTATGGGTCGGACCCGACTCGATGGCACTTAACAACAACAACAATTGGTAGTTAGGGGAGCCCAGGGGCTCCTTAGGATTAGCACTAGACTGCAAACCACAAGGTCCACAATCTGAGCCTGCCAGCCGCTCTGTGGGAGAAATGTGAGGCTTTCTGCTTCTGTAAAAGATCTGAAGCCTCAGAAACCCTATACAGGGTCGCTATAAATCGGAACTGACTCAACGGTACTTAACAAAAACAACACTGGTAGTTAGGTTTTTGGAAAGTCAAAAATTATATGCAGTTTTTTGACTGTCTGGGGACAGTGGTGGTGGTGTATGGTTCAGCACCCCTATCCCTCACATGGTTCAAGGGTCAACTGTAACTTCTTCTAAGTCTCACTGTTTTTTCGATCTAAAAACTGGAGGTAATGATACTCTCACAACATTTCTGAGAAGACTGAATCAGACAAATGGTCAGTCAATGGGGATTTGTGTAGTCTGACCTCCCACGCACCTGAGGCTAGGGCCAACAGGTAGCTGTGATGATTTGTACGGTACCTGCATTATATACTACGCCATATAAAAGCTGTGTTTTCAATACGAGATAAAAAGGTATTTATTTCACAAGTGCAAGGCTTTCTCACCTGTTGGTACAGCTGCAGCAGCAGCTTCACAAATTTCCTTTCCTTTGTTCTTTTTGGTTTTTTTTTTACTGTGGTCCTTACACTGGATTCATTTATTCTGAAATGGTGAAGAATCACAGCTACTGACCTCAACCTACAATACATCTCAAGCAATTCAGGTTCTCTTGCCAGGGCATGACTTGTCTCTGCTTCTCGGGGGCACTTCCAGCATCACTACTGGCACTTTGTATGGATCCCCTGGTGTTCTTCAGGGTTTACAGTATTGCAATAAATGTGAGAGATCACTTTTTACTGTGATACACAATTTACTGGGTGTGATCAGAATCTCACAGCATTTCTAGAAAATCTGTGTATAAGTGGTGGGCCCGCCCAGTTAAAACTCCTGTCCAAGGGTTGACTGTACTAAGAATCACAGATGGAGAATCCCAGGGTCAGCAGCTTCCTGGACACCAGGATCTCCTCAACACCACCTCCATTCACTGGTCAGGCGCCCTCTGAATCAAGTGGGAGGAGTACGGAAAAGGGAGGAGTGTGGATCTGGAGCCCACTGACCTGGATTTGACCCATCTCACTTTGAACTGCAGTCTCTCAAGCCCTCTGCAGGGGATGATAATCTGTAAGACCCGGGGCTGTTCAGAGGACAAAGTGTGCTCCCACAGGTGAGTCAGTTGGCATGGTGTCCGACTCCCTGGGCACAGCAGATGTAATCCAAAAGAATGCTCATGTGTCAGTGTCACTGACTCTAGGGTGGATGGGAAGGTTAGCAGGACTCCATAGAGTAGCTGGAGATGGTGCGGATTCCACTGCCTGGCTCTGGTTCCCCCAAAGCTAGAAGCCATGAGCCTTTCTGCCCCCTCAAGAGCCTCCATGGATGTGAGGCTGGCTCCTCCCAACAGCCATCTGAGATGGTCTAAGACTAAAGCCATCATCTCCAGTCACACAGTGACTCTGTCACAGAGCAGTCGCCTGGCTCTTCCCCAATCTCCCCTTCTCTTTGCCCCCTGCAAGGACAACTACAACCAAGAAAGGGGCTAGAGGGCCAGGGGTGCATTTGACGAGAGGGCTCCTAGCCACGAAGCCACTGTTGTGGGTACCCTTCATGACAGCAGTCCTTCTTCTATGGGCACCCTCTTCATAACTGCTTTCATGCCAGGCCTATGTCAGTCACAGGACGTTGTCTCTGTCCACCCAACCAAACCACAGGAGGGAATGGGCCCCACCCAGCAGGGCCAACACGACACAGTGAGCATCTGGCTGAGATTTCTGAGGAAGGCGGATCATCCGCACCTTTCCCACTGGACTTAGACCTAAGAGGACCAGAGTCTACAGCTGCACCAGGCACCAGAAGCCTGAGTATGGAACCCACACAGGGCAAGGGGAACCAAGAAATCGAGAGAAAGAACCCACGGCTTTTCGGCCTCAATCCAGTTGCAGCTGAAGCCAGTTGGGATTGTTTCCTTTCACCTGCAACTGAAAGGGTCCCAACCCACAGACCCTATTAGAACTTCACAGGAGCCTTCAGCTTTACACCCAAGGCAGGAGTTCTGGCCCCCCCCCACCAGGCAGTCCTGCAGAATGGGGCTTTAGTTGCTGGCTAGGATTGGTAGTGTCCCTCCAGCGTCTCTTGATTAACCTTCTGACAACAGAGCAGTATACTCATTACCACATCTGCCAAGCAGCTAGCTGGGGCGGGAGCAGGGAGATGACATGGATACTCTGCTGTTGCCCCACCCACCCCGTCCTACACCCTCAGCAGCCCCTGCGCCTCCCTCACCAAGCCCCAAGGTGGCCTCAGATCCCCACAGTATCCCCCCTGCCATTCCAGCCCTGGCAGCTTCTACCAGGCGATGGGAACTGGCTCAGGAGATGAGCCCAGGCCACCAGGCCTAGGCCTGAAGCTGCCAGCTGTGCAAAGAAGCCAATTGGCCCAGAAGACTTCAACCATGGCCTGGAGAAGGCAGAGGACCCTAAGAGATGTGAGTGGACCAGCACTGCGCACCCCCCCATCCGTGACAGCCTGTGCACCTTCATAAACATGTTATCCCAGGGTGTAAAGCTGAGCTTTGAAGCAGAAAAGCAAACTGCCTATAAGAAGCGCATTACCTCCGTGTGACCTCAGCCAGGCATGCAGTGTTATTAGGTTAAGTCCTATGGAGAAGCGCATTACCTCCGTGTGAACTCAGCTGGGCATGCAGTGTTATTACTAAGTTAAGTCCTATGGAGAAAAGACTGATACACCCTTATTCTCTTTTCCTTCTTTTACAGTAGAAGATATATGTGTTTCCTCTGTAATCTCCATGCATGACGGCCTTTGGGGGTCATGACAATACTCAAAGGAAAACCATCCAGTCTCTGAAGAACTTCCAATTCAGTCTGTTTCAAACATTTCCTCTGATACCACCCCTGTGGCCAGGGCAAAGTCTGTGGGGTGGAAGAAGACAAGAGCTGTCCTTGAGAAAAGCCACTCATCAATATACTGTTCCCTTGTGTTGACTTATCCACATTTTGTTCTGGTGGGAGTCCCTGGGTGGGGTAAACCACATGTTTGGCTACTAACCAAAAGGTGTAAAGTTTGAGCCCTCCCCCAGAAGTGCCTTGGAAGAAAGCCCTAGTGATCTATTTCCGACAAACCAGTCACTGAAACCCCATGGAGCACCGTTCTCCTCTGACACCCATGGGGTGGCCAGGACTTGGAATCAATCGACTTGACAGAGAGACTGGTTTGGGTTTTGCTTTGGATTTTTCTAGGAGACCCACAGATGACACTGAGCAATTCCCAACTGCCTCTTTCCAAAACATCTTCCCAGTGATTCCTTGAAGTTTCAGGCCTAATGGCTGATTATGCTAAGCAAAGATCTGTGGGTGTGCAGAGATGCTGAGTTTTCAAGCTGGGAGGAGCGGAGTCGGGAGCCAAACCTTTGTGGAGGTGGGTTCTGTGTTTAAACACTAGTGCTTTTAAGCTTCACGGGGACAGGCAGCGCCTCTCAAGAGCTGCTTCAGAGAGCACCCTTGTCTCCTCTTCACACTGCGTCTCTGTTCCTTCGCCAACGCGCAGAACCTGCACAATGGGAGCACTTGGACCAGCTTCATGCAATGTTGTTGTTGTGAAGTGCCGTCAAGTCGGTTCTGACCCATAGCAAACCCTCCATAGGGTTTCCGAGGAGCAGCTGTTGAGCTTGAACCACTGACCTTGCAGTTCAAATGGCTTTGCAGTCTGGTACATTAACCCACAGCGCCACACTGGGACTCCAGCTTCACGCAATGAGCATGCAGAAAACAATGGAATGCCTGCCAACAGGAGCTGGTTAGTAATTTAGGTTCCATCACCCCACTGCTATTCTTCATCAAATCCACGTGAAGCATCCGAAGTCGGTGAGCGCCACAGCTTGAGAGGGGGAGAGGCTTTTGGAACCACCCTGGCCTCTGGCTGGGGAAGGAAGCCGAGACAGAGAAGTTCAGCCCCCCTCCCTGGAGCCCAATCCAAAGATGATTCCTCTGCTGTGACAAGTCCCTTCTTCTCAGCTACTGCTACCACCCGTCCGTCCGTGTGTGGTGCCGTGGTGGCTTACGTGCTGCTATGATGCTGGAAGCTATGTCACTGGTATTTCAAAAGCACCAGCAGAGTCACCCATGATGAAGAGACTCCAGAGAAACTGAAGAGAGACTAAGTGGAAAGGTCTACTGATGGACTTTCAGAAACTGTTACTATTGTGAAGTGCTGTTGAATTGGTTCTAACTCACAGCGACCCTGTATAGAGTTTCCGAGGAGTGGCTGGTGGGTTTGAACCGCCGGCTTTGCAATTCAAATGACCTGTGGTCCCGTACTTATCCTACGGCGCCATACCAGGACTCCACTTGCAAAATTTCAGCAATGAAAATCCCACGGAGCACAACAGAAGAGGGTTCAATACAGTGCTGGAAGAGGAGGCCCCTAGCTTGGGGTGCTCTCAGAACCCAGAGATTCTCGAGCAGGTTCATGGCCATGACGCAGGTGCAGGACTGGACACCGCTTTATTCTGATGTGCACGAGCTGCCATGGGTAGAGCTGACTCAGTGGCAACTAACATCAACAATCAGCCAGTGTATTTTGCTGTTGTTGCTAGGCGTCACCATAGCGACCCTGTGCACAACAGAAGGAAACTCTGCCCCGTCCTGCGCCTTCCTCACAATTGTTATGTTTGAGACTGTTGTTGCTGTCAACGTCTCAATCCACCTTGCTGGGGGGTCTCCTTAGTTTTTGCTGACCCTCCACTTTGCCAAGCATGATGTTCTTCTCCAAGGACTGGTCTCTCCTGATAATATGTTTAAAGAATGAGAGATGAAGTCCCTTATAAAGACAGAATCGTGTTTGAGAGTTGTGTGAATTATTCTTACCTCTTAAAGAAACACTACTTGAATCAACTGATCCATCCCAAGGTGAGTGGCATTTTGTTGTCAAACCATTCATATGATTTCAACTTCTTACCTTCTAGGCCAGCCCTGGGCAAAACTGGTGAAGTGTACCTTTGTCTTCAGCCCCAATCTCAAGCAGTCCTGTTTAGGTAACGTCTCCAGTAGCCCCTGATGACTGGCTGTTCCCCAACCTACAACACAATCCTCCCTTAAGGAGCATCCGAGAGCACCGGTCTGAGCTCCCTCCCATGCTCCAAATTTCTCTCTGAAAGTCTTCTTCCCACGTCCCATTCCTTGAGAGCCATGCATGCCCCCACCAGACCAAACAGATCCACTTGTTGTTGTTGTTGGGTGTCATCAAGGCAATTCCAACTCATCACAACAATACTGGACAGAGGTAAACTTCCCCACAGGGCTTTCCAGGCTGTAATGCAAGGTCGGCAGTTCAAGCTCACCAGTTGCTCCTCAGAAACCCTATACAGGGTTGCTACGGATTGGAACTGACTCAATGGCACTTTAACAACAACAATCTCTACAGAGGAGCCCTGGTGACACGGTGGTTAAGCACTCAGCTGCTAAGGGAAAGATCAGAGGTTACAATCTGCATCAAGATTCAGATCCTTGGAACCCCAGGGCTACTTCTGCTCTGTCCCACCGGGTCACTGTGAGTCAGAAGGGCTGCAACAGCTAAGGGCTCTGGGTTAGCTTTTCATCTTTATGGAAGCAGATCTCCTGCTAGGTCTTTCTCCTGCAGAGCCCCTGTCTGCAGAGCCTCAGGTGGATTTAAACCACTGGCATTTTGGTTTAACCACTACATTTAAACCACTGGCATAGTGGTTTAACCACTACAATGCCAGGTGATCCACTGTTGTTAAGTGATGTTGAGTCGGTTCCGAATCATAGCGATCCTGTATAGGGTTTCCGAGAAGTGGCTGGTGGGTTTGAACCACTGACCTTGTGGCTAGCAGTCCAGTGCTTATCCTGTAGTGTCACACCAGGAGATCCACTAGCATATGTAAGTGGAATCCAGTGTGTCCCGCATCTCATTACTCATAACTGAATGTAGTTGAAAGGTCTCTGCATTAGGAGCTAACCCCAAGGCTCCATAAGTAACTAAGGCTTGCTGACCTGCCAGGCATCCCGCCAAAGGCTTTACAAGTGCTGGCCTGGGTCTGTACTGTTGTCACCTCTAGTTTACAGAGACAGAGGACTGTCACAGGAATGAGTGACTACAATGGAGATACCATTATTGTCTCCTTTTACAGATGAAGAAACTGAGATCCACAGAAGTCAGAGTAATATTTCCCAGGAGTCCTGGGGTGGCACTGTGGGCTAATGCGTCAGTCAGACTATAAAGTCATTTGAACTGCAAGGTTGGTGATTCAAGCTTACCAGTTGCTTCTTGGAAACTCTATACAAGGTTACTATGGGTTGGAATCGACTCAACAGCACTTAACAACAAAAATAGCTAATAGGAGTCCTGGTATGGCTCTGTGGGTTAATGTGTCAGAATGCAAAGCCGTTTGAACTGCAAGGTCAGCAGTTCAAGTTCACCAGCTGCTCCTCAGAAATCCTATACAGGGTCACTATAGGTCGAAATCGACTCAACAGCACTTAACAACAACAACAACAACAATAGGTAATAAGCAACAAAGCCAGAGAATCAAATATGGGCAGTCTGGCTCTCAAAGCCAGTAACAACTGTGTGATGGTTAAGGTTTTGTGTCAACTTGGCTGGACCTGGCTTCTCAGCCTCTCAGTTAAGACGTAGTAAGGCCCCCAGGATGGGATCTATTATAATGTAACAACCCCGCCTCCATGTGAACTGAAGTGGTCAGCCCTGATCTGATGTGGTTATTCTAGGGGTGGAAAATCCTCACAGCTATGATATTAATGAGATCGGAGGTCATCTCTAGGATTAGGTTGGATCTTGAGTCCATCTCTTTGAGATATAAAAGGAGACAGAAGTAAGCAGAGAAAGAGGGACCCACTACCAACAAGAAAGGAGTGGAGTGCATTTTCTGGACCAGAGGTCCCTGAACTGTGAAACTCCTGTTTGTCGTTAAAGTCGGTTCCCACTCACAGTGACTCTGTCTAGGGTTTGCATGGCTGTCAATCTTTGTGGGAGCAGAAAGCCTCATCTTTCTCCTGAGGAGCAGCTGCTGGGCTTGAACCTCTGACATTGTGAAGCTCCTAGATACAGGGAAAGATTGATACCCAGACACATGGGGATCTCCAGGGCATGCCGCCCCTAGAGATGCAGAAATGAGACAAGAACTTTTTCCCAGAGCCGAGGGAGAGAGAAAGCCTCCTCTAAAGCCGGCACTCTGAATTTGGACTTCAGCCTCCTAAACTGTGACGGAATGCTTTCTGTTTGTTAAAACCACCCCCTTGTGGGATTTCTGTTTTAGCAACACAAGAGGACTAAGATACCCTGCACCAAAGCAGCGGTTTGACGCCAAGAGCAGGGAAGGGCTGGAGACGACAAAGCAGACTCCACCAAGCTCCCCACACAGTGCCACCTTCTGTACAACAGAGTCCACAGTCCACATCTCCTGGTCCTGGTCCTCCCCGGGTGACATCCTCTCTCTGACAGTCTGCGCCAGGGGAAAACAGTATGAAGGTGACTATGAAGGCTCACGCATCTTCAGTCCTTTTTCTCCTTCCCACGTGCCTAGCTGCTTGGGGCGATGGCCCTGTGAACAACTTCTCACCAATGGAAGGAGTTCAGCAGGGCGAATGTATGTTACTTTAGCTCACCCTGACCATCTCTCCCCTTTCCTTGAGGATGGAAGCAACCCCACTACACTCCCACGCAGGAGGTCCATGCCTCTGCAGATGGTGGCAGAGTGCTAAGCCCAGCTTTGATCAGCAGGGCTGTTACAGGAAGAACATACAAGTTCCGTCCTATATGAGCCAGTGTCTTTCTGGCCCTAAGTGGCAGGGGACCACTTAGAAGGTGATGACAGCAGCCAGCTATGTCCCACTCTCTCTCCCACCTAGAGGCAGAAAGGGTCCCCATCACCAGCAGATCCAAGTGCTAACGTACTGTCCCTGAGCCACCCCTCTGGGAGAAGACGATCTGTGGCTACTTGGTGTCCCAGGAGCTGCATTTTGACATCTCAAACTCTATCCCTACAGCCTGCCACTCATTCAATTAACCCAACAGTCCTGAAAGCTAAAAAGGTTCTCCATTTCTTGTGTTTCTAGTCTCTGTGTCTCAACTTAAGCTTTACACATTTCACTCAATGTCGGATCACCTATAAGGGTCACTATGAGATGGAACTGACTCGACACTTAACAACAACAATTATGTGCCAGACACTATGCTAAGTTTCAGGGTGCCAAATGCTCAAGACTGAGCTCTTACTGCAGAGTAGCCCCCAGACTTCCAGGGGCAGGTTGTATCTGAAAGCAAGACAGTTGATTCTAACGACTCTCACATAATTCCAACTTTCTGTGCTGTAAGAGGAGAGGAGGTTACATTTGACTCTGCATGGTGAGCCTAAGAGGGCTTCAGAGAAGATGGGCTATGTGAGCACGGAAGGAAGAAAGGATCCTTTCAACAGAAACCTGGGTGAAGGCAAAGGTTAGGGCTGGGAGAGCATGGGGTGGTGCAGAGAAGAGGAGTGCAGATACAAATCCAGGACATTCTCTGATGACCCTGCCAGAGTGAATTCGGGGCCAGAGTGATGAGGAACATGGGCTTTGGAGCAGAACACTCTGCAGCTTAGAGTCCTGCTTTGCCGCTCGGCAGGATTGTGGGTTTCCGAGCCAGTCTCTGAAGTCAAGGTCTGGGCAGGTCATCTGACTTCCCTGTGCCTCCCTCAGGTTTCTCCTCTGTAAAATGGAAAGAATGTACCTACTCCTCATTTACCAACATGGCTAGGTTCTAAAGACCAGGTCATTATGGGGGAAAGGAGACTGACCACATCAGATCACAAGCGGGGGACAACTACATCATTGCACAACTGCCAAGCCCCTGAGAAGCATGGCCCAGCCGTGCTGACACATCAGCTTAACCACTGCAGCCAGCCTTTCTCTCGCCTAGCACCTCCAGCTTTGCTACTGCTAGACATATGTCGTTCATGGGCAAAAATAATTGGATGGATTTTTTATTATTGTCACAAATGCGAAATGTCAGGTCATGAAACTCAGTAAGTGAAAAGTAGGTATAATAATGCTTACCTCATTGGGTGCTTGTAAAGACTGAAAGGGCACAATCGGATACCATTCCTAATAACCTCGTCAGTCTCGTTTCCTCCTTCTAGAAAACAGGAACTTGCAGGGGTTCAAGGGACAGGCCAACCCCTGCCGAGGTGCTGGCCCACAAGTCTCTCCACAATTGGGTATTTCTGAGGTTGGATTTCCAGTATGCAAAGTCCAGCAGGAAGTGCATCCAGCCATGGCTGGAAGAGCAGGATGGTGAGTTCCATGGCATTTCCAGGCTCTGGCTGAAAGCCTCAGGTCACCATGGAAAAATTCTGATGACCTCTGGAGCCATGCAAGGTCATCCCGGTGTCTACCTCAGCAGAGGCACTGGGTGGGGGCGGGGGCTGGGCCTGTAGCTTTCCAGGGGCAGTGGCCATGCAACTCCAGCCTGCTGTTGACCATCAGGAATGAAGGGACAGCTCTTCTCTTCTCTCCCAAGAAGCCAGAAAACCAAATGAGTATTTAACTGGAGGGTCTCACCTTGAAATGTTAGAAACTAATTCCTTAGTGTTGGAAACACTGAGCTGACCACAACAACCCTGTTCATGCAGCTTCCAGACCAGCAGTTCACGACTTCTGACTGAAGGGTACTTTGCAAGCAACATTTATATAACCCCTACTAGCAATCTCTCCCTGAAAATTCTCAGGACTTTGTTGAAGAAAGAGGAAAAAAAAAAACCCACAGACTATTTCTGCCCAGAGCTAAGACCAAAGGCCTCTAAACACCTCAGAAAACGTTTCTATCTTTGGGCATCTCTGGGGACTAGGCAAGCAATTTCTCTCCATTATTTCAAGTCACTTTTAGTGGTCCTCTACCCCCACCAAGGAGTCCTGCTGTGGCACTATGGGTTAATGCACTGGACTGCAAAGCCATTTGAACTGCAAGGTCGGCAGTTCAAGCTCACTAGCAGCTCCTTGGAAACCCTATACAGGGTCGCTATGAGTCAGAACCGACTCAACGGCACATAACAACAACACCACCAAACACTCTCTTTAAGCCAACCTTTGTATCACGTTCTCTATGAGCCAGATACTGTTTGAAGCACTTTACACAGACCATCTCATGTGATCCTCGGGATACCCCATGGGGCTTTATAGAGGGGGAAACTGAGGTACAGAGAAGTTAAGGAACTTGCACAAGGTCAGAGCCCGGTGGGAGTTGGACCCAGGCAGACGATTCAGGGTTGGTGCTGGTACCTTTCACTCTAGGCTGCCTGGCACCTGGCCACAGGCTCTCAGGGCCTGGATTCCCTGCGTCATAGGTCACTTCCTCAGGCAAAAGCCATCATCACTCTCCCTGAGCACATACGGCTCTGCAGAAGTCAGAACCCAGCCAGGGTATCCCAAGAGGGCCCAGCGCTGGGCATGTACCAGAGCCAGACTCGAGGACCAAGTCTCCCATCCTCCTCGCCCACCTGGAATGACAGCCCCAAAACTGAGCTGGCAGTGCGACCTGCAGACAGTCCGTCTCCACACTGATTCGGTGCTAAGTTAGGCCCAGTCATTGTCTCACAAGGAGCAAACCAACTCTTGTCTACAACCCACCTGGTTCTCTCTCACCTAGCCAGGGCTACTGGTAACTGGAAATTGTCAAATGAAGGTTTGCTCTGATTCCAGAATCTCATTCCCGGCTGGAGCACACACGCGCACATGCACACTCTCCAGCCTCAGGTGCAAGAGGTGGCTGAGTGAAGTACCAAACAGAGAAGAGGACAGCTGTGTGGCCCAGACACACAGATGCAAACATCAGCCAGGTGTTCTCGGGACCCCAGAGGCAGCCCACTAAACTTCCTCGAGCACCTGTACCAGCCTCTTTTCCCAGCCTGCAGGGACGTGTCAGAGACTAATGAGATGACCTTGCATTAGCCCCATCACAAAACTCTTGGGAAGTGTGCCTCGGGCTGGGTCTGACTTAGTTCAGGCTGCATCGGACAAGCGTTGTCAGACAGGCTGGGCCACCAGCAGTGCTGGCAGCACCGTGGCCGGCTCACTGCTGCTCTGCAGGCTCAGGCCACCCCATCCCGGCCTCTGAGTCAGCCACAGTCAGCCACATGCCTGGACTGGACAGCAGGTGGCAGAAAGGAGAGATGCTGCCTGCTTCTGATTAGCTCCTTCTTGCCAGGGGCATTTAGAAATCCAGTTAAAGAGCCCTCCTCCCCCAGGAAGCCCTCCCAGCCCTGAAGAGCTACTATTCACCGCCAGCAATGACCATTTGCTGTCTAGCCTGGGGCTGTGTCATAAAGTACCAGGTATTAAGCATTTGCTATGTGCCAAGTGCAGTGTCAAGGGCTTCACATAAAGTGTTTGACTTAATCCTCAAGCTAACTCTATAACATGGATGTGGATTTGACACACTTTACCACTGAGAAAACAGCAGCTTGGGCAGGTCAGCTACTACAGTGTAGGGAATTATTTGGATTCCTGGTGTGGTTCTGTAGGATCAGCACTGGACTTCGAACCACAGAGCAACAGCTCAAACCTACCAGCTGCTCCTCGGAAACCCCATACAGGGTTGCTGTGAGTTGGAACCAACTCAATGGCACATAACAACAGTGTTAGTCTTTGTAACTCCCACCAAATCACTCTTTTACAAGAAGGATTTGGGAAAAGATACTGACAGGATGCTATGATTCAGTTGTGACTGTAAAAACTTGGAACTCTAACATGGGTCATCTCAGAAGCAGAGCCAGGAATGGAGCGGATCCTTTGGACCCTGAGATCCCTACACACTGAACCTCCTTGACCCAGGGACAGAAAGCTATGACACCGGAGGAGTGACAAAGAGAGAAGCAGGAGCAGACCCAAGAACCAGAACGTGAGATGCGGCCGTGTACTTCCAGCCCACGGAGCAAGTAAAGCTGAGTGACTGTAGGCAGGAGACTTGCAGAGTGGGGTGCCTCCAGACTGAGGCGTATGGTGGAGTAGTGTGCCCTGTGAGCATTTATCAGCAGCCCTAAAGGAGCTTTGGAACACTGGCCAGGCTGAGAGAGGCCATCCTGACTGGAAGAAGTGTGCCCTGAACACTTGTGAGCCTGCACTGTAACCTGTTACTGAGTCCCAGAGCTGTGAGTGTGCTGTCTGAGTTCTCTGTGGTCGCTGCAGTGACTCATCACAGCTGGCTGAGGACAGAGGGCTGGCTGGTGTCATTTCTGTCTGGAGATACGATATGTGTCCTGCTTCTCTGCATGGAGCTGCAGTCTCACACCAGATGACAAGCTCTGTCCTGGCACCAGAGAAAACATTCGCCCTTTCTTCTACCCAAGTCCTTGGCTTATCATTGAACACCAGGTAACTGTAGCACAAGTAGCCTTCATTAAGCCAGGTGTGGCATTAACCAATTGACCATATGACCATGAATCCCTGTGTATGTTGTGCAGTATCTTATGCCAAAAAGTCCCAGCTTACGCTATCACGAAATTATCAGGAAAACTTTCCTGAAAGGTTTATCCTTCAGTGATAAAGAACCAAGGCTCTGAGGAAATGAAGTGTTGCTGGGCTTAATACTACCCAGGTGGCCTTGTGGGATGTTTCTGGCATTCCTTGGAAGCCTAGAGTCAGATGGGAGGCTCTGGGGAGACCCACCTGGCCGCACACAATGTGCCGGGGGAACCCCACGGGTCTCACCTTTGGTGGCGTAGGCCTCCGCAATCATCCGCAGCCTGTAAGGGGGGATGGCTGTCAGCGGCAGATCATCGAGGCCCACCCGGGCATAGATGTTGAGTGCTTCTTTATAATCTCCTTCCACATAATTCAGCTTGGCCATGATCACATTGGATTCTTGTAGGAATTCTGACTAGAAGGAAAAGGAGAGAAAAGAACCATTTTCCTATACGACTCTCAGGCAGGGCACAGCCATCTGAGGTTGCACAACCCCCCAGTTCTGCCCTCCCCACACCAGCATGTGGACAAATGTGCATAGCAGCTGTACTCAGAAGAGCCTATGAGTGGAAACAAACCAAATGTCCATCCAGGGATGAATGGCTGAATCAAATGTGGTCTATTGCATACAATGGAATATCAGCCTTAACAAGAAATGAAGTACTGGTTCATGGTGCATCATGGATGAACCTCGAAGCCACCACAATAAGTAACCAGTCACAAAAGGCCACACAGTGTACGGTTCCATTGCTGTATGTCCTGTCAACTGCCATCGAATTGATTCTGACTCCTAGTGACCCCACAGGACAAAGAACCGCTCCTTAGGGTTTCTGAGACTGGAAATCTTTATGGGAGCAGACAGTCTCATGTTTTCTGATGGGTTTGAACCAGCGACCTTATAGTTAGCAGCCCAATGCTAAATCCACTGCCCCACCAGGGCTCCTTAGGACATGTTCAAAATAGACAAATCTATAGTCAGAATCAACTCAACGGCACTTAACAACAACAAACACATAGAGACAGAAAGCAGATTTGTGGTTGTCGGGGACTGGGGAAACTGGGGAGACAAAAGGTTTCTTTCAGAGTGATGAAATGGCTCTACAATTGCCTGTGGTTATAGCTGCACAACCCTGAATATACAGAGAACCATAAAATGCATCCTCTCAGTGAGGAACTGGATGGCAATTGAATTATATCTCAATACTGTTGTTAACAAAACAAAAGGCCTGCAGCGCTCCTCTGGCCCTGGGCTGGCCTGGGCTGGGCTGGGCTGGGCCAAGGACAGAAGGAAGGCTGCTTAAGTAAAACATACAAACACCCACCCAAAAGAAAGGAAGCTGCTGACTGACGGCTCTGGATGCTGCCCACTGTCCTACCGGTGCCCTACAAGACTGTAGCCCAAGTAACCCACAAAGGAGAGAGGCCTTTATAAATCAGTGCCAATATCAGAAATTGCTTTCTTTCCAGGGAAGGATTTTTCTTGGAGCCAGTCCAGTCTGTGAAGCTAAAGTTACTGAGCCTTAGTCCCCTCCCCCAAAGTTCAGCTTGTTAAACTGAGCCCTGATCCTCTTCCCCAAGGCCAACCCTGTTAAGTTGAGGGTACTAAGCCCTGGCCTCCTCCCTGAAGGCCTAGCCTCTTAAGCTGACATTATTGGGCCCTGGTCCACTCCCTAGAAGGCCCATGTTAAGCTGAGATGACTGAACCCTGGTCCCCTTCTCCAGAGACCCAGGCTGTACTAGCCTGCTGTCAGCTCTCCTTCCTCTCCAACCAGGAGATGTCTACTTCCCCAGCCCACCCCTACCGGCCGCAGACTCTGCCCTTCTCCCTTCCTCAGCTGAGTAAAGAAGAGCCACCTAGTCATCTATATAAGGAAACAGATTCATCACCCTCGCCCGGGCCTGCTCCTTGGAACTTGAGCTATTCAAGGTTACATTTTGCAGCTTCCAGCAACAAGCATGCTGCTGAACTCATTTCCAATCTACAGTTTGGACAGAGGTGGGGAACGGGAGAAGAGACCCACCAGACACAGTGAAGCAGCTGTTTTAGCCAAGGTGAGGGGCACCCAGGCGTTTTGTGAAACGAAACAGGCTACAGGATGATAACATGGACAAAGAGGTCGAAGGAAGCCAAAGGTTTTACAAAGAAATGCAGAAGTTTTCATCCACATGATCAAAGGTCAAACTGCCCAGAGGCCCAAGACCCAGGGACCCATGTAAGAAATTAGAATTCGATTTGGAAACAGAGAAATGAAAGTAGACTGAAGAAAAGAGAATTGGTGTAAAATTAGCACCCCCGGTAAGGTTCCCTGCCAGGCCTGGGGACAGGCCAGACTTGATGCTTAGAAAGCACTTCCTCAGAGGTTCTGCTGTATCTTCCGTCCTTCCCCAAAGCCCTCCAGCATCTGAGAACACTGAAGCGTCTGCTGGATGGACAACGAGCAGAGGCTTGAAGAAAGTGATTAGTCTACAGGCTCAGGATGAGGGCTCTGGGGCACCTGGCTGGGCAAGTCCAGCTGTGGAATCATGCCCCAGACGAGACTGCTTGGCCAAGGCCTCCAGGCTGCCGGCATCAACACAGCGCCTGACGCTGACTTGCCCGTGAGGACGATTTTCTGACAAGAATCAGAAACTAGGTCTCCTGAATCCTACTCTGGTCTGACCAGCATGGAGCTTTAGCGACTCCCAGCCAGGAGACACTTTTGGACCGAAAGTTAGCAAAAGAGGGCACATAGGAGACCTGGCGTGGTGCTGTGGGTTAAAGTGGTTAAAGTGCTGGACTGCAAGGTCAATTTGAACTGCAAGGTCGGCTGTTCAAGATCACCAGCCGCTCCTTGGAAACCATATATAGGGTCGCGATGAGTGAGAACCCACTTGACGGCACCTAACAACAACAATAGTACTTCCTAGTTGACAGTACAGTGCCTGGGTCTTAAAAGTTCCCAAGGGGCCATCCAAGGCCCAACAATTGGTCTCTATTTGCCTGGAGCAAAAGAGGAAGGAGAAGAGTCAGAGATAGAGATAGGAGGAGGAGCTGAATGGGGGAGGGGGGGGCTAATTACCTTCTCAAACAACTGCCTCCTTTGCCATGAGACCAGAAGGACTGGATGGTACATGTAGAAACTGCTGAACTGGTCTGTTCTGTTGTTCATAGTCTCAACAACAAGAATTTTTTTTTTTTTTTTTAATTTAAAAAAGAAAAGAGGGCACATCACCTGTCTCATTAACTCGTGTGAGTGGGGCAGCATACCGAGGAAGAGCTGTGACTCTGGAAACTTCTTTATAAGAACCAGAAAGGGCCACAGGAGACTAATTCTCTAGGCAGAACCAGTAACAAAACAATGAATGCCATGGAATCAGCGTTGGACAGTTCTACAAGCTCTTCCCACATTGGAGCCTCACAGCAATGCTCACAGATGAAAAACCAGAAACTCAGAGAGGTAAAGAAACTTCCCAAGGCCACACAGCTTAGAAGTCCAAAACTGGGACTGAGATTCAGCACTGTTGACTTTAAATTCAATGTTCTTACTGCTGCAATGGGTTAGGGAGGATGGGAAACAAAACGGGGAGAGAAATTAAATGGACCAGCATCTGGAGGTCATTTGTCAGGAGGAAGCTAGCTGGGTTAGAAGTGGGAAAGAAACGAGCCAGATGCCAGGCCTGGAGCACTGGCTCTTCAGTCTTCCTCATTTCACAGTCAGATGTGCACACCCCCAGCAGACACTGAGGCGGGCTGTCTGTCACTGGGAGCTGTGGTCCACATGCCTATTGTACCTCTGCCCTCTGTAGCCGATCACAGCCACTAGTGGTTCAGAACAACTGATAAGGAGAAAGCTGTTCCCTAACTTTGACCAGAAGTCTGGTGTGGCGCTGTGAGAGAAAGGGAAGGGATAAAGGGAGAAGGCTTGGTGTTTAAAGCCCCAAGAGCAGCCCTACAGCCCTGAAAAGCTGAGATCCCTGAACTGTTAAAAGCGATACTGTTGAGCTGACTCTCGGGGGTCTGGAGCCTGTCCAGTGGAGACAGACAGACACAGAGCCCATTATGAAAGGGGGCTTCTGTCGGCTGACAGACACTAACTGATATCATCGAGTCTGACTCATGGTTACCCAGGATTTCACATGGCACAGAGAGTTTGCTCTCAGTTACTGACCTAATGGTTGGTGGTTTGAACCCACCAAGCAGCACCAGGTAAACTGCCTGGATTGATCTACTTCTGCTGAGTTTACAGCCAGGAAAACCTTTTACTTTATGTCACATGTTAGACACAAATATTAACTTCTTCAAATATTGCAACAGGGCCAGGGAAGTGAGCAGATGACAAAGAGGAAGGGGATCTCAAAACGAAAGCTCACATCTGGCAGCACGTGGGTCCTGGGAGGGTCCAAGCTCACCCCTCAAAGAGCCCACGTCATTCAAACCTACAGAAACAGTCCCAGAGAGAGAAGTACCCTCCCCAGAGTCACCCGGCAAAGCGGGAGCTGGTACTAGTCTCCAATACCCAGGGAAACACAGCATCTCTTGGGGAAAGATTCACAAACAACCAAGAGCTAGCTTCTGAGAGTTCTCAGACAGGGAGACAAGAACACTCATCAAGGTTATAAGGACAGAAGTCAAGAGGTCAAAAGTTCATCCAAGAATGGCTAAAATAGCAAGTTTTTATTGTATACGAGGGGCTTCAAAAAAATGTGAGCACAAATGGAAATAAAAGACTATGGAATGTTTCCAAGAAGCCCCTTGACATATTTCGTCACAATAGTATTTTTTACAATTGTAAAGGTAGAAGTTTTGTAACAAAATCGGGGGAGTAGTTAATCTTACAGTCCAGAAACAGAGGACCCTAGGACCATCAAGGGAGACGAGCACAAGTGGAATGTGGGACCTTATCCAGAGAAGCAGTAACACCAGAGATGGTGGCAGAGATGAGGACATGGAGAGAGAGAGAGCAGCTGAGGACTCTAGACTCATGGAAAGAGAGGGACTGGGTGCTGGCGGCCAGGAGGCAGGCTTGCAGAATGTGCCCTTTGGTGGTGTAAATTATTATATATGCCTGAGTATTTAAAAGAAAAGAGCTAAAATGAATATACAGAAATACTGTTAACTGATAGTACATGAAGGGGATTATAATCATTGTAATGAAACAAAGTATATGCTTCGCTGAATGTAAAACTAATGATCTGCCCTGTAAACTTTCACTCAAGTCACAATAAAAATTAAAATAAAATATTATTTTAAATAATAATATTTTTTTTAAAGTCCACTAAAGACTACTCCTTCTCTGAAGGAGATAGATACACATGAGGGAAACGTCCTGAGAAGATGACCAAGACGAGCTGGCTGCAATCAGCGATGTGAACTGAGTGACCTTGGGGCTGGAGAAGTGACCATCAGAGTCATTTGGGCAGTGAAGCTAAGGAAGAAAGCAAGATGGGGTCTACAAGAGACTAGAGAGCACGGAAGAGAAACACAGGGGACTGCAGAAGGTTCCCAGGTCACATGCATTAGGGTCACGTTCAGGACTTCTGCCCAGGGTCCCTCCCAGTACAGACACCCACACACAGCTCTGGGCCAGAGCCACATGCGTGAGGCAGGAAACTGTGTGTTAAGTGACACTTATCTCTTTGCCACAGTGGGGCAACTGTCAGGTTGAGCTCTGAGCCACAGACCTCGAGCACCTGGCCAAGATTAGGGTCATTTTTCAGGAAGAATGTGTCACTGATGAAACACTCATCAGAGAACTCCTGTTGACCTGAACCCCCTCCCCATCCAGATGGTCATTCAGTGAGTTGGTCTGACAGATGAGCTATGCAGAGGACAGACAGCCTCAAGCGCTCCCAGCTGGCCCTTGGGTATCCTTCCACGCTCTAACAGGAAGGCGGATGGTAACCATGCACTCGCCACCAAAGGAGGTACCAGCATCGTCTCCTCTCCACCGTGTCTCCTTCACCCTTGAGGCTCATGGTACCTTGAGGTTCCCTCGGTCCAGGGCGGCAGTCAGATGCTTTCGGACCTCGGTCAGCTGGGGCCTGGGGCCTCGGGGGCTGGTCCCCTGCCTCAGGGGGTGTTCCTTCAGGTACTGCTCCAGCTTCGACTCCCCGAGGAGGAGTTCTGCCATGTCATCTACAAACACAAAGAGAGAAGCTAAACTGGAGCGAGGGTGGTCCCCAAAGACCTCAGGCCCACAACACCCTAATGCTCCAGACCCCAGCAAGGCCCTTCTGGAACTTCAGAATCTTAGATAGGGTCCAAGCAGGCACCATCTTACATGAATTCCATTCGTTAGCAAAGAATGTTCTGGCGTACACACTCCAGAAGGCGTGGGCTCAGATACTCATTCCTGTCACCAGCTTATTGCCACTGGAGTGATGGATACAGATTAACACAGAGAGAGCTCACGTTGAGTAAAGGAAAAAAGACGTTGTCTGATGATATAGTCAATGTGACTTTTATAAAATACACACAAAATCTAACACTAAGCATTTTCTAAGAGTGGGCTTTTGTAAGTTGCATGCTCTTCTACGTGGAGGAGATGGGTTACTAGAATGTATGGACAGAATGTTTCTATCACAGCCACTTGCCATTCAGTCGACTCTGGCCCACACTGATCCCCTGGGTGTCAGAGTAGAACTATGTTCTGTAATGTTATCTCATGGCTGATTTTTCAGAAGTAGATCACCAGGCCTTTCTTCTGCTGTACCCCTGGGTGGATTCGAGCCTCTGACCTTTCAGTTTACAGCCAAGTACGTTAACTATTTGCACCTCCAGGGCCTCTGTTTCTAAGGACACTAATATCTGAGAATGTTAACATGTGTTTACTCCTAAAGGTGTACTGTTTTACAACATAACTTGCTGGTGTCTGTGTTGGTTTGTTAATGAGGAAAAGCAGCTCACTCTTGGGTGGGCTCATTGGAATCCACATGCACAGACTGCTCGGAATAAACCCGGAACAATTCCTGCATCAAGCACGATCTACTTTGTGATAGAAAAGCCGTTTTAAATGGGCTCAAGCCCTCGTAATAGTTAACTCTGGGCTGCAGGAGAGGGGACCTCAGTTGGGACTAGAATTTTAACTTTATCTTCAACAAACTGGTCTTAGAAAGGAGAGTAAATTTAACTATAGACTAAAATTAACTTGAAAAATCATCAGTAAGACCCACACACAAAGATTCTGGGTGGTAAAAGGTCACCAGAGGAGGCTGGAATCAGAAGCAAGAGAAAGCCTTTTAAAGTTGCGGAACCTCCCGCTAGGCACAAAGGGATCAGACCATTGTGAGCACTGAATGCTTTTCAGAAGAGACTGCCAGGACTTTCTTCCCAGTCTGGAAGCTCCTCTGCTAAAACCCATTCAGTGTCACAGCTGCACACAAGTCTGCACTGACCCCAGGTCTCTCACACAGAAGGTGAGAATTCTACCTCCAAACCACCACTGTCCCCCGTCTGAGAACTCCTGTTGTTGTTATTGGTCAGTGCCGTTGAGTCAGTTCCGACTCATTGCAAACCTGCATAAGGTTTCCAAGGAGCAGCTGATGGGTTTGAATTGCTGACCTTGTGGTTCGCAGTCCAGTGTCAACCCTACAGCATCACACCAGGAGTCCTCTGAGTACTGGGACACCTAAACTTATCTTCTAGAGCTGCAGCCTGCGGACCTGGGACGAACCAAGCAACATCAAACCAGGGCCGAGTTCAGTGACAAATGTCAAGAACTCTTCAGGTATCTGGGGCGGAAAAGCATCTACAGAGCAGGGAGAAAACCGGAAAGGGCGTGCAGCAGCCTTCTACACCAGGAGACGACGAGCAGATGTCCACAGAGCAGACACGATTGGTGCCCAAGTGCACCAGCAGCATGGGTCCTTCTTTATAAATGAAGAGATGATTTCTAGTAAGGGCTATGGGACGGAGGCCCAGTGCCCACCAAGTGCTAAGAGTGGGTACCAGGGTAATTTCCATAGGGAATACTGAATGTGCTGGTGGCTTCCAACTCATAGTAAAACCCTGTACAGCTTTCTGAGGAACGGCTCTGGTGAGTGTGAACCACTGACCTTGTAGTTAGCAGTCCAGTGCTTATCCTACAACGCCACACCAGGACCCCAGGACACTGAATACCTATGAGAATTATAGCTACAGAACAAGATGTAATTGTGGCAAACCTCACTTAAAACCCACAGTCGTCCAGTTGATTCCAACTCACAGGAACAAAGTAGAACTGTCCTATAAGGGTTCTTATGCTGACATCTTTATGCCATCATTTCTAAATCTTTGCCCCTGGGGAACGGCTGGTGGGTTTGAACTGTTGTTGACCTTCCAGTTACCAGCCCAGAGCCAAACCGTTGTACCATAAAGAGTCTATTATAGATTTCTTGTTGTTGTTAAGTGCCGTGGAGTCAGTTCTGACTCATAGCAACCCTGTATAGGGTTTCCAAGAAACAGCTAGTGGGTTTGAACTGCCGATATTGTGACTAGCAGCCCAGTACTTATCCTACAGCACCACACCAGGACTCCATAAGGCTATGACAATGATCAGAGGATAATCAGTTTATAAGACTACATCTAATTACACATAAAACACGATGGAGACAACCTAAATGTCCATCAGCAGAAGAATGGCTAAACACACTTTGGTGCATATACACAACGGAATACTACAAAAAGGTGAAGAGTGATGGTGAATCTGTGAAACTCTTCACAACATGGTTGAACCTGGAGGACATTATGCTAAGTGAAATTAGTCCATCGCAAAAGGATAAATATTGTATGAGACCAATGTTGTAAAAAGTAAAAAAAAAACAAAAAAACACCTTTTCCTGATAAAAGAAACAATCTATGATGTTTAGGGGTTAGACTTATTCATGGGCAGTATTTCATTCTGTTGTGTATAAGGTCACTATGAGTCGGTGCTGACTCGATAGCACCTAACAATAACAAAGAGTAAACCCATGTTGACATGTGTGACAGGCCGGGCAATATACAGCAAGAGGGAGGTTAGCACAGGAAAGACAAAGGTAGTGGAGAGACACAGGGAGGAATGCAATAGTTAAAGTGAACAGAGGTAAATACTGTTAACTACTGATGCATGGAGGAGATTGCAACCATTTAGCATAGTGGTGACGAATCGGGCTGCGAACCACAAGGTCAGCAGTTCGAAACTACCAGCTGTTCCGTGGGAGAAAGATGAGGTTTTCTGCTCCTGTAAAGATTTACACCACAGAAACCCTGTACAGGGTCACTATGAGTCGGAACAAACTCCATGGCACATAAATACAACAACCACAATGAAACAAAGTAAACTGATAGTCTGCTTTGTAAACCTTCACTCAATTCACAAAAAGTTGGGGGTAAAAAGAATATGTCTAACTATTTATCTTTATGTATACCTTATAAGAACATCTAGAATTATTATCTGTTAGTGCAAACAAAAGGAATTTCAGATGATAGGCTTCTCGGTAATTTTTTAATTCTCACCTTTGTAATTTGAATAATTTATAATAAGCAGAATTATTTTATACTACGAGTTTTATGGGGAAATTTTTTACTCTTCTTTCAAAATTGTTCATTTATAAGGCAGTGAGCAATAAGAGTACCAGCATAATTGGGGCTAATTTTTTAATGTTAAATTTCCATACACACAAGAACAATTTTAAAATATATAAGTCAAGAAAATTAATAAAATTTTTTTTTTTTTTTTTCCATGAAATGAAACCTCAGTTTGAACTGCATGACTTTGGCCAAATGCTTTCCCCTCAGCATTTAGTGGCAATTCTAAGTTCTCTCCACACATCTGATTAGAGAATTTGTCTCTGCTTTGACCCCAGGCTCCTGCAGCTGCCCCCCTGCTTCCTGACTTGGAGCCCACATCTGCACGTGGGTGCTCAGAGCAGAATCCCAGGCCAGACAGCAGAAAGGAGGGGAGACCAGGGCTGACCCCACCATAGAACAGGCCCCCTACTACCTGCTACATCTTTCTAGCTATGAGTCCAGGGACACACTGCCTACCCTCTCAAAGCATCCATTCACCCATCTCTATATGGAGACGTGCATCACCAGCACCCTCAAAAGGCTATGGACTGGGAACAAATCTTTACAGCGAGGACCATTCCCAGCCCTCCATACACAGGGTAGACCGGGATGGGCAACTTGGACATTGGCTACCCAAAATGGGGGGCTACAAAGGCAAGAAGTGACTGGCTTACAAGCTTTCAAGAGGGAACCTAGATCCAGAGGGCGTGGAGGAAGGTAGACTCTCCACTGAGTAGTATCCAATCTGTCTGGGCGGGGCAGATAAAATGGGGATAGGTCTCTTGTGGTACAACAGTGAATAATTGTTATCAAGACTGACTGTGAGGGTTGTAAATGTAAAGGTGGATGTTTTATAGCAAAAAGAAGGGAGTGATTGACTTTGCAGTCCAGGAGCAGAGGTCCATGGGTACCATCAAGGGCGAAGAGCAGAGTGCAGGACCCTACCCAGAGAAACAGTGACGCCAGAGATTGAGGTAGAGACGATGACATGGAAAGATGGAGCAGCTGGGGACTCTAGACCCAGAAAGGGAGAGGGGCTGTGTGCTGATGACCGGGGGGCAGGTTTGCAAGATATACCCTTTGGTTGGTTGTTGATGCATGGAGGGGACTGTAACCATGGCAATAAAACGATATACGATAGGATGAATGTAACGCTAATGTTCTCCCATGTAAACTATCACATAATTCACAACAAAACAAAAGGAAAAAAAAGACTATGGACTGGTTCTAATGAGTTCTGCAGTGGGGAAATGAGGTGGCCTGGAGTGACCACGCCTCTCTCCTGGGCTCACAGGATAAGTAGGACCGGGACTGACAGACAACAGAGAGAAGGACAAGTCAGGCTGAGGAACTGCATGTCATAAACAAAGGTGCAATGATGAGGACAGTCCACAGAGCAAAGAGGCCGTAAAGTCTGGCGGGGCTCCGTTATGCAGAGCACCTATGGCTCCCCATGGTGAGAAGAGGATGGAGTCCCCATGTTCTCCATACACACCTGCCCTCTTCCACTGGGCACACCACCATGACTTGGGGAGCAACTATCTTCAAGTCCTTCTGACCTCTCCCCCTACATGCCCCACCCCAGAAGCACCTTGATACTTAGCTAGGTATCACAACTGTCTACCCCTTCAAAGCTGTTGGAAAGAGATTTAGTTGTGAATCTCAGGCCAAGTCCAATGTTAGCAGAGTCAGAGCTCCCTAAAGGATGAGACAATTCGCTGGCTAAAGTCAAACCCATACCTGCTGCTGTCGAGTCAATTCCAGCTCTTAGCAACCCGACAGAATTTCCAAAGCTGTAAACCTTTACAGAAGCAGACTACCCTGGCTTTCCCCTGGGGAACAGCTAGAGGGTTCGAACCATTGTGCCCCCAGGGCTTCCAATCCAATGGCAGGCCAAGGCAATCCGACTATATCCTACAGGGTTAAGCCTGTCCCTGCCTGTAGCAGTCTGCTACTTGTCCCCAAATATTATTCTCCCCTTTGTACCTATGGCGTTAGATACACCACCAGCAACAGCACCACCATCACCACAAACTATCCGGCTATAGTGCTTAGCTTCCCTTGTGACTAACTGTACAGGGAAACATGGCTCCCAGTAGCCATGTGACTAAATGGTGACCAATAGGATGTGAGCAGATGGGTCAGGTGCACTTCAGGGGCATGCAGACAGGAAACAGACTTGTCCTCCAATTCTTCTTCACCTGACCCATCAATTAGAATATGGCTGCGCTGGTGGGCAGTGAAGCATCCACCTTGGACCATGAGGTAAAAGCCACCTAATAATAACATTGTGAATGTCAGAGCAACAAGACACAAGGAAATGACCCCAAACACCCAGGAGCTGCCACTGAACCTGGGACTACTTACGATCCATCATTACATGAGAGGGAAATAAGTCTCTACCTCGTGTTGGCTTTGCTGTTGTTGTGGGCCATGGAGCCAACGTCGACCCCCAGAGACCCAGCAGGACAGGGCCAACTGCCCACAGGGTCTCCTAGGCTGTAATCATCTCAGAAGCAGACTGTCACACCTTTATCCATGGAAAGGCTGGTGGGGGTCAAACCACTGACGTTTCAATGAACAGCCAAACACTTAACAAGCGTTATCACCAAAACCCAAGCGAAAGCCATCGCTGTCAAGTTGATTGCAACTTGTAACCCTGGAGGTCAGAGGAGAACTGCCTCATGGGGTTGCCAAGACTGTAAATCTGTAGAGAGGCACACCACCACATCTTCATCCCAGGCTGCCTTCAGTTTGCAGCTGAGCACTTTAGCCACTAGCGACACCGGGCTCCGTATTCTTACTGAAGTCACTGTTAGTCTGCCCTTGGTGACAGCCGCCTACAGCTCTGGTAGCGTAGTGGTTACGAATCGGGCTGTTAACGTCAAGGTCAGCAGCTTGAAACTACCAGCTGTTCCACAGGAGAAAGATGAGGCTTTCTGCTCCCGTAAAGATTGACAGCCTCGGAAACCATGTACAGGGTCGCTATCAGTCAGAACCTACTCCATAGCACACAACCCCCACCACCATCACCACAGTACCCCAACTAGATTTCACAAAAGGTCCTCAAGCTGTTATCTGAGAAGACCTGGTCAACGTCCATCTTTGCGGACCACAGAACCCAGTTGGGGGTTTACGTAGACCCCTCGGACCTTTGCGTCTCCGATTTCATTGGTTTGACATCACGGGCTTGCAAAGATGATTTACACAAAGGGTCTCAGAGCCAAAGAAAAGTGCTACATGCTAGAACAGTGAGAAAAAGGCACCTCGGGCCATACACATTCATTCCACATAGATTAAATAAATATAAAAGAAAAGAGATCAAAACACTAAAAACAGACTTTTGTTTTCAGCCAAGATAAAGTCTTAGAGACGGAATTTACCGTCCCATCTGAATCGACCACAAAACCCAGGCATTCTCAAGATAATGGATTTCAGACAACAACAGAACCACCACAAACCATGACCCCTGAGGAGCCGCCGCCTGCAACAGGAAAGCAAGCCCAGGTGAAGTCTGGCAGGGAGTCCAGGGAGACCCCGTGGCTACAGTTCACACAACAAGCCCCCACAAGGAGACAGTCGAACAGAGCATCCCACTCCTCAGCACATACATTCAGGTGAAGAAACAGCTCCAGGCTGGGAGAAGGAGGCTGTCAAGGCCCAGGAGAACACAGCTGGAAAGGGCCACAAAATCCAGTCTGCATCCCCTCGGCTGACAACATGTGGCTTCCACAAGTACTTGCTGGAGTGAATGGAGGAAAGGAGGGAGAGAGCACTTCCCGGGGTCCCACGATGTGCCAGGTGCCTTCCACCAGAATTCTGCCTCATGGAAGACTTCCACCTGAGGAGCTCTCCCTCCACTTGCTGGGCACACTAAGAAAGCCCGGCTGGGGGTGCCACGGCTGCAGGTGGGGCCGACAGGACTGCCCAGCGGGCTCAGGCACGTGGCTTTCCAGAATGGAGAAGCCCAGGCCAGACAACGGGGAGAAAAGAACTTTGGTTGTAGGCAGCCCTGGGCATGAATTTCCAGCTCCATCACAAATTCAGTTTGTGGCTCAAGGCAAGCTATGTGACCACTGAGCCTCAGCTTCCTCACCTGGCTACTGTGAGGATTAGAGATACTATGCATACTACCTTTCACACAGCACGTCCCGAATCAACGTTAACTATTATTACTGTTATCTTCATCCATCTAGGGTGGGGCCAGATTTGTTCCCAGAAGAAGGAGCCCTGCTGGCACACTGGTTAAGCACTTGACTGCTAACCAGAAGGTCAGTGGTTTGAACCTACCGGCCACTCCAAGGAAGAAAGGTGTGGCAGATGCTCACATATGATTTACATGCTCAGAAACCCACGGAGCAGTTCTACACTGGATCTCTGAGTCGGATCAGTTCAGTGGCACACCACACACACACACACACACATTTCCTGAAAGCTCTACGGCAGGAGGATATGCATGTTACACAGCGTTCACTAAATAACCCAGCCGGCCAGAGCTCTTACTGAGTACGCAGTGTTTCCATCATCGACACCAATCCCACTGCTGTACAGTCAGTTCTGACTCTCAGTGACCCTGTGGGACACAGATGCTGTCTTTACAGAAGCAGACTGCCACATCTTCTCCTTATTGGCTGGCAGCCGCGTGCTTTAGCCACTGCACCACTGCGGCTCCGCTTACACCATCCAGCTAGTCCTCAGAACACCACTAGGGAAGTGATCTGACAATATCACAATCACACAAAGGCCACAGAGAGCGTTCATCCTCAGCTGGGATTTGAACCCAAACTATCACCCTATGATGCGGTCTTTCTGGCACGCCAGGCACAAACCTCAGCTCCCAGAGCCGGGGGCCTGGCTTCCCTCCCAACCAGCTGGGTGTCAGCCGCTGGCCAAGCCACATGGCCTTCTGCCACCTGGGCTGGACAGTGGGTTTCTCATCCTCCTCCTGCCCCACCTATGAGGATTCTCAGGTGACCACAGGAGCTGTGGGGACCCAAAGGGGACCAGAGGAGCTGGGTCTGGTTTCGCCTTTCCCATGGGTGTTTTTCAGGGCTGAAGGGAGGCTGCAGGACCCAGCCCCCAGTGACTGGGGCTGATAAATGGGCCAGGGACTCTCACTGAGAACAGACGGGGAGCCCTGGTCCCCAGGTGTATCTCTAAACCAACAGCCCCTCCAAGTCCATGTCTCCTGTACTCTCTGAAGAGGAGGGGTTGTGACCCTTCCTCACGGTCCTCTCTCTGGCAGGCCACGTGGCTGCACACAGAGATCTGACCCGATGAGAAGAAACAAACTTCCGGCTTCTTCACTGTTCCAGGGAGGACTTGATACCCACACACAAAATCTCAGCAGCTCGGTTTATATGTCAACAGAGAAGCACTTCCTGCTGCAGTGGACAAACAAATCCCCATTCAAGTCAGAACAGCAGAGACAGCCAAGGTCCCCTCTCTCAGGTATCAGTACCACCTACCTCAGGGGATTTTTCAGCCCTTCCTTTACTGGGTTGTTTGTAAGTCACCATTAAGAATGGCTTCACTTGCCCTTTCCAGCCCTCTATAACTCCCATACAGTGACTGGGTGGGCCTATACAAGTGAGGTGTACGGAACCTGGGTCACCCTGGCTAGACCATGAGTCCCAGTGTCCTGTGGCTGAGCTCCATTTGGTGATCGAATGCAATTCGCTTCATTGTGTGTATGGTTACACCACTCCCTGCTAACTGAAAGATGGGCAGTTTGAACCCAGCAGTCAGTTGCTTCTCTAGAGAAAGATGTGACATCCTGCTTCTGTGACAAGCTACAGCCTGGGGACCCTCTGGGGCAGCTCTGCTCGGTCCTAGAGGGTCACTGGGGGCTGGAATCGACTCCACTCCATGGCAGTAGGTTTGGTTTCGACTGGGATGTGCACTGTCACTCCTGACTCTGTCAATGGAAGGAGCCATGGTGGCACAGTGGGTTAAGTGTTGGGCTGCTAACTACAAGGTCAACAGTTTAAATGCACCAGCCATTCTGCAGGAGAGAGATGAGGCAGTCTGCTCACATAAAGATTGGTTGTTGTTGCCTGCCAT
>NW_006408543.1:18403615-18432705 GCF_000296735.1 Chrysochloris asiatica | reverse complement strand
GGCTCTGACCCATGATATTGTTGTTGTTAGGTGCCATCGAGTCGGCTCTGACTCATGTGGTTGTTGTTAGGTGCCATCGAGTCAGCTCTGACTCATGTGGTTGTTGTTAGGTACCACTGAGTCAGTTCCGACACACAGACCCCACACAACAGAATGAAACAATGTCGGGTCCTGCAGCACTCTCACAGTTGTTGTTACCCATAAGCCCACTGCTGATGCCACTGTGCCAATCCATCTCACTGGGCATCTTCGCACAGCACCACACCAGGACTCCATAAAGATTTACAGCCTCAGAAACCCTAAGGAGTCCTGCTATGCAGTCCCATAAGGCCGCTATGAATCAGAATTGACTCCTTGCCAGTGGGTTTTATGTGTTTGTGAGTCAGGATTTGGTTAGGTTACACAGGCTTAGGCTATGTTTGTTATGTTAATGAAGCGGAATTAGGATGGAATGAACTCGTCCTTGCTTGGGTCACCTAGCAGGGGCGGGGCCTGACTATCACCAACAAAGAACAGCTGAGAGCAGTGTGATTCTTTTTGGACCAGGATCCTTGTGCTGAGAACCTCCCAGACCAAGGGGACAGAGACAGAGAGAGCTGTGAACACCAGAGCTGGTGAGAGGCAACAGCAGAACCAGGAGTCCGGCAGGAGACACTCTGGTGGGCTTCCCAGACCCCGAGCTGGACAGCTGAGTGCCTTAGGACTAAGGCAGACTGGTGGAGTAGGGTGCCCCCATGCACTTAGTGGCAGAGCTAAGGAGCACTATGAGGGCCTGAGGGGCCAAGAGGTCAGGGAGAGGCCTACCTGAGGTCCAACTCAGAGGCAACTCTCCTGAGGAAAGTGCTACATCCCTGCGTTTCTAATCCTGAAGCCAGCTACTTCTCCAATAAACCTATAATCATGAGTATTGTGAGTCTGTGTAGCCATTGCAGTGAGTTATCAAACCCAGCCGGGACACAGAGTGGTCCGCGGGAGGCGTAGCTGGCATCAGAACTGGTGAAAAGGTTGGAGAGAGGAGCCCTATCTGACCCCATCCCGGGAATCAGCCTTCTTGGGTTGTTGATGCTGATAATGACCCCCATCCCCTCTAGTGACGTTAGAGGAGGTTGCCAGACCATTTTTACACATAGGTTAACTTAACACAGGCTGGGCAGGGCTTCACTCCACTGTCCACAGGGTCGCTAAGAGTCAGAACAAGCTGATAGCACCTAACAACAACACCGTAACACTGGCACACTGTGACCTCTTGCTCCCCACACAGCAGTGTCAGTGTACAGTGCTGGTGTACAGTGCTGGTGGGAGTTGAGATTGGCACGCGTGGACACGGGATTCAATAGTGCCATCGGACCCAGAAGTGCCAGTTGTTAGAATTGACCCACAAGCGCTCTCACAGCACTATGACACACATTTCGGAACATTTGCTACACACAGCCCTGCTGCTGACAGCAGAGGACACAAAGCCCCCTGGAGCTTTCTCGACAGGGAGGGAGAAGTGGATCCTGGTGCACCCAATACACCAAGGAGACTGCCAAAGTCCGACTCAGACAGCCTGGTCACACAAACAGCCCGTGTCTTCATGCCTCCCACACTGAAGGACTTTGCTCTGACCAGTAAGACAGCAGTAAACACGACGCAAGCAGAGGCTCGGATGTGGGGTTCTCTGTGCTTCTCTGTCCAACGCCATGACAACATGCTCAGGCCAACCTGCAGGAAGCTAAGAGGTCACGGGGCACAGACCTGCAAGAGAGCCAGCTGGCCCCCAGCCACCCACAGAGGCACGGGCTCAGGAGCCAGCTGCAAGTCATGAAAACTCATCCCAGGAGGTTGTTTCAAGGCAGTGAGTACTGAGCAGGCTGCGAGGCAGCAACCGCTAACTACCTCAAAGTCTGCATGGCGAGGTGAAGGCTGGAATACATAGCAACATACCAAACCACTGTGTGTAAAAGGCAAAACAAACAAACTGCACACACACTGACTCATGGTGACCCCCTGTGTGTCTGAGTAGAACTGTTCTCCATAGGGTTTTAAACGGCTGGTTTCTCAGAAGCCAATCACCAGGCCTTTCTTCTAGGTGCCTCTGAGTGGACTCAAACTGTCAACCTATCAGTGAACATGCAAGCACGTTAGCTAACTGTACCATCCAGGGTTGTTGTTGTTGTTAGGCGCCGTCCAAGTTGGTTCAGAATCACAGCAACCTTATGCAAAACAGTACAAAACACTGCCCAGGCCTGTACCTTCCTCACAACTGGTGTTAGGTTTGAACCAACTGTCAATCCATCTGGCTAAGGGTCATCTTCCTTTGTGCTGACCCTTCACTTTACCAAGCACAATGTCTTTCTCCGGGTATCGGTCCTTCCTGACACCATGTCCAAATTATGAGAGAGAAAGTAGTCTCATCATGTTGACTTCTAAGGAGCATTCTGGTTGGTCTTCTTCCAACACAGATTTGTCTGTCTGGCAGTCCTGGGTACCTTTAATATTCTCCTCCAACACCGTAACTCAAATGCAGTGAGTCTTCTACCTAGGGGCTCCCACAGCACCCATACTTTCTTATACACGTACAGAGTAAATACTTCAGAATGACTCCCCACGACATTCATCAGCCTGGCTGTTTCTGTGTAAGGGAGCAGAGGACATGCACACAATGTCAAGCAGAGGTAACGTTAGCTGAATTTTATTTTCATGTACATTCATTGCCTACATAAAACTTTTACCAAATAATTTTCAAAGAAAAGAGATTGCACAACTTGAAGAAAGTGACTAGTATCACTGATATATTGGACATTTTGGACATATTGTCCGGAGGAAACAGTCGCTGGAGAAGGATGTCATGCTGGGTAAGGTGGAGGGTCAGAGAAAAAGAGGAAGACCTCTAACGAGATGGATCGGCCAGGTGGCATCATTGATGGACTCAAGTGTGGCAGCGGTAGTGAGGTTGGCCCAGGATCAGACATTGTTTCGTTCTGCTGTGCATGGGGTCGCTATGAGTCTTTTCTGACTCCATGGCACCTGACAACAACAACAACATCACTGAATCATGCCTGGAGGCACTGTTGCATTGGTGTATGTTTTATGAAATTTTTGTGAATTTTCATCAAAAAAGTTTTTTAAGTTAGAAAAAGAAAACAGATGGCCTGAATCCGGAGCAGTCGGCCTGGCTGTGCACAGGGGCGCTCGCGGGGCCTTGTCCAGCGGCCCAAACCAAATGATGGAGTTCTAGGTCCACGGTTGCTCCTGAAAGCCTGTGCCCAGCTCACCTCAGCCACCAGGCCCCCAGTGTCCTCCTGAGCCCTGGCATCTGTCTCACCTGAGGAGGACTGGACAGACTGTATCCGTCTTCTTCTGCCAGGATCTCAGTGGCCTTGAAGACACACCTCAGGGTCACCTCAGAGCAGCTTCCCCCAGCTCCATGGACCCCAGCTAGGTCTGCTTCTCACAGCACTTTGCCTATTCACTTCTCCGCCCATTTACAGAAGGAGCCCTGGTAGCATGCTGGGTTAAGCACTGGGCTACTACCCAGTAGGTCAGTAGTTGAAACCTACCAGGCATTCTGCGAGAGAGAGACAAGGCTATCTGCGCCAATAAAGACTGAAAGCTTCTGAAACCCTATGAGGCAATTCCACCCTGTCCTACAGTGTCATAGGAGTTGGAATCGACTCAGTGACAGAGGGTTTGGTTTTGGGGTTACTGGCACAAGGGACCCCTGGTAGCATAGTGGGTTGCTAACCACAGGATCAGCAGTTCAAATCCACTGGCTGCCCTGCAGGAGAAAGATGAGGCTTTCTGGTCTCATAAAGATTTACAGCCTCAGAGACCCTATACAGGGTCTCTATGAGTCAGAACCGACTCCACAGCATGCAGCAGCAGCACTTGAGACCACCACTCGTTTGTCAGTTTGTCCTAGTGTGCTGGTGTGTGTAATGCTGGGATGCTGGAAACTAGGCCACCGGTATTTTAACTACATCAGGGTCACCCCCAGTGGACAGGGTTCAGTGGAGGTTCCAGGTTAAGACAGGCTAGGAAGAAGGAGAGGTGGGCTACTTCTGAATGTTTAACCACTGAAAAGCTCATGAACAGCAGTAGTACACTGTCAGATACACCACCAAAGCATGAAAACATTATGAATAGCAGCAGGAAATTGTCAGATACAGTGCCAAAAGATGAGCTCCTCAGGTTAAAAGGCACTCAGAACACGGCTGGGGAATGCTGCCTCCTCAAAGGAGAGCTGACCATAATGACATGAAAGGGTTACAGCTTTGGGGACCTTCGTGTGCTGATAAGAGCATATCTCAAAATGAGGACAAACAGCTGCAAATATCCATTAATTAGAAGAACATGGAATGTATGAAGTATGAATCTAAGAAAATTGGAAGTTGTCAAAAATGAAATGGAACACATAAAAATGGATATTCTAGGCATTACCAAGATGAAATGGACTGGTATTGGCCATTTCTGAGTCAGATAATCATATGGTTTACTATGCCAGGAACTACAAATTGAAGAGGAATGGCATTGCATTTATCATCAAAAAGAACATTTCAACGTCTATCTTGAAGTACAATGCTGTCTGTGATAGGATAATATCCATATGCCTATAACTAAGATGAGTTAATATCACGATTATTCAAATTTATGCACCAACCACTATAACCAGTGATGAAACTGAAGAACCCTACCAATTTCTTCAGTCTAAAGTTGATCAGACATGCAATCGCAATTGAAAACTACCGGAGACTGGAATGGGAAAGTTGGAAACAAAGAGGAAGGATCTGTTGTTGGAAAATATGGCCTTGGTGATAGAAATGATGCTAGAGATTGCATGTTAGAATTTTGCAAGACCAATGATTTAGTCATTGCAATTATCTTTTTCAAATAACACAAAAGTGATTATACACATGGACCTCACCAGATGGAAGACACATAAATCATACTGACTATATTTGTGGGAAGAGATGGCAAAGAAGCTCTATCTCATCAGCCAAAACAAGGCCAGCAGCAGACTGTGAAACAAACCATCAGTTACTCTTATGCAAGTTCACGCTGAAGCAAAAGAAAATGAAAGCAAAATATGATCTTCAATATCTCCCACCTAATTTTAGAGACCATCTCAAGAACAGATGTGATGCATTCATGACCAAAGACCAGAAGAGGTGTGGGATGACATCAAGAATATCATACCGGAAGAAAGCAAAAGGTCATTAAGAAGACACGAAAGACAGAAAAGACCAAAATGGATGTTAAAAGAGACTTGAAGTTTGCTCACCAGCATAGAAATGCTAAATAAAGCAAATGGAAGAAATGAGGTGATACAAGAGTTAAACAGAAAAATTTCAAAGGGCAGCTCAAGAAGACAAAGTCAAGTGTGATCATGAAATGTATAAAGGAGTCATTTTGAACGGGTGTTAGCAGATTGAGAGACAAGAAAGCATTCCCGTTGCAGAAGCCTGCCCTGTGACTCAAAGAGACAAAGGTGTGATTTTTTTTTTCTCATTCTTTTTACTCATTTCCTCTCTGGTGACCAGAGGTGAGACGTGGACAAGCAGACACCCCCAGGGAAGGTCTGGAGGATAACATTAACAGCCACTCCAGTAAGCTCTGCTCCTAATCAGTCCTGGCTACTCCTGGACTAGTTCTCACTAGGAGATGCAGCTGAATGGACTTGAGAGGGAAGAAAAAGGGGGAAAGAAAAAGAAACAAGTTGACGACAGGTTAGAGAGGCACAGTGCAACCATCTTGAAATCTCTCAAGCAGCTGTGAAGGCAAGAAACCGTTAGGTAGAGAGACTTCCGGCAAGATGGCGGCCTGGGCAGGTACATTGCAATAAAAATAAGAGAGCCTTCCAGCCACTCCATGAGAGAAACATGAGGCTTTCTGCTTCCACAAAGATTTAAAAGCCATGGCCCCGGGTGAGCTTCAACCCAGGAGAAGGCCCAATGCCCAAGCAAAAGAAGAATTATGGAAGTATATTTGAATTTTCAGACCTCAAGATAGGACTTAATCCCAGTGAAGGGTTTGAGATGGGAGGTAGGAAGGGGTTTTGCCACTGTTATTTTGAAACTGTGACTTATACAATTGTTCAAACAAACAACAAAACAGGAAACAATCTATAATGGTTATGGGGGAGGTGAGGAGTTGGGGGGGCGGGAATTCATGGGCTAGAAGGCAGACACATCAATATAGGTGACAGGGCAGACAATATACAACAAAAGGGAGGTTGGCAGAGGAAAGATGAATGTAGCAGGAGACACAGGGAAGAATGTAATAGTTAAGATGTTGTTGTTAAGTGCTGTGGAGTAGCTTCTGACTCACAGCGACCCTGAATAGGGTTTCTGAGGAATGGCTGGTGAGTTTGAACCACCGACCTTGTAGTTCAAACTGACCTTGAGGTTCAGTGCTTATCCTACAGCGCCACAACAGTTAATTGAATAGAGGTAAATATGCTGTTTCCTGTTGGTACATGGAAGGGACGCCAAATATGTAATGAAGCAGAGTATATGATTTGTTCAATGTAAAACTAAGATTGCTCTGCTCTGTAAACTTTCACTCACCTCACAATATAATGTTAAAACAAAAACAACCCCCTTTCATACTAAGACATGTGGGGGAGTAGTGGCAGAAACAGTTGAGTTGGGCTGCAAACTGAAAAGCTAGCAGTTTGAGCCTACTAACTCGAGCCTTCTGCTTCTGTAAAGATTAAAGCCAAAAAACAACCCCTCTTTGAATCTGTTCCAATTCACAGTGACCCTGTAAGGCAGAGTGGAAGTGCGCCGTAGGGTTTCCAAGACTGGAATCTATGGAAGCAAACTGCTACTTTCTAGTTCCACGGAGCGGCTAGTTGACTAGAACCACCAACCTTTTGATGAGCAGCAGAGTGCTTAAACACTGCACCATCAAGGGTCCATAAAGGTCACAGCCAAGAAAGCCATATAACATACATCTACTCTGTCACTTGGGGGCCATCGTGAGTCGAAAACAACTTGACTGGCAACTAACAACAGATAAAATTTTATCATTATTGGATTGGAACTAAAACAACAAAATAAAATTAGGATTTGAATGTTGTTAAAAAAAAAAAAAAAAAAAGAAATGTGTAAAGACCTGGAGTTAGAAAATCAAAAGGGAAGAACATGCTCAGCATTTCTCAAGCTGAACTAAAATACATTCAAGTCTTGACTTACAATATTGAAGGATTCTATGGAGTCCTGGTGTGGCGCTGTGGGTTAATGCACCAGACTGCAAAGTCAGCTTCAACCGCAAGGTCGGTGGCTCAAGCTCACCACCCGCCCGTTCCTTGGAAACCCTATGTAGGGTTGGTATGTGTTGGAACTGACTCGATGGCATTTAACAACAGGCAAAATACTGAGTGATGCTTTCTGCTTCAAAATAAGATGGAAGGGCAGATCATTCCCACGCCCTCCATACAGAGTAGACAGGAATGGGCAACTTGGACATTGGCTACCCAAAGTGGGGGGGGGGGGGGGGGGAGGCCTACAAATGCAAGAAGTGACTGGCTTACAAGCTTTTAAGAGGGAACCTAGATCCAGAGGGCACGGAGGAAAGCAGATACCACTGAGTAGTATCTAATTTGTCTAGGCGGGGCTGATGAAAGGAGATGTGGATAGGTCTCTTGTGATACAGTAGTGAATAATTGTTATCAGGACTGATTGTGAAGGTTGCAAAATGTAAAGGTAGCAAGGAGGGGAGTAATAATCTTTGCAGTCCAGGAGCAGAGGTCCCTGGAATCATCAAGGGAGAAGAGCGGAGAGCAGGACCCTACGCAGAGAAGCAGTGATGCCAGAGATGGAGGAAGAGACGATGACGTGGAGAGATGGAGTGGCTAGGGACATTAGACCCAGAGAGGGAGTGGGGCTGTGTGCCGAAGATCGGGAGACAGGCTTGCAGGGTATACCCTTTGGTTGGTTGATGACGCATGGAGGGGACTGTAACCATGGCAATGAAACAATACACGATAGGATGAGATAGGATGAATGTAAAGTTAATGTTCTCCCATGTAAACTATCACATAATTCACAATAAAACATTAAAGAAAAGAAGAAGATGATGATGGAAGGAATATATAGAGTCATTGTACCAAAAAGAAATGGTTGATGTTCAACCATTTTAAGAAGTAGCATACGATCAAGAATTAATAGTAATGAAGGAATAAGTACAAGTTGTACCGTAGGCACTGACAGAAAACAAGCTTCCAGGAATTGATGGAAAACTAACTGAAATCTTTCAACAAATGTGTGCAGCATCTATGCCAGGAAATTTGAAGGACAGCTAGCTACCTGCACAACGAATGGAAGAGATCCATATTTCCAAACAGAGGTGACCCAACAAAATGAGAAAAACACTGAACGGTATCATTAATATCACATACAGGTAAAATCGTACTGAAGGTAATTCAAAACTGGTTGAAACAGTACATTGACAGAGAACTGCCAGAAATTCACGCCAGACTCAGAAGAGGACATGATACATCATTGTTGATATCAGATGAATCTTGGCTGAAAGCAGAGAATACTGCAAATATGGTTCTTGTGCTTTAATGACTACGTAAAGGCTTTCGATGGTGTAGAACATGCCAAACTATGTATAACATTGCTGAAAATGACTATTCTAAAATACTTCATTGTGCTGATGAGGAACCTGTACAAAGACCAAGAGGTAGTTGTTATAACAGAACAAGAGAAGTCTGAATGATTTAAAATCAGGAAAGGTGTGCATCAGAGCTATATCTTTTCACCATATTTATTCAATCTGTATGCTGAGCAAATCATCCAAGAAGCTGGATTATATGAAGAAGAACATGGCATCAGGAGTGGAGGAACACTCATTAACAACTTGCAATACACAGATGATACAACCTTGCTTGTTGAAAGTGAAGAGGACTTGAAATACTTATGGATGAAGATCAAAGACTGCAGCCTTCAGTATGCATTGCACCTCAATGTAAAGAAAATAAAAATTCTCATAACTGGAACAATAAATAACATCACGATAAATGGACTGAAGTTATCAAAGACTTCATTTTACTTGGTGGAAACAGCAGTCAAGAAATCAAATGACATATTGCATTAGGCAAATTTGCTGCACAAGACTTCTTTAAAGCATTCAAGAGCAAAAATGTCAGTTGAGGACTAAGGTGCGCCTGATCCAAGCCATGGTATTTTCAATAGCCTCATATGCGTGTGAAAGTTGGACAATGAATAAGGAAGGTTGTAGTTGAATTGATGCATTTGAATTATGATGCTGGAGAGCAATGTTATCAGTACTATGGACTTCAAGAAGGAAGAGCATGAGTGGAACGTGAGATTCTTACCTAGAAAACAGCGACAGCAGAGACAGTGGCAGAGGTGGTGGCTCAGAGAGACAGAGTGGTTTCAGGCTCTAGTCTCAATGGGGCTGTGTACCTGTGGGCAGGAAGCTGGCTTGCAGAATGTGGCCTTTTGACCCTTAAATGAGCATATGATTTTTGTTTTGTATGTGTGCATCACACATTTTTGCTTTGCTAATTTGTGAAATATAAAATGTAAATGGGGAAGAGGCAGAATAACTGTTGTTACATGGGATTGTAATCACTGAGATGAAACCAAGTATAGGATTTGTTGGATGTAAAGCTGAAGATCTTATCTATAAACCTTCACTCAACTCACAATAAAAAGTTAAAAAACAAAAACGAGTTGGAAATAGCAATACCAAGGAGCAAGAAATCCCTCTACTTGGTATATATCTCCATGAAATAAGAGCCATGACATAAGCAGATATATGCACACCTATTTTCATCACACGGCACTATTCACAATAGCAGATCAATGAATAGCCTAAATGCCTATCTATGGAAGAACAGATAAACAACCTTCAGTGCATACACACAGTGGAATACTACGCAACGTGGAAGAAAAACCATGAATCTATGAAACACCGCCTAATATGGAGGAACCTGGAGGACACTGTGCTGAATAAACTAGTCAGTCAACAAAGTGACAAATATTGCATGTGACCACTATTGTCAAAACGCAAGAAAAGGTTTTCATGCTAAAAGAAGCATTCTTTAATGATTACCAGGGGTGTGAGGGACAGGAAAGTAATTTAATGTCTAGAAGGTAGACACATGTCAACTCAGATGATGGGGAAAGCAATATACAAGAGGAAGGTTAGCAGAAGAATGAAGACAAGTGAAGACACAAGGAAGAATGCAAGGGTTAAAGTGGATAGAGGTAAACAGCGTTGTATACACAACCCTGCAACAACTGTGTCCTTATGGGAAGATACATGGACAGGTATACCAGCTGAATAGGTATGGGAGGGAGAGTGGGAGTGTACCCACAAATATATAAGAGTTTGACAGACTATTTGTACATGGATTGGGTTGCTAATCCACCAACAGCTCCTTGGAAACCCTACTTAGTGTTGCTATGAGTTGGAACTGTCTTGACAAAACTTAACAGTTTACCTTTGCTACAAACACACCTATGAATGTGGTGGAACATACAGGGGCAAAATGATGAAAACTTCTGAGACATTACCAGACATCTTAAGACAAGGAGTTGCTTGGCCTGAAGGTTTAAGACAACAGTCCCAGGGGACACCACAGCCAACAGGCATAGTTCACAAAGACAATGGTCTAAGTTCTACTTTGATTAGCAGCAAATGGGATCTTAAAAGCTCCTGAACAGTCACTTAAAGTGCAGCTATTAGTCTCTCTGTGTGCAGAGGAAAGAAGTGATGAAAACTGAAGACACTCAGAATCAATTAATCTAATGGACTGATGGACCACGTGAACATCCGTCTCCACGACTTCATGACCTAATTTTCAGCTAAGCGGTAAGTGGACACATGGGGAGACATGAACCCTAGTTAGGAATGCTCACCATGGAATGGTCAACCATTCAAGATTCCAAGGCGACATTTACCAGAGGACACAGTTGGCATGGAGGGTGGAGTGGAAGTAGGAATCACAGGGAGGAAGTGGGAGAACTGCTGTTACATGGAGGGGATTGCAATCATTGAGATGAAACCAAGTGGAGGATTTGTTCAACATCAAACTAATAATCTGCTCTGTAAACCTTCACTCAATTCACAAGAAAAAGTTGTTTTTTTTTTAAAAAGTACCATGGGAAAAAAAAAAAGTACCATGGACTGCCAGAAGAACAAACCAATCTGTGTTGGAAGAAGTGCAGCCTGAATGCTCCTTAGGAGCCAGGATGGTCAGACTTCGTCTCTCATACTTTGGACATGGTATCAGGAGGGGCCAGTACCTGGAGAAGGACATCGTGCTTGGTAAAGAACGCCCCCCCCCACCCCCAGCAACAAGCTGGACTGACACAGAAGCAGCAATAAAGGACTCAAACATGACAAATGTGAGGACGCTGCAAACTGGCAGTGTTGTGTTCTGTTGTGCAGAGGACAACAACAGCAAACAAAACAGGTCAGATCTCTGTCCTCAAAACACTGGCCTTCTGATCAGAGGAGGAAGTGGATAAACGCAAGGTCAGTCAGTGCTAAGAGACATCCAGACAATGTGGCAGGGAGTGACTGGGAGGTAACTTAGATGACTAAACACAGCCGGCCATGCCAAGAGCTGAGAGGAGACTACTGGAGGTGAGGGATGGGCTCGTGTACCAGCCCCAAAGTTGGAACCGACTAGACTGCAATGCGTTTGGATTTGGTTTGGTTTGGTTTGGTTTGGAGGTTTTCAGCAGGTGGATGAGGTGATCTGCTTTGGGTTTTTAAAAGGTTCCCTCTATCTGCTATGTTGGGGAGGTGTGGGAGTGGGGGGCAGAGAGCACACTGCAGTCAGGTAGAGATGACTAGGGGCAAGCAGATGAGAAAGAGCGCAGGAAGGGAAAAGGAGAATGAGTCGGCACGTAGTTTGGAGGCAAAATGTACAAGACTTATGAACGGACTGGGTGTGGTAGACAGAATAAAAAAGTATCTTTTAATTGCCGTTGAGTTAGTTTCCACTCATAGTGAACCTATAGAACAGAGCAGAACTCTTCCGTGGGGTTTCCAAAACTGTCATCTTTATGGACGCAGACGGTCACATCTTTCTCCCAGAGTGACTGGTGAGTTCGAACCACCAACCTTTTCATTAGCAACCACGAGCTTTAACGACTATACCACCACCAGGACTCCTTAGATGAAAAGATGCCCACGTTGTAATCCCTGGAGTTGGGGGATATGCCTCCTTCCATGGCAACAGACTGCAGTGTGACTAAGTTAAGGATTGTGAGCTGGGAAGATTATTCTAGATTATCCAAGTGGAGCTGATGGGTCCTCACAAGAGGAAGGTAGAAGGTCAGAGCCAGAGGAAGAGGTTGATGACAAGACAGGAACCATAACCAGAGAGAGAGACTGAAGGAGGCTACAGCGGTGCTGGCTTTGAAGATGGAGGGAGAGACCACAAGCCAAGGCATGCCAGCAGCCTTTAGAAGGTGGAAAACAAGGACCCAGACTCTCCCCTGAACCTCCAGAAGGAACACAGGCTTGTGAGCACCTTGATTTTAGCCCAGTGAGACCCACTTCCAACTTCTGACCTCCAAAACTATATAAGAGAATAATTTTGTGTTGTTGTTGTTAAGTGCCATCGAGTAAGTCCCAACTCATCGTGACCCAGTATAGGGTTTCCGAAGAGTGGTTAGTGGGCTTGAACTACCATTCTTTCAGTTAGTAGTCCACTGCTTACCCTACAGCACTAAACCAAGACTCCAAATTTGTGGTAGGTCAGTAAATGTGTGACTTTATTACAGCAGCAATAGGAAACTGATACACGAGGAACAAGGAAAGAGGGAAGAAAGAGAAATCCTCTATTTTACACTTTACAATGGTACGGATAACAGTACAACTAGATCGTTTATTGAAGTGAAAAAAGACCAAGGGGGTGGGGGTGGGGGGCAAACAGCAGTTGCTGTTGAGTTACTTCTGCCTCACGGGCCCTGTGAGCTGTAGGAAGAACTGCTGCATGGGGGTTTTAAGGCTATGACATTTTGGAACCAGGTTGCCAAGCCTGTCTTCCAAGGCACCTCTGGGTCAGTGCAAATCGCCAACCTTCCAGTTAATAGGTAAGTGTCGCTCAGGAAGACCAGGAGGGGAAAAACAAACAAACACACCAACAAACAAGAGTTCTGCTTTGGCCAAGTTCACCATGAGATGTCACTCATCATCATCATTCAAGTCAGTAGACTAAGGTTTGGATCAAGGTGGAGGAGACTGAAGAACCAGAGAAGAGAAACCAACAGTGTATCTGTTACAGAAATAGAGATTAACCAGTGTTTCCAGAAGGAGGAGGAAGTGGCCAAGTGGCTTAAAAGCTGCTGGAACATCAAGTAAAATAAGAACATAAATGTGTCCCTCCTTGTCCAGAGCAAAGAAGACTGAAGAAAATCAAAGATTCAGGGAAACAATTAGTCCCAAGGACTAAAGAACCACATGAAGCACAGTGTCCACTACCCAGTAACTAGATGGTAGGTAGCCAGTTACCACACCAACCACTCTGATCAGAATCACAACAGAAAAAAAGTCCTGGACAAAGAGGGAGGAGGGAAAAATGTAGCATAACATTAAAAACATTTTTTTAAAAAACAGACTTACTCATCTGATAGAGACTAGTGGAACCCCCAGGACTCTGGCCTTTAGACAGCCTTCAAGCCTGAGACTGAACGCACCCCAGGGATCAACTTACAGCCAAACAGAAGACAGGCCTAGAAAGTGAACAATTAACACCAGGCAGGCTAGACTCAGTACAATCAACGGTAAGAGCCCACAAGGAGAGCTGCTGCCCCAAAGCAAAGCTCAGAAGCAGGAAGGGACAGGAAAGACTAACAGCTGGAAATGGGGAGCAGAGTGTGGTGATATTGAGGGGACTGCAACCAATGTCACAAAACAAGAAGTATATAAATGACTCAACAGAAGACTAATGTGCTCTATAAACCTTCACCCCAAACTACAAAAAAAAAAAAAATTAACCCAAATTTTTTAAAGAGGAAGAAGAACACAGATGTAGCCATTAGATTTGGCAACCTGGAGACAACATCAGAGGGTGATCTCGAGTATTCTCTGGGGGGGGGGGGGGTGTAATGGGGAACACAGGTCACTGACCGAGGGTGGGGAAGACAGATGGTGCTCAGAAGAGGCTCCGATAGGACAAGATGGCCACACTGAGTAAAGGGCATGTCTGTGTTAACAGGGAATTCTAGGGCACCTTTGTATGCTGAAGAGAATGATCTTGGAAAGAGAGAGAGAGAGACAGAGACAGAGAGACAGACAGAGAGAGAGAGAGAAGAGGAGAGAAGAGAAAGAGAGAGAGAGAGAATGAGAATATTGGTCCTGAAGCCCTGAGAAACACAAGGGTTTAAAACAAAGGCAAAAGGGCTTGTCTGCCTTAGAAAGGAACCAAAGTCCCCAAGCACAGTGACAGGAGGGAAGGCAGATAACTTCAGTAGAAGGAAGGGGGGGAGGGGGACTTCCCTAACTGCTTTTATTTTCTCATTAAAGTATAGGAACAGACCAAACTTTATGAGAGGGTGGTAATCAAAGGATGTAAAAGGTCTGAGAGACCTGTGAGACAGACGTTCTGAAAAGCAGAAATGTAAACATACTGGGGTGGGGGCGGTGTAGAACCTTTTGAGGGATTGGCTCTTTCACTGCAAGTGGTCAGCAGTTTGAGTCAGCAGCCTGCTGCTACACAGGTGCAAGCAACGAGCTGGCAGACTGTTGGGTTTAACCCAAGGGCAAGGCATGGCCAAGTAATAGGATGGAGAAGAGAAGAGCACACACTTGTTCTAGATAATGTGGACCAGCTGTTCCAACACTTAGGGCACATCCCGTCATCTTCCCCTCAACCCCTCAAATGGCTCCCCTCACCCAAATGAAGGCCCAAATCCTCGTAACTGCTCTCCTTAGTTCTTATCTATATGACATGTAACCCCAGTGCTTGGGACACAGTAGGTGTTCGATATTCGTGCAATGAGTCAATCAAACAATCAGTCTCCTCTTCGTGGACAGGGCTCAACCAAGTCCCTGGTCTCAGGAGATCCACTTGGGGGGACCTGACACACAGGCGGGTGAGATGGTGGACAAAGATTCAGGTGTTCCCATTTCTACCTCAGGGCCCTGACTAGTCCCACCATCAAAGTTTAAACTGAGACCCAGTCTGGAGGGCATTTGGAACTCTTGACTGAAGGCCAAGAGGGCAAAAGTCAAAGACGAAAAAGGCCAAGGAAGCTGGCAGGAACAATATTCTGGGGGAATCTGGGTAGTTGGAATACAAGCTTCATGCCAAGGACTCCATCCTACATCCACACATACTGCAGAAGCTGGAAGGATGGGAGTATGTGGGAAAAGAAGATAATCTGTGCTCTATTGCAGAACAGACAATTCAACTGGATTCCCACACACACTTCCTCTAGAGAAATGTAGTCTACGAAAAGAAAGGTAGCTTGAAAGTCATTAGCTTGACCCTGAGTTGGTTTGGCCTGTCCCCTGAGCTCAGCAGGAAGTGACTCTAACAGGGAGGGATTTTATCAGACCAGACCAGCCAGCATGGAAATGGCTCTCAGGAAGCCAGTTCCACACAGTCACCGAGCCTCCTAGAAGCTTCAGAGTCCCGATCCAGTCCCTGCCCTCAAGGATCCTGGTCAGTAGGGACACAGGCGCCACATGTCCTGGTGAGGTGATGTGGAAAAGACCACCACAGACCCTCAGAGGAGTGTCAGAGCAAGTGAGAACTCAGGAATTTCTCCACGTGATGCATGATTTCTCTAAGTGAAATTCTAGACAGAAAGTAGACTCGACACAATTGGTGTGTGTGGTGGGGCAGAGGCAGGAGAAAGCTACCACAAGGGCTGGGACCAGCTTCAAGGAGCCCGAGAGGCCCGAAGCACAAGACTTGTCCAGCCTAAAAGCACAAGACTCACCACAGAGCCAATTCCGAAGGGAAACTGGCATTTACTGCTGGTCTCTAGGCTTGGCACCCAGAGCAGCGTCACCCAGTTGACTGGACATTCCTCCCAGGCCGCCTGACATAAGGGAAAACACTGGTTCTTGTCAGGGTCAATGATGTAGACTCTGCCAGGGCCCGTGAGGGCAGTTGCCCAGGGGAGCCCGGGCTCAGTGTGGAAAGAAGAAGAGCATGGAGTTCACGTGAGGAGAGAAAACAAGGTAGGAATCCAGAGCCGGTGCTCCAGTGCACTTAGGCCTTCAGGCCTTGGGAACTGCTCACTCAGCAGATGTGCCCATGCTGAAGACAGCCTTGAAAACCCCGTGGAGCAATTCACAGGGTCACCAGGAGTCAGGAGCGACTCAGCGGCAACCAAGAACCACAACCTACTGTGTGTCAGAGACAATTTTTGGTACTTGTTGTTAACTGCTGTCAAGTCATTTCCAACTCATCGCAACCCAGTATGGAGTTTCCGAGGAGCGACGGGTGGGTGTGAATCATTGACCCTGTGATTAGCAACCCAGTGCTTACCCTACAGTGCCATATCAGGACTCCATTATTGGTGCTTAGGATCCTGGTATGGTGCTGTAGGATCAGCACTGAACTGCAAACGACAAGGTTGGTGGTTCAAACCCAATACAGGGTGGTTATGAGTTGGAACCGACTCGATGGCACTTAACAACAACAACAAAAGGATATTACAATGAACAAAACAAGCAAAAATGCCCATCTTCGTGAGGTGGAAGGAGCCCTGGAACTATGTGTTAAACACTGGGCTGCTAAACACAAGGTCAACAGTTCAATCCCGCCAGTGACTCTGCGGGAGAAAGACAACGCTGTATTCTCCTGTAAAAATTGACAGTCTCTCAAGAGGGAGCCTAGATCCAGAGGGTGTGCAGGAAGGTAGAATCTCCACTGAGTAATATCCAATCTGTCTAGGCGGGGCTGATGATAGGAAATGGGGCTAGCACTCATGTGGTACAACAGTGAATAATTACTATCAGGACTGACTGTGAGGGTTGGAAATTTAACGGTACACATTGTGTAGCAAAAGGAGGGGAGTGGTTGACTTTGCAGTGTAGGAGTGGAGGGACTATCAAGGGAGAAGAGTGGAGTGCGGGACCCTACCTAGAGAAGCCAGAGATGGAAGAAGAGATGCGGATGTGGAGAGATGGAACGGCTAGGGACTCTAGACCCAGAGAGGGAGAGGGGCTGTGTGCTGACAACCCAGGGGCAGGCTTGCAGGGTATACCCTTTGGGTGGTTGATGATGCATGCAGGGGATTATAACCATGGCAATGAAAAGATATACGATAAGATGAATGTAAAGCTAATGTTCCCCCATGTAAACTACCACATTGTTGTTGTTGTTAAGTGCCGTCGAGTCGGTTCAAACTATCACATAATTCACAATAAAAACATTAAAAAAAAAAAAATTTACAGTCTCAGAAATCCTAAGGAGCAAGCAGTTCTAATGTGTCCTGTAGGGTCAGGACAGTCGGAATTGACTTGATGTCAGTGGATGGTAGAGGGTCACATTCACCTGTGCATCCCCACTATACATCACGTACCCCTACATTCTCTCTCGAATGGCTGCAAGATGAGGACCCTGGGGGCTGTCAGACATGAGCGGAAGCCTGCGTTCTACACGGACAAGCTCTGGGACGAGTTACCTGACCTCCCTGCACCTTCATTTCCTCTTCTCTAAAATGGGATTCCTAACAGCACCTCACTTAGGAAGCTGCTATGATGATTTTCAAACAGAGTTAAGTAAAACATTTCAAACATTTTTTTAAATAGCTGTTCATTTTCCAAACTTTCTCTCTCCAGCTTCACTGGGAGCTTATTCACCCTCCTGAGAGAGGCTGGTTCTGAGCACCAGCCCCTCTGCCATCTCCTTCCTGGGTGAAGGAAGAGAGGAGGGATTTGGGTACTGCTGCTCCAGGGTGAAGGAGACCTCCCTGGTAGCACAATGGGTTAGGCACTGGGCTGCTAAATGCAATGTCAGAAGTTCAAACCCACTAATCACTTCTTGGGAGAAAGATGAGGCTGTCTGCTCCTAAAGATTTACAGTCTCAGAAACCCTATCTGTGGTGACCATGAGTTGGAATTGGCTCAAAGGCAGTGGGGTTTGGTTTGGTTCCAGGTTGGTATCCCAATATCTCCCAGTTTGTTCTGGTTCCATGGAGTTTGTGGCTGGTGCTGAGCCGCGGATGCTGAGAGGTGGTATGCACCGAGGCCCTCAGGAGTCTCCAGCCTCCTAAACCCTCATCCCCACGGAGGAGACTCTCCTCAGAGGGTCAGTGCTGCCCTGGTCCTCATCCCATAAGCCTTCCCTGGACGAAGTGGACCACTGCTGGTCTCCAGCAACGAGAGCCCTTCCTGTGGTACCAGTCTGCTGCTGGGACGCTCTCTTATCCCTGGAGCTCTGAAGCAAGCTAGGAGAGGGTGGGAGCCACCAGACTGACCAGGGCTCACTTTCAGGGCTGCTAACCACAAACATGGTATTGGAGGAGAATATTAAAGGTACCATGACTGCCAGAAAACAAACCAATCTGTGTTGGAAGAAGTACAATCAGAATGTTCCTTAGAAACCAAGATGGCCAGACTTCATCTCTCATACTTCAGGAGGGATCAATCCCTGGAGAAGGACATCATGCTTGGTAAAATGGAGGGTCACCAAAAAAGAGGGAGCCTCCCAATCAGATGGATTGGTACAATGGCAGCAGCAACGGGCTCAGGCGTCACAATGACTGTGAGGATGATGAAGGACCGGGCGTTGTTCCATTCATTATGGGACGGAGTCAACTCTATGGCTCCTAACAACAACAACAAACAACAACAAGCCAGCAAGTATGTTACTCTCAGGAACCTTGCATCCAGACCTGGACACCGGCTACCAGAGGGACAATGCCCATTTTACTCCCTTCCTCTCCACCGAGAGAACAGCAGAATGCAAGAGTAATGGGGCAACTCTCCGGGATTCCCAGAAAATCCGCCTTCCCCTCTTCTCTGTTCTCACAGCGACACTGGGGAACCTGTGGTTTTGTCCTCACCTCCAAGCTCATGATGCCCTTGGAGGCCCCCTCATCCAACACCAGGGAGGAGAAGGCTGAAACACTCACTTGTCCTCTCAGAACTCTGAAGACTTTGAGCGCTTGGCCTTGGGCACAATTGAGTACAACAGGAAGCAACGCAAGACATTAACTGTCGACTGTTATTATCGCTGTCTTCCTGCCCGCCCCCCACCCCTTGACCTTCTGGAAAGAACCAAGCATCTGACTTTCCAAACCCAGTTCTCTCCACTTAGTCAGGGAGCTTTCAGATGGGGCTGAAGCCTGAAACGACATTATCTAAGTTACTGCTCAGTCCAGGCCTCCAGGTAAGGAATGAGGCTTGGAGAAGTAAGTCCCGAGGCCAGACAAGCGGCATGGGGTAGCCCTGGGCAGGGCCTCAAGGGTCGCTGTCACCTTTACTTCCTGAGGGAGCGAACAGCCACCCAGGCTTACCCAGGACTTTCAGGACTCAGACCTGGATGGTCTCAGGCCAACCAATAAGAGCTGGTCCCTCTACCCGCTGTCCACACCCCAGGTTCCAGGGTGGTGGAAGAATACTCTTAGTCTCATGCGTACAGCTGTGCCTGCCCTCCCCAGGCTGCAGAGACCCATTCAATTTTGTAACTTGGAAAATCGTGTCTAAAGTCTGGCTCTGGAGCCCACTGCACCACAATGACCGGAGTCCGTAGTGAATAATCCCGCTTCCTGAACCCCCACCAAGGCCTCCTGGGCCAGCGCTGGGGCTGAGTCCCCAGCTGCCATGACTGTCCAGCAGTTGTCTGAATTGTGAGCTTGTTGTGGGCTGCTCTTCTGACGTCCCTCGTGCTGTTCTCCTACACAGTAGGTGCTCACTGAAAGCCAAGCGAAGTGTGGTGGAGGGCGGGGCTTCCAAACCTGCCTGACCAGGTAGCTCTCCTGAAGCTCAGTTTAAAACTTCAGATTTCCAGCCCCCATCGTGGACCCCATCTGTTGTTGCTAAGTATAGTCAAGTAGGTTCCAACTCATAGTGACCCTGTATAGGGTTTCCAAGGAGCAGCTGGTGGGTTTGAACAACTGATTTTGTGGTTAGCAGTCCACAGCACCACACCAGGAGTCCTGGGCAGCTCTGGGAATCAGTAATGTTCACAAACCAGTAGTCCCTATGCTTCCGGGGAGTTTGTTTAGAATGCAGAAGCTTGAGCCCTGCCCCAGATCTGCTCCTCCAGAGTCTCTGGAGACAGGGCCCTGAATCTGGGAACTAGTGATTCTTTGATCGGACACATTTAGAGAAACAGGTGTCATAGAATAAGTGGTGAAGCGACAGTCAAAAGCGGGCAAGAATCCAGGTTCAATTGGCATCTCTGAGCTCTGGCTCATCCCTGGAATGAGAAACCCCATCCCTGGACTCCTAGAGTTGCACAGTACCCAAGGGAAAGTTCATGCGCAAATTCGGGCACACAGCAAGCCCATGAAATGCTGGCTCAGTCATGTTCCCTACAGGCACGGTTTTACATCCATGAAACCAGGACAATGAAAGCTTCAGAAGGTGACGTGATGTGCAGAAGGTCACATGTGGGGCAAAATCACAAGGCGCTGATTCCAGGCCTCAGAAAGAGCCACACAAGACCTGCTCTGCAGAGCTCTGGCTCGTCCACCACCCACTACACACAACCAGTAGAGACAGACAACACTCCTCCATTACGTTTCCTGTGGCACGTGGCTGTCCTTCCTTTCTGTTTTATACAGCGTCCATCTAAGCTCCTGTCTGCCAGCCAAGGACTTGCTCCTCTTTTTTTTAAGTTTCTGTTGTGACTGGAGTGAAGGTTTACAGAGCACATCACTAGTTTCACTGGTTCATCTTCGATGGAACATCACTCATCCCACTTCCTCCCTGTGTTTCCAGTCCTCCGTCTTTCCCAAAACTTTTGAATTCTTTCCTTGGGTAAATGCTGCCCTTTTGATCTCAAATGGTTGGCCACTCTAAGATGTGCATCCCTCATTAGTCTTGTCCATCCTCTATAACTATCTATTGCTTGGCTGAAAGCTGAGCCACTGGGTGAGGTCAGCTCCAAGCCTGAAGGGCAGCCAATGGCCATAGTCTCGGGGTCCCACCAGTCTCCATCTGACCAGTAAGCCTGGCCTTTATCATGATTTTGAGTTCTGTTTCACATTTTCTCCCCATTCTATCCAACATCTTCAGACTTGGCAGTAGCAGTTGGGAGCCATCTACTTCCTCTGATCTCAGGGTCATGGAGACTGGTTCACACTGTCTATTAGTCTAGCGGCTCAATTGTTTCCAAGCATTTCTCTTTACTCTGGACAGGGAAAGATCAATGAATAGTTGCACCTTAGCTGGCTGCTCATGAGCTTTTAAGATACCAGTCGCTCTGTCACAAATGTAAAAGTAGACGTTTTGTAACAAAAAGGGGGGAGGAGTTAAATCTAATCTTACAGTCCAGAAACAGAGGACTCTAGGACCATCAAGAGAGAAGAGCACAAGCAGAATGTGGGACCCTATCCAAAGGAGCAGCGACACCAGAGATGGAAGCAGAGATGAGGACATGGAGAGAGAGAGCAGCTGAGGACTCTAGACTCATGGAAAGAGAAAGGCTGTGTGCTGGCTGCCAAGTGCCAGGAGATAGGCTTGCAGGCAGAATGTTACTTTCAGTTGTTTAAATGATTATATATTCCTGAGCGTTTTTGTGTACATTCCCCCCCCACACACACACAATAATAATACAGCAAGGGAATAGAAGCAAAAATACTGTTGAATGATCAGGCACAGAGGAGATTGTAATCAATGCAATGAAATGATAAGTGTAAAATTGATGTTCTCCCATGTAAACTATCACTTAAGTCACAATAAAAACTTAAAAAAAAAAAAAAAAAGATACCAGTTGCTACTCACCAAGTGGGACACAAAATACCATCCCTGTGGACTATGCCAGAGCACTCTCATTCTTATCTTGGTAGCCAATAAGAACGGTTCTGAGCGGTCTCAGAAAAACCCTCTCTCCTCCTGGTTTCTCAGATGAAGAATACTGGCTTTCACACACGTCAAAGGCCCACAACCCTCCACCGCCTGCCAAGTATGAGGTCACTCAGAGAGACAGGAAGCCACCCACGTGAGGTCATCATGAACTGGGGACAAGCGTACACCCAAATATCCCGTGCACAGCTGGCCAGGAAGCTGGGGCTGGGTGCCCTCCAGGTAAGGGTGGAGGTGTACTAGTTAGAGCTGAGAGTGGCACACGCAGTCTGCGCTTGGTGGTTTGAACCCAGCCAGCAGCAGAGCTCTGCTTCTGTAAAGATGACAGCCAGGAAAAGCTGACGGAGTAGTAAGTAGCTCTACTCTGCCACATCTGAGGTCAGCATGAGTCCAAACCAACCTGGCCACAGAGGGTTTGGCTTGGGTTTTTTGGGTGCAGGTTACAATGCCTTCAGTAGCAAGCAATAACCAAGCACTCAACTCAGTGTGGCTTCCAGGAGAAGTAATTTATTATCTTCCACAACAGAAGTCCAGGGAGAGCTGCCTGGGGCGTGGCCATCGGCAGCTCAGGGACTAATAGGGAGCACATGTTCTTTTTGTCTCTCTGCTCTGACCTCCTCAGTGGGTCATCCTGGGCTGGCTGTACTCATGGCCACAAGATGGCCACAGCTCCTGGCCTCCTAGACTTGAACAACAATTTCCAGAGGACGAAGAGAGACCACCTCTTCCGATATCTGCCTCCTGAGGCTGTATAAACCTTTCCCATAAGCCCCCTCAACTAAGTAGATGCCCCTGATGCCTCATTGGCCAGAGCTAAATCATGTGCCCATGCCTAAGCCAATCACAGACCAGGGGAGTAGGCACATGGAAGCACTGACAGAGGAATAAAATTGGGACTCCCTCAGGAAAGAGGAAAATAGAAGCCATTGGCGACTCCAACTCACTTGACCCAACTCGACCCAACGCTAAACACGGGTCCTTGCAGGACTTCACTTCTCAATGACCGGATCTCTCACCCATAATTCCCAAACTCAGTCTCTAAAATCCTGACAGCTGGTTTTTGTTGTTAGTTAACTTACTGGACAGCAAAGCCTGAACTCAACTGACACGAGGCTATTTAGAGTCCATTATTCCTTTCGTGACAATTGTTCATATGCTTTGATGCAGACACAGTGACCGATGACGTCAAGGTACTGCCCCAGGCCTCGCTGGGAGCGTCACCTAATGAGCAGATACGCACCAGATGCTTAAAAGTGCTGCCTTCTGAAACGCCTCTGGCCCCAAGGGCTTCAGAAAAAAGTGGATGTGTGTCACCACTTACAGACGCACCGACTGAGGTTTCACCTGGTCAAGGAACTGAGACGAGAAGCAGAGCTCTACTTTGAACTCAGGCAAATGAACCCCAGGGCCAGAGCTCTCTCTCCCACTCAGCGGATGGTTCTGCCGCTGGCTGGCTGGTGGCCTGAAGGAAGACCTCCTCCCTCTCTGAGCCTGTTTTCTCATCTGTACATTGAGGAAGTTGGGCTAAATCAATGGATCTCCACGTTTCCTTTTCAGTATTTCAGCCCTTCCTTCAAAGGAAACCTTCAGCAAAAGTAAAACTACTGCACTGCATTTACAACCACCCAACCTTCTCAGGTGCCCCCGACCCACCACTCCAGCTCCTAAAATCTGTGTCCAGAGGGTCTCCTCCCGAGCAGAAGTTTGATAACTGTTACCGTATAATCTCTAAGGTCTCATCCTCTTCTAACGTGGTGAGCCATTTGAACCAGAGCTGGACAGAGGTCAGCTTTTGATCTGCGGGAGGATTCCTGCCCAAAACAGCTAAGCAAAGGTGGGCAGACAATAAGCAAGTGAGTAAGGATGGAGGTGGAGGTGCCGGCTCACAGGACATGCTGGGGAGGTTGGTGGCATCAATCAAGCAGATGAATGTCCTCCTCCCTCCCAATACTGAGCCTAGAAATCCCTCCAGTCTGGAGGCCAGCAGTAGAGCCATCCCAGGAGTAGCAGAAAGTCCAGACCTGGGCCCCACTGCCCTGCCTACAATGCCTCCCTCAGAGCCATCAAGAAATTACTGTCGAGTAAGTGACTCTTTTGAATCCAAAAATAAGGTCGTGCAGAAAGGCATGCCCTTCGGAGGGCAATAGAACAGTGTTTGGAAGTAGGACAGCTGGCCTGGGAAATTCAGAACATAGGGTGACCAGAGGTCTCAGTGGCATCCTTCCCATCCTCTGGGGGAAGCTGGACTTCCAGGAAGCTGTGTTGCTCCAAGAACATACGAAAAAGCCATCATCCCATACACAGCCACCCAACCTTCTCAGTTAAACCTCAGCCTTGTTTCCAAAGAGGACCCTCAGGGCAACCAGAGAGGCCACCAGTCCACCATTAGACTACCTTCTGCTTGAGAAAACTACAGAGGCATATGTGAAACCGGGGGCCTGCAGAAGGCCACAATAGACAAGCCCCTTCTTCCAAGCAACACAAGCCTATCAGCTATGGCAAATGTCAGACCTTCACTCCCACTTAATGGTCTCAGCACACTGTGTTACCAAACGTGGCCCCAGTAACAGTCTGCTGCAGGCACCAGAGCCCTGTCTGTCACCGGAAAGTCTTTTAAATGTCTCACAATCAGGCCTCATTGGAAGGGCGATGGGCCCTTCCAGGAGAAGCTACCCTTTGGGGACTCATTGTTCCACATGAGCTCAACATTCATACCCCAAGAAGCTGAAGAGACAGAGCAAAGGGCAGAAACGGACCTGGCCCCGGAAAACACTGGCCTCCAAGTGTCTGGCTCTGTCATTGAAGTATGCAGGTCATCCTGACCAAACACAAGCTTGGATCTGTGTTCTTAGCTCCTCTTTTTTCCCAAGTACCAAGGGGCTGATTCCTTTCCATTATCTTTACATTCCATTTTTCCACAAACTTTCTGAAGCCCCCTTGGATTTTGACATTCAGTATTAACATTGAATCTGCTGGAGGGATGAAACGCTAGTATTCACGATGTACCAAGGAGACCTGGAGTGGCGCTGTAGGATAAACACTGGAATGCCAACCTCAGTATTGGTGGTTCAAACCCACCAGCATTCCTTGGAAGCCCTATACAGGGTCGGTATGAGGCGGAGCCAACTTGAAGGCACTTAACAAAAACAAGGTGACCATCTATCAACTCATTTAACCCTCTCAGATGCCCTAATGGAGCAATTTCATGAGCCCTGGTTTAAAGATGAGGAAGCAAAGGCCCCAAGAGGTTAAGAGACTGGTCCAAGGTCATGCAGCCATTTATAGGCAGAGTCAGAATTTCAGCCAAGGTACCAGACCCCCTGTAGTATCACAGGGAATAGTGAACTTTGCCACTGGGAGTCTGGACACAGGCCTTCAAGAAGTCAATGTGTGGTTCCACTGCCACCTCAGGCCAGGGCACCTCAGAGTACCTGTGGTCACCAAACCCCTGGGGAGCTTACTCAAAGGCCTAGGGTGATCCCGCAGGTCTGGGGTGGGGCCTGAGAGCAAGCATCCGTCACACACTCCATACTGCTGGGTTCTGGACCACACTGTGGGTGGGAAGAGCCCTTAACATGAAGGCAGCAGCGGATGAAGTGTTAGGCTGCTAGCCACCAGGTCGGTGGTTCAAACCCACCAGCTGCTCCCCAAGAGACAAAGGAGGCCGTTTGCTCCTGTGAAGACTGATCATCACGGAAACCCTATAGAAGAGTTCTACTCTATCCTATCTATCCTATAGGGTCACTGTGAGTCGAAATTGACTCAATGGCAGTAGGTGGGCTGTTAACAGGGTTTGGCATAGAGCTACCACAACATTCGGGTATGTTGTTGTTAAGTGCTGTCCAGTCGGTTCTGACTCATACTGACCCTATATGGGGCTTCAGAGAAGCAGCTGGTGGGTTGAGAGGCATGAGAAATATGCTGGCTGGTGGGGCACGAGGTCCAGGCTCTGCTGTCTGCTTGGCATTCGCCCTTGTCTTCCTTTTACACCTCCAGGCAAAGCCGGCTGGAGAGATTCACCTCAGAGGAGCCAGGCTGGAGCAGTGTGCTGTGAGAACATCCGCTATTTAAAGTCCTTCCTGGGGAGGAGCTCCCTTCCCACAAAAGCACATGCTGCTGGGTGGAGGGGCCTGCTGCCCAGGAGAACGTTCCAGAAGAAGAGGAAGACTCACTCAGGCATCCCGGGGAAACCCAAGTCAGGGCAGGGAAAACCTTTCTCTGCGCAGAATCCTCCCAGGGCTCCCACCTTGCTCAGAGAAAAGGCAAAGCTGTCACCAAGCTCCACAGGCCCACAGGATTGGGCCAGGATGGCCAGACCTCTACCTCACCAGTCCCCTCCCTGGGGCACAGCTCCCCACCTCCCTAAGGGCTGTACTCAAAGCAGCCATCCATGAGGCCTTCCCTGACACCATACTTAAAACCCTAGCCCCAGCACCTCGCTCCCAAAATGCCTTCCCCTCTTCCCTTTTTTATTCTCCTGACATCTTCTTTTTTAGTGATTTTATATATTATCTGTCTCCCTACCCCTTCCCCACTAGGATGGAGGCTTCAGAAAGACAGGGATGTTTGTCTGTTTTATTCACTGCTATACCCCACAAAGAGAGCCCTCTGTAGGGTAAGCATTGGACTGCAAACCACAAGGTTGGCAGTTTGAGCCCACTAGTCACACCACAGGAGACAGATGAGGCTTTCTGCCCCACAAGGAAATGCAGCCTCGGAAACCTTATACAGGGTCGCTATGAGTCGGAACAGCCCTGACTGAAGAACACCGCACACAGAACAGAGGCTGGTACACAGCGGGTACTCAGTATTTATACCAATGCCAAGCAGACATGACTGACTGAATGAATGAATGTGCCAGTTTCTATGGCTACTCCTGGCAGACATTAGCTCCTTTGATCCTCATTAACAAAGTATCCCACCTTCTAAGATGAGGAAACAAGGAGGTCTGGGTAGCATAGTGGTTACGAATCCGGCTGCTAACTTTAAGGTCAGCAGTTCGAAACTACCAGCTGTTCTGCGGGAGAAAGATGAGGCTTTCTGCTCCCATAAAGATTTACAGCCTCGGAAACCCTGTACAGGGTCACTATGAGTTGGAACCGACTCCACGGCACTTAACAACAACAAGATGAGGAAACAGAGGATCAGAGTGGTTCAGTAGCCTGAACCACAGTTAGGAAATGGCAGGATTGGCCAGGAATGTCTGGCTCCAAAGACTGTGCTCTTCTCTGCCTGTGGCTGCCTTCAAGGCACCTGAGTAGGACAGCCATGACTTAACTTGCTGTCCTTACTAATCCCCCTCCCCAAACTCGAGGGCTAACGCCCCCAAGAGGATCTACAGGGTAGCTGGTGTCCCCAGACCAGAAGGGAGTTTCACTTCCAGCCCCAAAAGCCATCGTCAATCAAAGGAAGGAAAGGTTTCTTCTTTAAATGTTTTTTCTGAACCTCAAACAAGAGTCACAAAAGTGTTGTCTTTGTTTCATCTTTTCTTTGTTGTTGTTGTTGTTGTTTTAATTTCCTGAGCAAGTGCCTTGACCTTTCCATGTCCGGGAGAGCTGGGGCCATCAACGGCCCCTGTGTACCAAGTAGTTCAGGACAGAAACCAGTCTCTTCTAAGTCTCCCTAACTCAAACTTGCACACAGACCCTGGGACCACAGTGTCTTGCTTAACTTTTTTCCCAAAGTCACACAGCTTAGGCCCCAGAGACCAGGCCCTGGGACGACAGTCGCACCTTGCAGACGCCATGAAAGTAGGTAAGCACATGAGAACTATTGCCATGGTCCAGGTCATGAAACTATTGCTAAGTCAACAGAAAGCAAGCAGATTCTGAAGGAAAACACACGGAGCTCACCCATGACCCCGATGAACCCTGACATCAACCTGCCCACACAGTTGGGAATTGGGCGCGTCAACCCAGAACTATTCACAGCCCAAACTACACAAGACACGGAGAGGAACAGAAAATGCTGCAGGAAGGAGAGAAGCCAGGGGACAAACAGGTGGGCCAGGCCAAGTCACCTGTGGGGCCATTGGGTTTGGACACCTTTTCCTCAGATTCATACTTAACTCAGAAAAATCAACAGTTTCCACCAAGCTGAGGTCGGAGTGGATCTGTGCTTCCTCCTGGCACAATCAGGGTACCTGCATTCACTCAGAAAATACCTGCCCAAAGCAAGGTGCCATCGTTGAAAAGTGCACAAAACCAAGTTCCGATTTCAAGACACAAAAACCAGACAAGGCACAAACATAAACCGATCTTCCCTCCCCCTTCGAGGCAGTTTGAGAAAGTGCAAAGGTTGAAAAGATTGCAGTTGTCCTTTCTTAGGGCAATGCCCTTCACTCCTTCAATCTTTCCTTCTTTCTTTCATTCATTTGTTCAGCCGACTGGCACGTACCCAATGTCTAGAAGCCAGAGATGAAGGCAGACCAAACCTCTGCCCTCTCCAGTGCCCTGGTGCCCACAGTTCTGGCGGATACTAAGAGACGCACAAATATTAACGATACTTGTTTCCAAAACAAGCAAGACCACGTGGAGAGTCCCTCTGGAATGGGGTTTGGGGATGCGATTTTGATTCAATTGGGCACAAGAACCATCAGGGACCATCTCCAGGCACCAAGAGCTCAGCCAACCAACACCATTTCCCAACATTCTTCAACCTCTCCCCACAATAGTCTCCCTCCTGACTCCTCTGGCTCTGTTTCTCCCCAGTTTCCAAAGCCCACCTCCCTCAGTCTGTTTCCCAAACCCCAGGACACACATCACAGCCTGCCTTCCACACCCCAAACCTGAGCTAATACCTGGAACCCCTTGAACACCATATGTTTGCAAACCAGATTTCCCAGGGGTCTCTATTCAACACCCCTATTTTCCAGGCACCCATAAATACATCCGGGCCCCGATCACACCACACACTAACACCACATCCTAAGGACATCCCCCATCACCTCCGACCCTCTGGAACCCCGGCAGAGCAGCCCCGATTACAGGAGACGCCCCCAGCCCTGACTCGGCAGAAGCCCGCCCTGCACGCCTGAACTCTAGACGCCGGGCGCAGCGCCTCGACCCCTGGACCCTCACGCCGCGTGACTCGGGGCGCCCCGGCTGCTCGAGGCCCCGGCCCCG
>NW_006408543.1:18401537-18403256 GCF_000296735.1 Chrysochloris asiatica | reverse complement strand
AACGGGAGCGCCGGCTGGGGAAGGGGCGGGGAGACGGGCGCTGCGGGCCCCTGGTGCCGTGAGGAGCGGCCCCTGCCGGCCAGGGCCGGAGCCGCAGCGCGGGCCGGGGCCTGCGGGGCGGAGAGGTCTGACGAGGGGGTCAGGGTCAGAAAGGGTTGGGCGGGAGAGTGATGTCTGGTTGCTCAGCCGAAGCTGGAGAAGCTGGAGGTGGGGGGTGAGGCGGAGACGGGGGTGGGGGGAGGACGATGGAGGGCTGGAGGGCTTGAGGGGACCCTGTGGGGCAGATTAGACGGGGAAGAACAGGGGAGATGTGGGGGAGCCCAGAGACCTGCAGGGACTAGGGCCAGGCTGTGAGGTGGGGGACCCTCAGGAGGAGGGCCAAGACCCTGGGGAAGGACTAGTGGGCCTGGGGTCTGGTATTGGGGGTGGGAGGGCTGCCTGTACTTGTCCGACCATCTCTGGTGGACCCCCTGGTCCTGAGTTGACCTGTGCCCCCTTGCCGATCTCCCCTCTGCACTTTGGCACCCTTAAACTCACACCCCCTTCAGCCCTGAGGTTGGTAGAGATTCATCCATCTCAGGCGGGCCTGGCCCATAAACGTCCCCATAACATCATCTCCTGGCCTGGCCCGGCACATAAACGTCCCCTGAGATGAAATAAATTGAGCCAGGCAAGGACAGCGTGAAAGCCAGCCTCCTTTGCCCTCGGAGGAGAATACAAAGTCATCAGTTGGGGCGCCCGGACTTGAGTCTGTAGAATGAGAACTGAGGGCAGAAGTTGGAGCTTTGCATTTTTTCCAGTTATTCCACAACTGCATCATGACCACTGTTATGGATTACATTGTGTGCCCCCAAAATAATGTGTTATAAACCCTAACCTCTATGCCTGTGGTTATAATTCCACGGGAGAATGAATTTTCTGTTATGCTCACGTGGCAGAATTCAGGTAGGGTGTACCCTGAGACAATCTCTTTTGAGATATTAAATCAATAAATAAAGGAGCAGAGAGAGGGGAAAAGGTATTTGTAGATACCAAGACGTATGGAGATCTCCAAGACACCAGAAAACAGAAACCAAAGAGCTAAGGATCCTTTTTCAGAGCCAGCAACAGAGAGAGTAAGACCTCCCCTCTAGCCAGTGCTGTGAATTCAAACATGTCCTCTCCAGAACTGTGAGAAAATACGTTTGTGAAAGCCATTCATTTTGTGGTATTTCTGTTATAGTTTGTGGTTGTTAGGTGCCACTGACTCCTAGTAACCTTATGAACAACAGAATGCAATCACAATCATTACTCTTGAGTGTGTTGCTGCTGCCACTGTACCAACCCATCTCATTGGGGTTCCTCCTCTTCTTCTCTTACCCTTCACTTTACCAAGCATGATGTCCTTCTTCAGGGATTGGTTATAGTAAATTGTGCCAGATAAATGAGAAAGAATTTGGTACTGAAAGATTGAGGTGCTACTCTAACCATTACCTAAAATGCAGAAGCAGTGTTGGAATTGAGTAATGGGTAGAGGCTGGAAGAGTTTTGAAGTACCTAATCGTGAAGTCCTGGTATGGTGCTGCGGGTTAATGAGCTGGATTGTGAAGTCATTTGAACCACAAGGTCAGCACTTCAAGTTACCAGTCACTCTTCAGAAACCCTATATGGGGTCGCTATAGGTTGGAATTCTATCATGCGATCTCCAGCATCATTTCTATTACCAAGGCCATATTTTCC
>NW_006408543.1:18398904-18400767 GCF_000296735.1 Chrysochloris asiatica | reverse complement strand
GTGGCAGCATCAATGGGTTCAAGCATGGCAACAGTTGTGAGGTTGGCCCAGGCCCGGGCAGTGTTTCATTCTGTTGTGCATAGGGTTGCTATGAGTTGGTGCCGACTCAATGACACCTAACAACAACAACATAGGTTAGAACCGACTCAACGACACTTAACAACAACAATAGTAAATGTAGTGTGGAACTATAGGATCAGCACTGGACTGCAAAACACAGGGTTAGCAGTTCAAACCCACCAACTACTTCTTGGAAACCCTATTCAGGGTCTCTGTGAGTCAGAACCAGCTCAACGGCACTTAACAATACCAACAATAGTAAAAGTCTAGATTGCTTTGAAGAGGCTGTTGGTAGAATTAATGATGTCAAAGGCAATTCTGGTGAGGGCTCAGAAGGAAGTGAGGAGAGCATAGAGAAAGTCTCCATCTTTGAGCATACAAGTGGCACCAGCAACAGAGTATTTCTAGAAATATGGATGTTAACTGTTTTCCTGGGAAGATTTTAAAAGAAAATGAACACATGATTGGACAATGGAGGAAAGGTGATGCTTTTTATGCAATGGCAAAGAAGTTGTCTGAGGTATGTTTAAATGTTTGGTAGAAGGTAAAACTTGGAAGTGATGAACTTGGATGTCTATCTGGCTGATGAGATTTCAGAGCAAGACCTTAAAGGAGCTCTGTGGTTTCTCCTTGCCACTTAAAAGTAAAATGTGAGCAGAAAGATAAGGACTTAAAAATGAACTGTGCAAAACGAAAACAGAACTTACAGATTCACAAAACTCTGTTGTACAAACTAAAGACATGTATCCAAGAATGTTTACTAAGGATGTGGCTACACAACCTTTTGTTAAAGAGATTAAGCCTGTGACTGGTGGATCTTACCAACAGCCGAAAAGCTGTCTGCTTAACCTGGAATTCCACAGGCAGGAAAGCAGTCAAAGGAACCATCCCTGGAACCGCTCAGAGATCAGAATAGTTGGAAGGAGCAGAGGAAGTAAGGTCTTATCAGTCTCAAAGGATGGGGCCACAGTCTACTAGGCTTCAAAGAGTCAGATCTTCGCCAACTCAGTTCTGGGGTGTGGGGCTGCCATTAACGTGTGAGAGGGGGTGGGGTCACTGCCCAAAGCTTAGAGGGTGGGGCTGCCATGCCCAAGGGGTGGAAGAACTGGGATAGTGGGGTAAATGGTTGGAGTCACCACCACATAGGCTAGGAGAATGGGACCACCTAAAGTCAAGGGAGCAGAATTGTTGTGCCAGAGGACCTGAAAGGCAAAGCTGAGCCCAGGTGGAGGGAGGAGCCTCTACCCAGAATCCAGAAATGACCAACATCCAGAGTCTGGACAGCAGAACCATTGCCCGATGGTCTCAGAACACAGAGGGTTCTTTTTAAGCCTTGAAAGCGAATATAAACTCTTATCCTGGGTGTTTTGCTTACTGATGACAGTTATATCTTCTTTGCCTCTAATTTCTCTCATCTGTAATGGAAATATCTACCTTGCACTCTGGAAGTAAATAACTTGGGTTCTAAATTTTACATTGTGATGCAAGGGATCACTTTCATTTTTTAGCAATCATGTAACTTTTTATTGTGAATTGTGTGAGAGTGACCCAAAGCAGATTGTCAGAATTCAACAAATCCGACACTCCGCTTCATCTCAACAATTGCAATTCCCTTGTCTTCCATACCTAGTGCTGCTACAAAGGAAATAAATACCACGGGGGGATGGCTTTAACAAGCAGAAATTTAGTCTCTCACAGTTTGGAAGGCTAGAAGTACAGATGAGAGCGCTGGTTCTGGAGAAAGGCCCTTCCTTGTCTCCTTTCCGCATCTGTGGGTCCAGCGTTCCTAGGAGCTCTCTGTGT
>NW_006408543.1:18390798-18397441 GCF_000296735.1 Chrysochloris asiatica | reverse complement strand
ATGAAGATCAAAGAGCACAGCTTCTGGTATGGATTACATCTCAATGTAAAGAAAACAAAAATCCTCATCACTGGACAAATAAACAACATTCTTATCAATGGAGAAAAGATTGAAGTTGTCAAGGACTTTATTCTTCTTGGATCAACTATCAACACTCACGGAAACAGCAGTCAAGAGATCAGACGAAGTATTGCATTAGGCAAATCTGCTGCACAAGACCGTTTTAAAGTGTTGAAGAGCAAAGATGTCAGCTTGAGGACTAAGGTATGCCTGACTCAAGCCATGGTATTTTCGATAACCTCATATGCATGTGAAAGCTGGACAGTGAATAGGAAGACCGTAGAAGAATTGATGCCTTTGAGTTATGGTGTTGGAACTAAAAGTTCCATGGCTGCCAAAAGAGCCAATAGATGCGTTTTGGAAGAAGTGCAGCCAGAGTGGTCCTTAGAGGCTAAGATGGCCAAACTTCGTCTCTCATATTTGGACATATTGTCAGGAGGGAACAGTCACTGGAGAAGGATATCATGTTTGGTAAGATGGAGGGTCAGAGAAAGAGAGGAAGACCCCCAATGAGATGGACTGGCCAGGTGGCAGCATCGATGGACTCAAGTGTAGCAACAGTAGTGAGGCTGGCCCAGCATCAGACATTTTTTCATTCTGCTGTGCATAAGGTCGCTATGAGTCGGTGCCGACTCGATGGCACCTAACAACAACAACTAGGCTTAAAATGAGCCATTCCAGAGGAGGAAAGGGAGCACCTGACTACCACCAAGTAGAGAGGGGAACACAGCACATCCTTGACCCAGGGTCCCTGGCTGAGACCCTCCTCGACCTAGGAGATAGAATAATAACTGTAGATGGAAAGAAGCAGCAGCAAACACATGGTGGCAGCGACCGAGGCAGCAGAACCAGGAGACAGCACAGTGGGAGAGAACTCAGTGCCTTGGGGAACGAGGCTTGCTGTGGAGTGGGGTGCCTCCTGGCACTTATTGTCAGAGCTTAAGAGCTTTGCAGCACTTTACCTGAGCAGAGCAGTGGCAGAGCCAAGGGCCAGGTATGGCTGAGAAGAGGCTGTTCTGATCAAAGAAGTGCATTCTGGGTTGTCTCTGTAACTCGTTGCTTCTCTAATAAGCCCCAAAATCATGAGACTTGTCTGTGAGTTTAGTGTGGCCACTGCACTGAATTATCGAACCCAGCAGAGAAGCAGAAAGAGCTGTGGGAGGGATGGCTGGTACAAATTGATAAAATAGTAGAAGAGAGGAGGTATGCATGACTGCCGCTTCATAGGAATCAGCACTGGATTAATGCAGGTTGTAATTCTCTCTGCCATGAAGTTGATGTCATTGAGTACCATTGAGTGGGCTTCCACTCATAGCGAGCGACCTTATGCACCACAGAACAAAACACTGCCTGGTCCAGCAGCATCCTCATGATCATCATCAATTATCATGATCAATCCAACTTCCTAAGGATCTTCCTCGTCTCCTCTGGCCCACCAAGCATACTGTCCTTCAGATACTGGTCTCCTTCTGACAACATGTCCTAAGTACAAGAGACAAAGTCTCCCCATTCTCTCTTGTAAGGAGCATTCTGACTGTACTTCTCCCAAGACAGATTTATTTGTTCTTCTGGAAGTCCAGGGTACTTTCAATATTCTTCACCAACACCATGATTCAGATGCAAAAAGTCTTATTCATTGTCCAGCTTTCAGATGTATGTGAGGTGATGGAAAATACCATGGCTTGGATCAGTAGCACTTAGTTCTCAAAGTGACATCTTTGCTCGTCAATATTTTAAAGAGGTCTTTTGCAGCAGAATTGTCCAATGCAATGTGTCCTTTGATTTCTCAACTGCTGCTTCGATGAGCATTGATTATGGATCCAAGTAAAATGAAACTTTTGACAACTTGAATCTTTTCTCTGCTTATCAGGATGTTGTTTGTTGATCCAGTCGTGAGCATTTTTGTTTCCTGTACAATGAATTGTAATCCTTACTGAAGGCTGTATTTTTTTTTTTTAATCTTCATCAGCAAGTGCTTCAAACCCTCTTCACTTTCAGCAAACAAGGTTGTATCACCTACTTTTCACAGATTGTTAATAAACTTACCTCCAATCTTGATGATGAATTCTTCTTCATATAGTCCAGGTTTTTTAAATTATTTGCTCAGCATACAGATTGAATAACTATAGTGAAAATATACAACCCGGTGCACAGCTTTCCTGATTTTAAGCTATATCCTTTTGTTCTGTTTGAACGACTGCCTCTTAGTCTGTGTACAGGTTCCTCACGGTCACAACATTCTTGGTAATGCCATACACAGTTATGATTCACACAGTAGACACAAGTAAATCTCTTTCTGGTATTCTCGGCTTTCAGCATCTGATGTCAGCAGTGATATCCCTCATTCCACTTCCTCTTCTGAATCCAGCTTGACTTTCTGACAGCACCTTGTCAATGTGCCACTGAAACTCTTTTTTAAATTATCGTCAGCAAGATTTTACTTGTGTGTAACATTAATGATATTGCCTTATAATTTCCACATTCCATTGGGTCACCTTTCTTTGGAATGGGCACGAATATGGATTTCTTCCAGTCGGTTGGCCAGATGGCTGTCTTCAAATTTCCTGGCACAGACTAGTGAATGCTTCCAGCACTGTGTCTACCTGTCTGTTGAAACATTTCGATTGGTATCCATCAATTCCTGGAGCCTTGGTTTTTGCTAATGCCTTCAGTGCAACTTGGACTTCTTCCTTCGATACCACTGATTCTTGTTCATGTGCTACCGCTTTGTCGTTCATACTTCAGACATATGATCAGGAGGGTCGAGTCCCTGGAGAAGGACATCATAGTTGGTAAAATGTAGGGTCAGCGATAAAGAGGGAGACCCCCCCCCCAATGAAATGGATTGGCATCCATGGGCTCCAATGTAAGCAACAGTTATGAGGTTGGCCCAGGACTGGGCAGAGCTTCGTTCTGTTGTACATAGGGTCATTATGAGTCAGTACCGACTCGATGGCACCTAACAACAAACAACAACAACAACAATCTTTAGAGGCAAATTCCTTTGCATTCTGTAGGAGTCGGCCCAAAGTTCACCAAGCCTTCTGACAGCCCCTTTGTGATTCCACAGAAATTGTTTCTCGCTATGAAAGCACCCCAGGAACAAAGATTGTCAGAAAGATGACAAATGTTCACACTGCCTCTGTTGTCACACTGTAATGTGAGATGCTGGTGTCCATGTGTCTTCCTCACTCACCTGAGAAGTCCCAAGACAGGGCCTGTGTCTTCATGAGGGTTGAACGGGACTTGCATCTGCCTCTGCTGTGCTGCGTGGGCAGTGGCATTTGACCTCTCTGTACCTAGATCCCTCTCTTATAAGACCAACAGAATTGGCTGACAATGAAATGAGGAAATACAAGTAGAGCACTTAGGAGCATGTCAGCAATCAACGTGAGCTATGATTCTGCTTCTGTAACCCTTGTACCCAGCGTGTGTAGAACTCAGATGTATGAATGAACGAGTGAATGAATGAACAAATGAGTGAATGAATGAATGAGTGTGGGGATCTCCAAGGTCTAGAATCAGCCTGCAAATGCTTTTCTTTAGAATTCAAACGCCAAAACAAAACCAGCTGTGCTGCTGTCAAATCAATTCCTAGCCAGTCCCACGCGTGTCAGAGTAGAACTGTGCTCCATGGGGTTTTCAATGGCTGACATTTTGGAAGTAGTTTGCCAGACCTTTCTTCTTAGGAACCTCTAGGTAGACTCGAACCTTCAACCTTCTGGGCAGCAGTCGAGTGTGTTAACCATTAGCACTACCCAGAGACTCCTGGACTTGGCACAATGATGTGACTACAGTCTAGGCTTCCACGTTCACAAGGTGCAGACCACCCTGGATGTGCGCCTCATGCCAACCGGAATACTCTTCAGCCCATTTGCTTGGGTGCTGAGGTTGTTGGGATCATAGCTTCTGGTTAGGAGCATTGTCAGCCTGCCTCAGCACAGAGAAAGAACCTTCTTCCCGCACAGGAGAATCAAACTTTCACCACGTAGAGCCCTAGAGCTCGGTCCCAATGGTGGACTCAGTTCCACCTCTGCTCGGGCTGCTGGGGCATCGACCACTACAATCAAGTGCCAGTGAAGGTCCCTCGACTTGTTTTCCAGATGCTCACCCCTGCTAGTAACAGCCTTTATCTTTTTTCCATATATTCAGGTATTACAGGTCTGAGGCCAAATCCAGCCCCGGGGTCTGACTGACAGGAAAGAAGTCTGACTGCAGGCCAATTCCTTGAGAGAAGTTGAGTTGCCACAAGTAGTGGAGACAAGCTAAAGGCTCATAGCAAGCAAAGGTCATCGCTAATGGAGGGATGTGTGCTCTGGAAACTATCCTGTTCTCTCTCCCCACCCTCAAGCCAAGATTCCTGTACAGCTAGACTAGGGGAGAGGTAAGCAGGCTGGGAGAGGCTTTGAGAGTGTGTGGGCCAGAGCGGACTGAGGCAGAAGAGAGAGGCAGGGCCTTTTTTCTTGCTCCCCCTTCGTTCTGGAAGATTCTTCCTCAGACATCCACTCTTTCCCAATATGCTGTCTCCATCCACTTTACTCCCTGTCCCCTTACTCTGCTGTAGTGTTCATCTCGTCACCCCCTAATTTATATATTGGAATCAGGCTGCTCATCACAAGGGCAGCTGTTGAAGCCCACCAGCGGCTCCGAGGGAGAAAGATGAGGCTGTCTGCCCCACTAAAGATTTACATTCTCAGAAACCCTCCATAGAATCTCGGAGAGCTGGAATTGACTTGATGGCAGTGGACTTTTTTGTTTGGTGTTTAGTATCTTCTCATAGGACATCTGCTGCCTAGGACAGGGCTCAGGGGTGGCTTTGTTCACTGTGGGCTGGCAACACTGAGAACAGAGCCTGGCACACAGTAGGTGCTCAGTAAGTATTTGTTGAACTAATGAATGAATGAGTAGCAGAAAGGTGTCACGGGGGAGGGGTTGGTTTGGTTGGGTACACTCCAGACCTAAGCATTCCAGCGACAGGCCCACAGAGAGGTGGAGCTTGACTTATGGAAATACATGGGGCCGGTTTTAAGAGGAAGATGGAAGTTTAGACAGAGAACACAAGAAGCCTGAGTGTCAAAAAGGAGAGAACTGGTGTAGTGCTGTAGGATCAGCATTGGACTCAAACCACAAGGTTGGCAGTTCAAACCTACCAGCCGCTCCTCAGAAACCCTGCTATGAGTTGGGATTGACTCGACGGCACTTAACAACAACAACATCTTTCCTAACTGTGTTGGAGTGGCAGCCCTGTCATCTGCAGCCTGAGCCAGCAGACACTATGCGGCCCCCTGAGGTATGAGCCATCAGGGGCAGCCCTGTGGAACACAGGGAACCTGGAACCCATGCCAGCTGGTAGATCTGGGGCTTGAGTAATGAGAGCTGCAGTGCTTTGGGTTGGATTTTAATTATGTGATATTTGGTGTATCAAAAAACACATGCAGCTCCCCTTCCAAAGAAAAGTAAAGAAAACCAGAGACACATGGAATCAATGAGTCCTAAGGACCAATGGACCACACAAACCTCAGCCTCCATGATCCTGAGACTACAAGAACTAGCTGGTGACCAGCTACCACTACTGACCACTACTGAACCAAATGCTATCAAGATGGTTCCAACTCATAGTGATTCTCTGTGTAACAACAAAAGCAGTCCAGTCCTGGGCCATCCTCACAATTGTTGCTACGTTTGAGTTCATTGTTAATCCTTCTCACTGACCACCTTCCTCCTTTTCACTGACCCTCCACTTAACCAAGCAAGGTAGGGTCATCTACATAGTGCAAGCTTTTCTACTTGCAAAAACAAGTTTCAATGTCTCTTCTGACCTCTATTTTGATGTTTTCTTTAATGACCTTTTGCTTTCGTATGTATGAGGTTCTTGATGTCACTCCACAACTCCTCTGGTCTTCGGTCATTAGTGTTGAATGCATCAAATCTATTCTTGACATGATCTCTAAATCCAGGTAGAATATACTCAAGGTTGTATTCTGGCTATCATTAACTAGCTTTAATTATCTTCAGCTTCAACCTGAACTTGCATATAAGCATTTGATGATCTAGCCTTGTTTCTCCATTCTTCTCCTGGATAGAGTGGGAGAAAAATATGGACCAAAACTCAAAATGATACTCAAAATGTGTTAAAAATGAAACTCAAAATGACAGACACTGGTAGAACCCTTGAGAATATGACCCTTAGTCTCCTTTTACACCTGGAACTGAACTCATCCCCGTGACTCAACATTCAGCAAACAACAGGCAGATGTGGTGCTGTGGGCTAAGTGCAGGACCACAAGGTCAGCTTGAACCACAAGGTCAGCAGTTCACACTCACCAGATGCGCTTTGGAAACGCTATGCTGGGTCGCTATGAGTTGGAACAGACGCGATGGCACTTAACAACAACAACATACAGCAATAATAGCATCTGGTAAGTAGTCACTCCTTAGTATAATACAACATGTTGTTGTTGTTGTTAAGTGCCATCGAGTCGTTTCCGACCCATAGCGACCCTGTACAGGGTTTCCGAGGGTGTAAATCTTTACGGGAGTAGAAAGCCTCATCTTTCTCCCGCGGAGCGGCTGGTAGTTTCGA
>NW_006408543.1:18380671-18390698 GCF_000296735.1 Chrysochloris asiatica | reverse complement strand
TCTTTCTCCCGCGGAGCGGCTGGTAGTTTCGAACCGCTGACCTTAAGGTTCGCAGCCCAATTCGTAACCACTACGCTACCAGAGCTCCTTTAATACAACATATATATATATATATAATATAACAGAGTACAGCCATGGGTGATAGGTTTCAGCTGAGCTTCCAGACTAAGACACTTTAGGAGTAAAAAGAAGAGGACTAGTTCAGAATTTTTTAGCCACTGAAAACCTTATAAAAAGCAAAGGAACACTGTTAGATAGCACCAGAATATTGAATTTTGGAACATGATGAAGACCACCAGAATATTGTCAGATACATGTCGGAAGATGAGCCCTCAGGTTGGAAGGCACTCAAAATACAACTGGGAAGAGCTGCCTCCTCAAAGTAGAGTTGTCCGTGATGACGCGAATGGAGTAAAGCCCTCAGGACCTTCATTTGCGGATGGGGCACAACTCAAAATGAGGAGAAACAGCTGTAAACATCCATTAATAATAAGAACATGGGATGTATGAAGTATGAAGCTAGGAAATTGGAAGTTGTCAAAATGAATGCATAAACATTGATATCCTAGGCATTAGTGAGCTGAAATGGACTGGTATTGGCCATTCTGAATCTGACAATCACATGGTTTACCATACCAGGAATGACAAACTGAAGAAAATTGGTGTCACATTCATCATTAAAAAGAACATTTCAAGATCTGTCTTGAAATATAATTCTGTCTGTGAGAGGATAATATATCTATATCCCTACAAGGAAGACTCCATCACTTGTCTGTCAGCTAACTGCACTGTGGTGGCTTGCGTGTTGCTGTGATTCGGGTAGTTATGCCATTGTATTTTAAATATTTTAAATACCAGTAGGGTCAACCATGGGGGATAGGTTTCAGCTGACCTTCCAGACTAAGACAGACTAGGAAGAAGGAGAGATGGACTACTTCTGAATATTTAGTAATTGAAGACCTTATGAATAGCAGGAAGGAAGAAGTCCAAGGTGCCCTGATTGGAAGAGATCCATATACGTGCCCATTCCAAAGAGAGGTGACCCAAAGGAATGCAGGAATCATCAGATAATATCATTACTATTGCATGCAAGTAAAATTTTGCTAAAGATCATTCAAAAATGGCTGCAACAGTACATTGACAGAGAGCTGCCAGAGGTTCAAGATGGATTCAGATGAGGACGTGGAAATAAGGCTATCATTGCTGACGTCTGATGGATCTTGGCTGGAAGTAGAGAAGACCAGAAAGATGTTTACCTGTGCTTTATTGATTATGCAAAGGCTTTTGACTGTGCGGATCATGACAAGCTATGGACAACATTGCGGAAAATGAGTATTCTGGAACACTTGATTGTGCTCATGAGGAACCTGCACATAGACCAAAAGGCAGTCACTTGAACAGAACAAGGAAACATTAAGTGGTTTAAAATGAGGGAAAGTGCGCACCAGTGTTGTATTCTTTCACCATACTTATTTAATCTGTATGCAGAGCAAATAATCTGGAAACTGGATTATATGAAGAAGAATGTGGCATCAGGATTGGAGAAAGCAAAGAGGATTTATTTGCTGATGATGACTAAAGACCACAGTCTTCAGTATGGGTTGCACCTCAATGTATAGAAAACACAAATCCTCACCACTAGACCAATAAATAACATCATGATAAGTGGAGAAAAGATGGAAGTTGTCAAAGACTTCATTTTGCTTGGATTCACAATTAACACTCATGGAAGCAGAAGTCAAGAAATCAAAAGATGCACTGTATTAGGCAAATCTGCTGCACAAGATCTCTTTATTCAAGAGCAAAGATGTCAGTTTGAGGACTAAGGTGGGCCTGACCCAAGCCATTGTATTTTCAATAGCCTCATATGCATTTGAAAGTTGGGCAATGAATAAGGAAGACTGTAGAAGAACTGATGCATTTGAGTTATGGTGTTGAAAATATTAAAGGTACCACGGGCTGACAGAAGAACAAATCTGTGTCGGAAGAAGTACAACCAGAATGCTCCTTAGAAGCCAACATGGTCAGACTTCATCTTTCATACTTTGGCCCTATTATCAGGAGAAAGTAGTTTCTGGAGAAGGATATCAGGCTTGGTAAAGTGGAGGGGTCAGCAAAAAGAGGGAGATGAGATGGATTGGTCCTGAGATGACATTGGTACATTGGAAATGAGATGAGATGAGATGGCAGCAGCAATGGGCTCAAGCATAGCAGTGATTGTAAGGATGCCACAGGACTAGGTGGTGTTTCGTTCTGTTGTTTACAGGATCTATATGGGTCGGGACTGACTCGACGGCACCTAATAACAACAACATCCCCAGAGTTAACTACTATCTCAACTTCGTGTTTATTATATTTTTGCTTAGTTTTAAAAGTAGTTTTATCACATAAAAACCTGTTGCTGTTGAAAGTTGGGATCAACTTACTGAACAAAATGGATCATGTTTAAGGGCAAGTTGAAAGTCAGTCACAGGAAACCAAGGGTCCTGACTATGATGAAGGGAAGCAGTCATTCTTTAATTGTCGACTCATTATGACCCCACGTGTTACGGATTGGCACTGAGTTTCATAAACTCAAAGATGGCTGCTTTGGCTGTCATCTCTACAGAAGTAAATGGCCAGGTCTTTCCTCTGTGACACTGCTGGGTGGGTTTAAACTGCCATCATTTTGGTCACTGGAGGTGGTGTTGTTAAAGGCTGTCAAGTCTGTTTCAACTCATAGTGACCCTGTATAGGGTTCCCTAGGAACAGCTGATGGGTATGAACCGCTGACCTTGTGGTGGGTACAAGGTTAGTACTACAGCGCCACACCAGGCTGGTAGCTGACTTCAAACCATTTGTGGAATTGGTTGCTGTTGTTAGAGACCTTAGTTTATCCCACGTGGTTTGGTGTGGTAGGGTTTTGAGCTTTCTGAAAATGGTGCCATGCATGGTGGATTCTTCTCCAACTCGTTCTTTCACTTATCAAGAGTGTGTTCCTGGATTGCAACTTGTTATTGTGGCTAGCCATGGTTCGTGTTCTCTGGTGTATAATATTCCACGGTGTGACTAGACCCAAATAGAGTCATTCATCCTTCTGTTAGTGCACACTTAGGCTTGATTTTTTTTTTTTAAACTTTTTTTTTTGTGTTTTGTGTGAGTTTTTAGAGTGTATCTTCTGATGTGTATTTTCCACATACTACACTTTGTTTCAAGACAATCCCTACCATGGACCATAGTTACCAGTGTTTACCTCTATTCACTTTAACTCTTGCACTCCTTCCCATCTTCCGCCAACTTTATCTTTCCTCTGCCAACCTCCCTCTTGTTGTATATTGCCCTCCCTGTCACTCAAGTTAACATGTATCTACCTTTGAGTCAGTAAATAATTCCCCTTCCCTCTAATCCCTGGTAACCATCAGAGAATGTTTCTTTTAGCGAAAAAAAACAAAACAAAACCTTTTCACACAATAGTGTTTTCATACAGTATTTGTCCATTTGTGATTGATTTATTTCACTCAGCATAATGTCTTCCAGGTTCATCCACGTTATGAGGTGTTTTACAGATTCCTCATTTTTCAATGTTGCGCAGTATTCCATTGAGTGTAAGTAACAAAGTTTGTTTAACCTTGCAGGTTTGCTTTTTTGAGCAAACTTCATAAAAGTTGCATCAGTGCTATTGCTGAGCAGGGTCCCTGAGGTGGTGTCCAAATGGCATCCCTTGAGGCACCTGAGGTCCCCTGACTTCCTTTCAGAGAGCCACCAGCTGTTGCCTGAAGCTATGGATCCTGTTATGGGACAAATCAGTGGGAGCCTTTCCGGGAAAACCCCACTGCAAGCCCCAAAGGCTGCTGCTTCGAATTTACCACCTGCTGATATTCGGTTTGACCTGCAAAGTCAGTGGTTCAAATTCACCAGCTGCTCCTCAGAAACCCTACACAGAGTCACTGTGAGTGAGAACTAACTTGAAAGCACTTAACAACAACAACAACAACAAAAAGACGTGAGAGACATTGCTAGGTGGAGGAGGCTGGCTGCTCAGACCCCCAGGTGAAAACTGTGGTCCAAGGCAGCCCTCAGTTTTGCAGGTCCAGATATACATATGTCGGGGCTCCACCTGCTCCCACTAACATTGCCCACCAGAGACTGCGGTTTAAACCCCAGGCCAACTTTCATTTACAATGAAAACCATTCCCCCCATATCCAATACCCAGGAGACTGCATTTCCAGGGTAAGGACGAATGCAAAGTTGAAATTGTTGTCAGAAGTTGTACATGGACTCAGAGCTAGAGAAACCATCTCATGAAGGTTGTCATCCAGATCCTGGAAAAGCTCTGTGAATCTTTGTGGCCCCATCTCTGAGCCCACCGCTCCAGGACCAAGAATATCCACACTGTGGTCCTAGATCTGTGGCCCCTGCCCGGGAAGATGCTGCCCCGTTTCTGTGAATTTCCACCTCTCATCCCCATGCATGCTGCTTGTACATAGGCTCTGGACAATGTGACAAGAACCAGCTAGGTTGTCCATATTCTTCATTAAGGTTTTTCTCAGAGTTTGGGGGATATTTTCCTATTAGCCTATGACCTACCTTATTCCAAAACATCAGAGTGAGCTTGTGATAAAACACACACCTATAAGTGTAAAGGAGTCCTGGTATAGCGCTGCGGGATAATGTTCTGGACCATAAGGTCAGTTTGACCCACAAGGTCGGTGGTTTAAACCCATCAGCGGCTCCTCGGAAACCCTATGCAGGATCACTACTACGAGTTGGAACCAACAGAACGGCACTTAAGAATAACAACCTTATGTGTAAATGAACACCAAATTTAAGATGAGAAATTCTTCTGATCTAGGGAAGGGCACTTAACAACAACAAGAAGGGAAGGGCAATGTACCTGCCACGAGGGAGAACTGTTTTTGAGAGTGAATTCTGAGCCCCCTAGCAGACAGGAGGAGTCCTGGTGTGGCACTGTGGGTTCATGCGCCAGACTGCAAAGTTGTTTGAACTGCAAGGTTGACTGTTCAAGCTCACCAGCTGCTCCTTGGAAACCGCATGGATGAGAATTGACCCGATAGCACGTAACAACAACAGCGGACAGGGCACAGAGGCAAACACAGGGCGCAGTCAGTTTCGTCTGAATAATACAACTGATTCATACATTGGAGGGAAATCAGGAACTAGGTTAAGTATGAGGGGTCTGGTTGTTCTCAGGAATTTGTCTTAGCAAGCAGTCCTGAGGTTTCCATTTCAACCACTTCATAATAAAAAAGAAGTGGATTCTCATTGAAGAAGTCTCAAAGACAGGATCTGCTTCTGAATTGTGGGTGATCATCTCTTGCATAGGGCCACTAGCATGCAAGGTCTCCACAAGTCAGTTCAATCAAGATATACTGAGCACCCACTATGTACCAGGCATAGTGTTAGGTTCTGGAGACTCAACATCGAATAAAATAGGATCTCATCCCTCAAGGATTTCAGTCTGATTGGGAAAAGGGAAAACAAAAAGTATAACAACTCTGCAAAGGGACAGAGATGAGCCCTTGGCCCACCCGGGGAGGAAGCCTCAGGAAGACTTCCTGGAGGTGGTGACCTCTGAGCCAGGTCCTGAAAAGGATCAGGTTTAGTATGCTCATCAGCATGCATCATTAAGAAAGAATTTTTTTAAAAACTGTAGATCAAAATAGGGTCACAGTATTAGACCCAACAAATCTCAGACCACCACCATCACTGGGTGAGAAACAGCTCACAACCTTGTCTTCTTGCCTTTGACAAAGCACCTGTTGGTCAGAAACATGGAGGAAGAGCGTTCACCTGCCCCTCTGACTGGCTAGCAAAGCATACACACACTTCTGCTGTCTTGTCATGCCCAACTCCAAAACTCGCAGCACTAAAACCATGCTGATTGCACGCGCCTTCCCAGCAGTGCTCCTCCTGGTATTTGTGGTCACCGCCAGCACTCCTGGTGTGGCGCTACAGTATAAACACTGGACTGCGAACCACAAGGTTGGCAGTTCAAGCCCACTAGCTGCTCCTTGGAAACCCTATACAGGGTTGCTCTGAGCCGGAACTGTCTTGATAGCAGTTAACAACAGCACCCAGGTAAGAAGAGCTAGCAGTTAACAACAGCACCCAGGTAAGAAGAGCAAACGGCCTGGATATCAGTTGTCTCTACTCATCACCACCTGGTTCATGAACAGTATCCTCCTTGGTAAAATCAGAGAGCGGGACACCAACGATTTTAATCTGGCAAAGTGAGAGATCGTTTTTGCAATGTGAGAAAACTTGGGCTGTCCATCTTGGCATGTGGGTTCTCCCACTAAGCTGCAATTCTTGGACCACATAGATGTTGGATATCATAGAAGCATGGCTTCCGCTTTAAGCTCTCAGGTAAAATAAAAATGTTGCTGTGCCGTAGATTGTGACTCACAGCGGCCCCATGTGTAGCAGAGTAGAACAGTTCCATAGGGTTTTCTTGGTTGTAAACTTTACGGAGCAGATCACCAGACCTTTCTTCCGCAGTGTCACCTCTCAGGCAGTATATTAAAAGAAAGAAAGGAAAAAGTGGCATGTGAGAATGAAGTTAGGTTTCGTCTTTGTAACTAAAGCTGTATGGCGGTATGAGAGTTCCCGCTCTTCCCTGGGCGATCGCTGGCATCCAGTTGGGCTTGAAAAATTCATCTGAGAAGCAAAACTGGTTACAACTCATGACTAAAATACGGGAGGTCAGTGTGAAGAAAGGACCATCAACCAGGTAAATGCTAATAACATCTCAGTCAAAGGTCATCAGTGCAGGAAGCCAGGGCTTTGGCTGGAGGGAGGAACATTCAATTCTCTCCCAGAAAGCAGAATTTTCCTCCTGCGGGATCTCTGGTTTGAAAAGAAGCCCCCAAAGGTTGGCAGCAGGTGCAGGGATTCTACCTTCAATCACCCAGCGAGTCGCAGCTCACTCAGCTTGGCGGAGCGCTACCAGCAGGGGAGGCTTCAGAGGGCAGCCAATAAGAGCGTCTCCTGATGAGGTCATGTGGCTCTGTGGTGAGCGTGGTGCGCGGGCGGGGCGGGGCTCGGCGAAGGGAGGAGCATCCCGGAGAGCCCAGGTGGGAGGGCCATTCCCGAAACTTAGTCCAGGTTTTTGTTCCATCAGGCTCCTCCAAGGACGAATGACAATGTCCTTCCTAAATGACTACCCCCCCCACTCCCCGAGACTGGGTTTCCTTATTCTGGGGTAACCCTCATTTTCTTTGGTGAAAGTGGAGCATTAGTTGGTTGTTTCTGTTTTGCTTCATTCATTTAAATCCAGTCAAACACAATAATTAAATAACTACTTTAACCATTCAAGGACACTTAATATTTAGTCACTGAAAACCTTACGAATAGCAGGGAAACACTGTCCGATATAGTGCCGGAAAATGAGCCCCTCAGGTGGGAAGGCACTCAAAATGCCACTGGGGAACAGCTGCATCCTCAAAGTAGAGCTGACCGTGATGACGCAAATGGAGTAAAGCCTGTGGGGGAAAAGACCCCCAACGAGATGGATTGGCCAAGTGGCAGCATCGATGGACTCAAGCATGGCAACAGTAGTGAGGTTGGCCCTGGATTGGGCAGTGTTTCCTACTGCTGTGCCTAAGGTCGCTATGAGTGGTTACCAACTCCATGGCACCTAACGACAAGAAGACACCTAACCGTCTATTGTTGTTACTAAGTGCCGTCCAGTCTGTTCCAGTCAAAGGGTTTCCGAGGAGCAGCTGGTGAGTGTGTAGCATCGACCTTGCAATTCAGGCCCACTTTGAGGTCAAGTACTTTCCTATGGTGCCACAGTGGGACTTTGTTGTTGTTGTTGTTGTTAAGTGCCGTTGAGTCAGTTCCGACCCATAGCGACCCTGTACAGGGTTTCCGAGGCTATAAATCTTTACGAGAGCAGAAAGCCTCATCTTTCTCCCATGGAATGGCTGGTAGTCTCAAACTGCGGACCTTGAGGTTCTCAGCCTGATTCGTAACCACTAGCTACCAGAGTTCCTTGGTGGTTACTGATGTTGTTGTTAAGTGCCATCGAGTCGGTTCCGACCCATAGCAACCCTGGATAGGGTTTCCGAGGAGCAGCTGGTGAGCTTGAACCACCAACCTTGCAGTTCAAACGGCTTTGCCTGCCGTCTGGCTCATTAACCCACAGCGCCACACCAGGACCAGTCACTGCTTATTACTTCATGGTGACCTCTTTGCTCTTTTGCAGTAAATCTGCCTAATGCAATATGTCATTTGATTTCTTAATCCCAGAAAAATGAAATGCTTGACACTTCAGTCTTTTCTGCATTTATGATGTTATTTATTGATTCAACTGTCTAGATTTTGTTTTCTTTACATTGAGGTGCAAACCATACTGAAGGCTGTGGTCTTTGATCTTAATCAGTGAGTACTTTAAGTCCTCTTCTCTTCCAACAAGCAAAGTTGTATCATCTGCATATTGCAGGTTGTTAATAAATCTTCCTCCAATCCTGATGCCATGTTCTTCTTCACATAATCCAGTTTCTTGGATTATTTGCTCAGCATACAGACTGAATAAATATGGTGAAAGAATACAACCCTGGCATGCACCTTTCCTGATTTTAAGCCATTCATTATCCCCTTGTTCTGTTCAAACAATTGCCTCTTGGTCTTTGTATAGGTTCCTCATGAGCCCAATCACGTGTTCTGGAATTCCCATTCTTCACAATGTTACCCATAGCTCGTCATGATCCACACATGTTAAAAGCCTTCAGTAAAGCACAAGTAAACACCTTGCTGGTGTTCTCTACTTTTACTCAAGATCTATCTGATGTCAGCGATGATATCCCTAGTTCCACATCCTCTTCTGAATCCAGTTTGTTATTTCTGGCAGTTCCCTGTCAATGTACTATTGCAGCCATTTTTTAATTATCTTCAGCAAAATTTTACTTTCATGTGACATTAAAGATATTGTTCAATGACTTCTATATTCTGTTGGGTGATCTTTCTTTGGAATGGGCACAAATGTGGGTTTCTTCCCATTGATTAGCTAGGTAGCTGTCTTCCAAATTTCTTGGTATAGCTGAGTGAGTGCCTCCAGTGGTGTGTCAGTTTGTTGAAAGATTTCAGTTTGTATTCCATCACTTCCTGGAGGCTTATTTTTGGCCAATGCCTTCAGTGCATCTTGGTCATATGCTACCTCTTGTGGTTAAACATTGACCATTTCTTTTTGGTACAGTGACTCTCTGTTTTCCTTTGTATACTTCTCTATCTGAGTGGACTTCTGAGTGGTCTTGTCATGTATGTTCCTCTCTTGTCATATATGTACTTATTTTAGTATTTTTTGTAAAGTTGGTCTGGTTTTTAGGCTATATTCTTGATGGGAGCAAATCTCCAGGTGTTTCTCCCACCTAGCCACTGGGTAGGTTTGAACAATAACCTTTCAGTTAACAGCCCAGCGCTTAATTGCTGCACCATCCCACTAAATGCCATCGACTAGATTCTGGTTCATAGTAACCAGACAGAATGAGTAGAAACGCTTCTTCGGGTTTCTGAAACTGTAAGTCTTTATGGGAACAGACAGCTCCTTCCTTCTGTGGCAGAGCGGTAGTGATTTGGAACTCAACCTTGTAGTTAGCAGCTCAATGCTTAACCTACTGTGCCACCATGGTGCCATAGTTCACAGGAGTGCTGTTCTTTAAAGTCTCCCCAACACTGAATTAAGGAGCCCTGGCAGCGTAGTGGGTTCATGTTGGGCTGCTAAACACGTCAGCAGTTTTAATCCACTAACAGCTCTACATGAGAAAGATGAGGTTTTCTGCTCCGGTAAAGATACACAGCCTTGGACACCCTATACAGGGCCACTAAGAGTTGGAACCAATTTGATGGCATACCACCACCACCACTTTCTTCCAGCACTTGTCTGTCAGTTTACCATATCGTGGTGGTTTATGTGTTGCTGAGATGCTTAAAACCATTCCCCGGTTATTTCAAATACCAGCAGGGTCACCATGGTGAACAGGTTTCAATGGGGCTTCCAGACGAAGACAGACTAGGAAGAAGGAGAGG
>NW_006408543.1:18378395-18380191 GCF_000296735.1 Chrysochloris asiatica | reverse complement strand
TCACACTGTGGAGCTTGTGTGCGGCTGTGACGTTGGAAGCTATGCCACTGGTATTTTGAATGCTGGAAGGGTCATCCATGGTGGACAGGTTTCAGCTGAGCTTCCAGACAAAAACAGACTAGTAGGAAGGAGAGACAGCTAACTTTGGAATGTTTACCCACTGAAAGAAAACCTGATGAATAGCAGTGGAACACTGTCAAATAGCACCATAGTACTGAATATTGGAACATGATGAAGAGCACCAGAATATTGTCAACTACAGTGCCAGAAAATGAACCCCACAGGTTGAAAGGGACTCAGATACAACTGGGGAAGAGCTGTCACTACAAAGAAGAATTGATGGTGATGATGCAAATGGAGTCAAACTTTCTGGATCTTCATTCGCTGATGGGACAAAGCTCAATATGAGAAGAGACGCCTGTAAACATCCATTTAAAAGGCATGCAGTATGAATCTAGGAAAATTGGAATTTGTCAAAACTGAAAAGGAACACATAAACGTCGCTATCCTAAGCACTAGTGAGCTGAAATGGACTAGTATTGACCATTTTGAATCTGACAACCACATGGTTTACTATGCTGGCAATAACAAATTGAAGAGGAAGGGTGTCACATTCATCATAAAAAAGAACATTTCAAGATTGATCTTGAAGTATAATGCTGTCTGTAATAAGATAATGTCCATACGTTTACAAGGAAGAACAGTTTTATGTGCCAAGAACTAAAGCCAGTGATGATGAAATTGAAGAGCTCTGGTAGCGTAGTGGTTACGAATCGGGCTGTGAACCTTAAGGTCAGCAGTTCGAAACTGCCAGCTGCTCCACAGGAGAAAGATGAGGCTTTCTGCTCCCGTAAAGATTTACACCCTAGGAAACCCTGTACAGGGTCGCTATGGGTTGGAACCGACTCGATGGCACTTAACAACAACAACAACCAAATTCTTCAGTTTGAAATTAATCAAACATGCAATCAAGATGTATTGATAATTACTGGGGATTGGAATGCAAAGGATTCCAATCCAACAAAGAGGAAGGATCAGTCATTAGTAAATATGGCCTTTGTGATAGAAACAATGCTGAAAGAATTTTGCAAGGCCAGTTACTTTTTCATTACGAATATCTTTTTGAGCAACATAAAAGATGATTATACACATGGACTTCATCAGATGGAATACACAGGAATCAAATTGACTACATATGTGGGAAAGACAGTGAAAAAAGCTCCATATCATCAGTCAAAACAAGGCCATGGGCAGACTGTGGAACAGACCATCAATTGCTCAGATGCTAGTTTAGGGTGAACCTGAAGAAAATTAAAACAAGTCCATGAGAGCCAAAATATGACCTTGAACAATTCCCACCTGAATCTAGGGATCATCTGAAGAACAGATTTGACGCCTTAGACACTAATGACCAAAGACCAAAAGAGCTGTGGAATGACATTAAAAGCATCATACAGGAAGAAAGCAAAAGGTTATTAAAAAGACAGGAAGGAAGAGACAAAAATAGATGTCGGAAGAGACTCTGAAACTTTCTCTACAACATAGAAATGCTAAAATAAATGGAAGAAATAAGGTGATAAAAGAAAACTTCAAAGGATAACTTGAGAAGACAAAGTCAAATATTAGAATGAAATGTACAAAGATCTGGAATTAGAAAACCCAAAGGGAAGAACATGCTCAGCATTTCTCATCTGAGGGAACTGAGGAAAAATGTCAAGCCTTGACTTAAAATACTGAAGGATTCTTTGGGCAAAATACTGAACGATGCAAAAAGCATCCAAAGAAAATGGAAGGAA
>NW_006408543.1:18376091-18376935 GCF_000296735.1 Chrysochloris asiatica | reverse complement strand
AAGGAAGAATGTTTGCAATCACTAAACCTAAGCTGGTAGTAATTCAATTGACAAATCCTGTCTCCTAGTAGTCTTAAGAATATTGTTAATATAAGTATTAAAACTACCTATGATTACAAGTAGAATAAGATGTAGCTAATGTGTGGCTTCTAACTTTTAATAAAAATATACTAAAGTGTCAGAGAGTCAAAAATCTAAAGTAAAAGGGATACTAATAAAATCATGAATAAATCAGAGAATGATTCAACAAGAGAAAAATTTAACTAGGGATCTGCGCATAGAAATAACTTGTGGCTTTGCCATCCAAAGAAAATCATTCATCGTAGCTTTGCTAAAACAATGAATTCTTCTATGTGCAGGTTTCCCCATGTCTCATTTATTTATTTTAATTCTTCAATTAATATGTCTCAATTTATTTATTTTAATTCCTTAATTAATTATGGCTGTTGCCAAGAGCTGACCCAATAGAATGTGGAAATCACTGGACAATAACATTGATATCACATGCAAGTAAAATTTTGCTGAAGATCAATTATTGCAAATAAAATTTGCTGAAGACAAAAAATGGCTGCAACAGTGCATTGACAAGTACGTACCAGAGGTTCAAGCTGGATTCAGATGTGGATGTGTAACTAGAGATACCATTGCTGTGGTCAGATGGATCTTGGTTGAAAGCAGAAAGTGTTTTATTTGGACTATGCAGAGTCTATTGACTGTGTGGATCATGACAAGCTCTGGACAACTATATGGAGAATGACATTCTGGAACACTTAAGTGTGCTCATGAGGAGTCTATACATAGATCAAGAGGACAACTATATGGAGAATGAGATTCTGGAACACTT
>NW_006408543.1:18366886-18375376 GCF_000296735.1 Chrysochloris asiatica | reverse complement strand
AGAACAAACAAATCTGTGTTGGAAGAAATACAACTAAAATACTCCTTAGAAACAAAGACGGCCAGCCTTTGTGTCTCATACTTTGGACATATTTTCAGGAGGGACAAGTTCCTGGTGAAGGACATCATGCTCAGTAAAGTGGAAGGCCATCAAAAAAGAGAGTGACCCCCCCCCCACACCTCAATAAGATGGACTGGCACAGTGGTAGCAGCAATAGTGAGGATGGCGCAGGACCATGTGGTGTTTCACTCTGTTTACATAATGTTGCTATGGCAGCTATCAACAACAACCAACTCTTAAGTTTGCAATTGATCACACATGCAATAAAGATGTGTTGTTAATTACTAGTAATTAGAATATCAAGGTTGGAAACAAAAAGGAAGGACCCGTAGTTGGAAAATATGGCCTTGGTGAGAGAAATTATGCTGGAGATCACATGACAGATTTTGCAAGACTAATGACTTGTTCATTGTAAATGTCTTTTTCAAACAATATAAAAGGCAGCTATACACATGGACCTAACCAGATGAATGTACAGGAATCAAATTCACTACATCTGTGGGATGAGACAGTGGAAAGCACAATATAATCAAACCAAAACTAGGTCAGGGACAGACTGTAGAGCAGACCATTAATGGCTCATAGGCAAGTGCAAACACTCTAGTGGGTTAAGGAATGCTGATACTGTAGTGGTTATAAGTCAGGCTGCTAGTCTCAAGGTCAGCAGTTCAAAACTGCCAGTTTTTCTGCAGGAGAAAGATGAGGCTTTCTGCTCCCGTAAAGATTTACAGCCTTGGAAAATCCTATGCAGGGTCGCTATGAGTTGGAACTGACTCCACAACACAACAACACCACTACCACCATGCAAGTTCAGGGTAAAGCTGAAGAAAATTAAAACAAGTCCACGAGAGTAAAAATATGACATTGAACATATCCTATCTGAATTTCGAGACCATCTGAAGAACACTAATGACCAAAGACCAGAAGAGCTATTGGGTAAAATAAAAAACATTCAGAGAGAAAGCAAAAGGTTATTAAAAACACCAGAAAGAAAAGACAAAAATGCATGTCAGAAGAGACTCTGATACTTGCTCTGCAGCATAGAGATGCTGAAGTGAATGGAAGAAATGAGGAAGCAAAAAAGCTGCACAGAAAATGTCCAAGAGCAGCTCAAGAAGACAAAGCCATGTTTATAATAAAATGTTTAAAGAGCCGAAGTTATAAAACCCAAGGGGAAGAACACACTCAGCATTACTCAAGTTGAAAAACTGATGAAATATGAAAGCCTTGACTTGCAATAGTGAAGGATTCTATGGGAAAAATAATGAATGATGGAGAACACACAAAAAGATGGAAGGAATACAGAGTCACTGTGTCAAAAAGCAATGGTCAACGTTCAACCATTTCAAGAAGTAGCACATATGATCAAAACCACTGGTACTGAAGGAAGAAGTCCAAGGTGCACCGAAGACATAGGCAAAGAAGGCTCTGAGAATTGATGGAATACAAATTGAAATCTTTGAACAAACTGATGCATCAGAGGAGGTGCTCACTCATCTATGCCAAGGAATTTGGAAGACAGCTACCTGGCCAACCGAGTGGAAGAGATGTGTATTTGTGACCATTCCAAAGAGAGGTGACCTAAGAAAATACAGAAATCATCGAACAATATCATTAATATCCCATGCAAGTAAATTTTTGCTAAGGACTATTCAAAATGACTGTAATTGAAAATGACATTAACAGGAAACTGCCAGAAACTCAAACTGAATTCAGAAGAGGACCTGGAACTAGGGATATCATTGCTGACTTCAGATGGATATTGCCGGAAAGCAGGTAATACCGGAAAGATGTTTATTTGTGCTTTGATGACTATTCAAAGACTTTTGACTGTGTGGATCATGACAAGATATGGATAACATTGTGAAAAATGAGTATTCTAGAACACTTGCTTGTGCTCATGAGAAACCTGTACATAGACCAAGAGGCAGTCATTCGAACAGAACAAGGGGACACTGAATGGTTTAAAACTCAGGAAAGGTGTGCGCCAGGGTTGCATTCTTTCACCATACTTACTCAATCTGTATACTGAGCAAATAATCCAAGAAACTAGGTTATATGAATAAGAATGTGCCATCAGAATCTGTCTGGGCAGGACTGATGAAAGGAGATGGGGATAGCACTCATGTGGTACAATAGTGAATAATTACTATCAGGACTGATTGTGAGGGTTGGAAATGTAACAGTACACATTTTGTAGCAAAAGGAGGGGAGTGGTTGACTTTGCAGTCCAGGAGCAGAGGTCCCTGGGACCATCAGAAGAGAAAAGCAGAGTGTGGGACCCTACCCAGAGAAACAGAGATGCCAGAGATGGAGGCAGAGATGATAACGTGGAGAGATGGAGCGGCTGGGGACTTTAGACCCAGAGAGGAAGAGGGGCTGTGTGCTGACGACTGGGGGTCAGGCTTGCAGGGTATACCCTTTGGTCGGTTGATGATGCATGGAGGGGATTGTAACCATGGCAATGAAATGATATACGATAGGATGAATGTAAAGCTAATGTTCTCCCATGTAAATGATCACATAATTCACAATAAAACATTAAAAGAAAAGAATGTGGCATCAGGATTGGAGGAAGACTTATTTAACAGCTTGTGATATGCAGATGCTACAACCTTGATTGCTGAAAGCAAAGAAGACTTAAAATACTTACTGATGAAGATCAAAGACTGCAGTCTTCAGTATGGATTGCATCTCACAAAAATCCTCATCACTGGAGCAATACCTAACATCATGATAAATGGAGAAAAGATCGAAGTTGTCAAAGATTTCATTTTTCTGGGATCCAGTATCAACACTCATGGAAGCAGCAGTCAAGAAATCAAATGACATATTGCATTGGACAAATCTGTCGTACAAGACCTCTTTAAAGTGTTGAAGAGCAAAGATATCAGTTTGAGGACCAAAGTGCGCCTGACCCAAGCCATGTTTTCAATAGCCTCATATGCACGTGAATGTTAGACAGTGAATAAGGCAGACCATAGAAGAATTGATGCATTTGTTGCAGAAGAATAATGAAAATACTATGGATTTTCCAAAGGACAAACAAATCTGTGTTGGGAGAAGTACAATCAGAAAGCTCCTTAGAAGCCAGGATGAAGAGACTCTGTCTCTCATACTTTGGACATATTATCAAAACGGACCAATCCCTGGAGAAGGATATTACGTTTGATGACGTGGAGGGTCAGAGAAAGAGAGGCCTACCCCCAATGAGTTGGATTGGCACAGTAGCAGCAGCAATGGGCTTAAGGGTACCAATAATTGTGAGGTTGGCACAGGATTGGGCAGTGTTTCATCATGTTCTGCATAGTGTGACTGAGTCGGAGCCAACTGGAAGGTACCTAACAACCATAACACTGGATTACAATGAATTAGTTAATGCAAAACCAGACTGATTTGTTCTGCCCTCAGCAGGTATGTTTTTGTTGTTGTGTGTACACACAGCCTGAGAGTGCCTGGGAAAGCATAGCGCATGTTTTTAGCCAATAGATGAATTCGTTACCTACTGGTCCATCATAAGTTCCTAGCATGCGGAGATTCTGTCAGTTTGTTCCTCTCAGGATCTCCAGGGCTTTGGGCAAGTCTGGCATCCATAGTGGCCTTTTGATAAATAGGAGATGAAGCAAAGATGACTTCCCCACCTTCCTGCGACCCACCTGTCTTCCTGCTCGTGGGTTTCCAGGGACACCCCAGCCTGGGTTGTCTGACAACAGGAAGTCCTAGGTGGTCCATGCAGGCTTGTGTTCTTTCCCTTTGGAAGAGCCCTAAGGGGTTCAACTTTGTTGTACACACAAGGGAATGGAGACCCAAAGTTATGGTCAGTTGGTGGGGCAGTGGGGACAAGAGCACTAGGCTCTGGACCACTGTTCTTCCCTAGTGGACTCCCTCTTGGGTAACCTCCCAGGGCCCACTCCTCAGCTCAACCCCGGGCTTTTGTGTCTCCCGTTGCAAGCTTTTAAGAAATTAGTTTCACTTTCAAAAGCATCCCCCAGAATAGTCTGTGGTCAGCAGAAAGCTGCAGACAGCACTGCCTATTGCAGGCGGCGATGCTCCTTTCTCCATGGGCTGCAGCGGGGATGAATGGCTTGAGCATCTTGGTTACTGAGGGAGACAGTGGGTGTTACACCAGGCCTCACCACACCAGATATGGATCTGCTGGGGCAAAGGGGTCTTGTTAGAAAGACCAGAGTAGAAAACATGGCAGAATCAGAACAACTGGGGCAGTTTCTGCCCAGCATCCAGAGTCTTTGCCTTATGCGCCCATTTTTTGTTTGAGGAATGACCTCAAAATAGTGTCTCTTTGGTACCTGCACCACCCATACTTTTACTTGTTAAATTCTGCCCTTTGGGTCTCGTCATACTGACTCTCTGAGGGGCACGTCCTTCATGAGTGTTATTGTTCATTGTAATGGCCTGCTGATGTGGGAGCAAACTATGGAGACGCACCGTATCATTAGCCAAAACAAGGTCAGGGGTCACCTGTAGAACAGACCAGCCATTGCTCTCCTCCATCCGAGGACAGGGCATGCACCCGGCCTGGCAGATGGACTCCTTTCTCCCAGGTTGTTCAGTGTTACAGGGATGAAGGGGAAAAAGAACATATTCTCTCTCACACACGTATTACCACACACACGCACACTGATTCGCACACACTCACTCATACATTTGCATTTATTCGTTCACACACCGTCTCCCAGTCACACACATAACACTCTTATCACACATACTATCATATACACTCCTGTACACGAATTCACCTAAACACACTCATTCTCACATTCACATACATTGTTACATTCTTGTACATACACTAACACATACTCATACCCACACATTGTGCACCCATACATATCTTCACACAAACACACACACTCTCTCGCACCTTCACAAATTCACGCTCACACTCTGCATTCTGCTCATTCACAACCATGAATTGATGGTCCTGACCAGGTCCCATGGATCTGCCTTTTCTGAGGCTCTTTGTTCTTTCGTCCCATAGCTCTCCCAGTTTCCTTTATTGCTTTAGCATAGTGGTTATGAATCAGGCTGCTAACCTCTAGGTTGGCAGTTCGAAACCACCAGCTGTTCCACGGGAGAAAGATGAGGCATTCTGCTCCTGGAAAGATTTGCAGCCTCAGAAACCCTGTGCAGGGTCACTATGAGTCAGAATGGACTCCATGGCACATAACAACAACAACATTCAACAAAGAACCTGAGTGGAACTCCTGGCAAATTCTCTTTCTGTCCATCAGAGGTGGATTGACCCAATGGCCCTGGACCTGGACCCAGGCAGAGAGATGCTGTCTGCCGCAGTTCTGAGAGCTGTGAATAAAGAGAGCAGGAAAACCCACCTGTGTGGGTCAGATGAGCAGAGATCTTAATGTCTCCTCCCTGATATGCTTACTGTCAGGTGTCTTACATGGTGGAAACAGCTGACTCAGGACCATAGGCCACACATTCTGCCACATCCATGAGCCCACAGACCTTGCGGCCTTCATGAGTGAATGCACCCAGCTCCTCAAACTGACCTTTGTACACGCTGCCCTCACCCTGGGGATAATCTGGGTTAAAATTTTAATACCAGGTTGCCTCCTCTTACCAGTGGATCAGGGAAAGTTTTAACACAAGTTTGAGTGAATCCACCAGGCATGCTAATCTTGACACTGGTGGTCCCTCTGGATGCAGCAACTGTATGGTGATGACCGTTAGCTTTGGGCCCACAGCAATACCCTGGTGTCTGACCAGATCAGACACAGAAGTTGTGTCTAATTTTAACCCTCCTGGAACTGCCATTGATTCTAAGTACATGAGCAAACAGAAATGCTGTAGTTTAGAGGTTGTTGTTGAGTGTCGTTGAGTCATTTCTAACTCACAGTGACCCTGTATAGGGTTTCTGAGGAGCGGTTGGTGAGTTAGAACTGCCGACCTTATAGCCTAGTGCTTATCCTACCAAACCACACCAGGACTCCAGGTTGGGACTCTTATAATAATAGGTATCTGCAGAGGAGGCACCACCAGGAGGTCTGACGTTGTCTTTCTTGAGTTTAGTCATGGGCACACAATTCCTTATGCTTTTTTGGTACATCTGAAATATTTCATGATGATTTGGGGGCCATTTTATGTGGCCTAGGTGACCTTTTACAAGGGGTGTCTGTTTCCCATTTGACAGTTTATGCACAGATGGTCTCACGACATTAGCTATAATCCCCTCAGTGTATCAGTCCTCTTCCCATGTCCCCTCTGGGTTCCCGGTTTCCATTCACTCACATTTCCCCGCCCCTTACTGCTGTCTGAATTTTAGTTGGGAGCAAATGCTGCCCTTAGGGTCTTGTCTGGTTGACTATCTGAGGGCTACGCCCCTCACTGGTATTAGTTTTCACTTTACAATACACTCACCTCTGTCCAAACACATCCCCCCACACTCAGGGACCCTCAAATTCATCCACACACACACATACTCGCTCTCGCATCCACACACACATTCTTGCACACACTTATTAACACACACTCTCATGCTCACACGCGACCCTCACACAAACACACACATATACATGCTCACTTTCACACTCTCCATTCATACTTGCTCACACTCACTCACGGGCACTACCATTGTGTTAGCCTCTCTGGGATGAGACCCACAGTGGAGAAGCTCAATATCATCAGCCAAAACTAGGCCAGGGTCCGACTATGGAATAAACCATCAGCTACTCATATGCAAGTTCAGGTTGAAGCTGAAGACAATGAAAAGTAGTCCACATGAGCCAAAATACAACCTTGAGTATATCCCATCTGAATTTACAGACCAGTTCAAGAATAGATTGGATACATCAGACACGAATGTCCAAAGACGAGAGGAATTGTGGAATGACATCAAGAATATCATCCACGAAGAAATCAAAAGGTCATTTAAGAGAGATGAAAGAAAGGACCAAAGTGGATGCCAGAAGAGACTCTGAAACTTGCTCTTGAATGTGGAGACATTTCATTGGAAGAAATAGTGAAGTAAAAAGAGCTGAACAGGAAATTTCAAAGGACAGCTCAAGAAGACAAAGTATTACAATGAAATGTGTAAAGACCTGGAGTTAGAAAGTCCAAAGGGAAGAACATGTTAAGTATTTCTCAAGCTGAAGGAACTGAAGAAGAAACTTCAAGCCTTGCTTTGAAATATTGAAAGACTTTATGGGCAAAAATCTTTTCTAATTTATAGCTTTCACTCATTCTTAGTAATGATGGGAAATCTGATGTGATTTATTATCAAATTACAGCTAGTACATGGAGTCCTGGTGTTGTGACACTATCAGATAATCATTGGACTGCTAACTGCAAGGCCATTGGTTCAAATCCAATAGTTGCTTCTTGGAGGGTTGCTATGAATTGGAACCAACTCAACAACACTCAACAACAACAACTTATACCATGGGGAAAATATTGAATGGCATGTTGTTGTTGTTGTTAAGTGTTGTTGAGTTGGTTCCAACTCACAGCAACCCTGTATAGGGGTTCCAAGGAGCAGCTGGTGAGTTTGAACCAACTACCTTGTAATTCAAACTGAGCTTGTGGTCCTGTGTATATCCTACTAGAAGTATCTGTGGTCCAGTGTTTATCCTATAAGAAGTATCAGAATGGGATGGAAGGACTGTACCAAAAAGAATTGGTCAGCAGTCAACCATTTCAGGAGGTAGCATATGATCAAGAGCTCATGGTACTGAAGAAGAAATCCCAGCTGCACTGAAGGCATAGGTGAAAAATAAGGATCCAGGAACTGATGGAACACAAACTGAAATCTTCAAGCAAACTGATGCAGTGCTGACGGTGCTCACGTATCTATGCCAACAAATTTGGCTACCTGGCCAATCAACTGGAAGACATCCATATTTGTGTCCATGCCAAGAAAGATGACCCAACAGAATGTGGAAATTACTGCACAATATCATTAATATCATATGCAAATAAAACTTTGCTGAAGATCATTTTTAAATGGTTGCAGCTCACCAGTTGCTCCTTGGAAATCCTATACAGAGTCACTATGGGTTGGAATCTACGCGACAGCATTTAACAACAACAGTACATGGACAGGGAGCAGCCAGAAATTCAAACTAGATTAAGAAGAGAATGTGGAACGAGGAATATCATTGCTGGATTATCATTAGATATCATTAGATGGATCTTGGCTAAAATCAGAGAATACAAAAATGATGTTGATATGTGATTTATTGACTATGCAAAGGCATTCGACTCTGTGGATCGTAACAAATTAATGGGTAACATTGTGAAGAATGGAAATTCCAGAACACTTCATTGTGCTCATGAGGAACCTGTTCATAGACCAAGAGGCAGGTATTTGGACAGTATCATCCAGGTACTGAATGGTTTAAAATCAGGAAAGGTGTGCTCCAGGGTTGAATTCTTTCACCATACTTACTCAACCTG
>NW_006408543.1:18363141-18366286 GCF_000296735.1 Chrysochloris asiatica | reverse complement strand
GATGGCACCTAACAACAACAACAGACATGTGAAACTTGAACACTGAATACGGAAGACCAGAGAAGAACCGATGCATGGGAATTACAGTGTTGCTGAGAGTATTGAGAGTAGCATTAACTGCCAGAAGAACAAGCAAATCTGTCTTGAATGCTCCTTAGAAGACAAGATGGTGAGACTTCGTCTCTTCTACTTTGAGCACATTGTCAGGTGGGGCTTGGAAAAGTTAAAGGTCAGTGAAACAGAGGAAGACTCCCAATGAACTGGACTAACACAGTGGCAGCAACAGTGGGCTCAGAGATAACAATGGGGAGGATGGTGCAGGCCTGGGGGGTGCACAGGGTTGGAACGGACTTGGTAACATCTAGCAACAATGGTATCACTGTTTGGCTGTAAGGTGGTCTCCAGAGGTGGGGTTAGCTCTGAGTTTGATGGGTGTCTAAGGGCTATAGTCTAGGGAGTTTCCACTAGACTTTATTAGACTCGTTGTTGTTGGTGGTGGTAAGTGCCATCGAGTCAGTTCTGACTTAATAGAGACCCTGTATAGGGTTTCCAAGCAGTAGCTGGTGGGTTTGAACTGCTGACTTTGTGATTCATAGTCCAGTGCTGATCTAAGCCTGGTCTTTATGGCCTAGTCCTATCAGCAGAAGCAGCCAATTCTTCACATACAGTGGCAAGGAGCAGAGATAAACAGTTGTGTTTGTATGACCAGCCTGAAAGGAGACTTGGTGGCACTCTGGGTTAAGCATTGGGCTTTAACTGCAAAGTCAGAGGTTCAAACTCTTCTTGGGAGAAAGATGAGGCTGTCTGCTCCCTTAAAGATTCACAGTCCTGGAAAACCTGCAGTTCCACTCTGTCCTACAGGGTCGCTGTGGTTGGAACCGTATTGATGCGGGGGTGGTGGTGGGGTGGGGTGGTTTGTTGTTTTGGTAAGATAAACATGAGAAGGTGAGAACGTTGAGAATTTTGACTCTCTTTTGTAGGTGAGGTAACTGAAGTCCACTGAAGTTTGACTATCTAGTGATCAGAATTCAGGCAGTATTCAAGGGTCCTATTAAACCTACTGAGAATATGGGATTCTTTGCAGACATCTACCACAGGCTGATGTGGCTTTATGCCAGGTTGGTCCATTCACTGTGCCAGTATTGACTTAGGCTTTGTAGTTATGCCACATTGTGAGGGGGGTCCCCGAGTGGTCTTCATCTTGAGCTCATTGTTGTTGTTAAGTGCCATCGAGTCCGCTCCATTTGTAAGTTTAGTTAATTTGTGGGACCCCATGTGTGTGGTGCTGTGGGTTAATGCGCCAGACTGCAAAGCCGTTTGAATTGCCAGATCGGTGGTTCAAGCTCACCAGTCGCTCCTCGGAACCCTTGTATAGGTCACTATGGGTCGGATCCGACTTGACAGCACTTCACAACAACATGTGTTATAGGGGGTTCTGGTGTGGTGCTGTGGGTTAATGCGCTGGATTGCAAAGTCGGTTTGAAATGCAAGGTTGGCAGTTTGACTCACTATCTGCTTCTCGGAAACCCTATAGAGGGTCGCTATGGGTCGGAACCAACTGGACGACACTGAACAACATGTGTCGTAAAGTGCTCCGTAGGGTTTTCCTGGCTGCAGTCTTTTCAGCAGCGGACTGCCAGGTTTTCCGAGGTGCTGCTGCGTTAGTTCCAACTGCCAACTTTTTGGTTACAACCGTTTGCGCCACCCAGGAACCTAGTTTCCTGAGTTCTTCTCACACACCCCAATACCAGCTGTAGCTTCAAAACCCACAAGCAAACCAGCTGGAGCATGCCGACGGGGGCGCGGGGGGGGGGGGGGTTTGCTCAGCTGCACTCCTTTCGGCTTCATCGTCTGTGACAAAATAAATGCTAATAATATGTACTAGAAACATCAGTGGATGCTTCACGTACATTATTAGCTTACAAAAAGGAATCCTGACTCCATTGAAGCAGGTGGCTCAACACCGTTGGCAACATAACATTCTGTAAACTTGTGAAATGGGACAGCGGTGAGCCAGAGCAGCCCTTCTGGAATTTGGAGGGGTGTCTGAGGACAGCCCTGCCACCCCACACCACTGCATGTGACCTAGTTCTCAGCCTTCTGTTTGGCCTGGCTTGAACCTGGGGATTACTTCTTCCTTGATTTATAAATAACCAAACATGTGTCTGGGTTACTGCTAATCCTTGGAGTTGGCTCTGGGATTTCTGACTCAGTCATTTTGGGCTGATAGCACATACATCATTGCTGAGCAAAGTTAAAGAAACACACAATGCGAAGTCCACATCCACTTTGGAGGATGCAGCCGGATGTGACACTGGATCAGACGGGAACATTATCAGAACCATCCTCAAACTCAATCCTGTTTATGTTATCCTAGATCACGTCCTCTCAGCCAGAAGCCCTGAGGCTGGAAGGTGCACCATTCTGTCTGGTAGTTCTTGGTGGTGAAAGTCCCTTCTTCCAGGTGACCCGAGGAGGGCGCGGAGACAGTGAGAAGAAGCAGAAAAGCAGACTGTGGTTTCCAAAACATCAAAGCACAGCGGACAACCCAGAAAAGGAAGGCGGGATCGCAGCCCAACTTGAAGAATGCAATCAATGTTCCTAAATTGTACCTGTAGAAACTGTATATTCTCAACAACAACAAAATAAATAAAACTTAGAAGAAAAGAGCCCAAGTGTGCAAATAAATGGTTAGCTCATTCAGCTGCAAACCAGATGGGTGGAGGTTCAAGTTCATCCAGAGGTGCGTCAGAAGAAAGGCCTGGTGATCAACTTCCAAACGATCAGCCATCGAGAACTCCATGGAGCACAGTTCTACTCTGACACACCTGGGGTTACCTGGGGTTGGAATCAAGCCCACAGTGACCCGTTTTAAGAGTACAGGAGGACCCAGGAAACATCAAGGCAAGTGGTCGGGTCCCCTCAGTGCAAACCCCCTTCCAAGACTAAGACTCAATGGAATACACACTGTGATTGGTGACCACACTCGACACCGATAAGGGGAAGTGAGGGAAAAACAGCAATGAAGCAGTGAGCTAAGCCCTACAACGTTCAAAAAACCCGGGTGAAGACCTGGTTGGCCAGCAGTGTGGCAAGACCTGGGGACTCTTGGGCCCAGAGTCAGTGACATAGCCACAGAGGACTA
>NW_006408543.1:18350979-18362331 GCF_000296735.1 Chrysochloris asiatica | reverse complement strand
ATGAATGTAAAACTAATGTTCTCCCATGTAAACTATCACATAATTCACAATAAAACATTTAAGAAAAAAAAAAAGTGCAGGAGGAGCTATGAACAGTCAGAAAGAGAGTTAGGAACAAGCTTCTTCCTCAGCAAATAAAGAAGCTCACTGTTCTTATTTATACACCTCAACTGAACACAAAGCCATAGGAAAGACATCACAAAGTTTCAAACTTGATGCAGAAGATCAACGAGTCAGTGCCCACAGACAAGCTGCGGGGGGTGGAGGCTCCCAGTACACAAGGACCAGTAACAACCGAAGTCTCTGACTTGAGGAAGCAGTTCGCTCTTCAGTTTTGGTTTCACATGGTCAAGCTCCAGAATGGACTGCCTTGAGAACAGCTCTCAGGGGCATTTGTCCTCAGTGGTGGAGAGCCAAAGAGGTCCACTCAGCTCAGGATGATATAAAAGGGCTTTGTCCTTGGCTTTTTCATCCAACTTCAGAAGAGGCCTGGTGATGCTGTGGGACAAGCATTGGGCTTCTGACTTCAAGATCAGTGGTTCAAATCTACCAGCCGCTCATTCCATGGGAGAAAGATGAAGCTGTGCATTCCTGTAAAGATTTTCTGTCTTGGAACCCCTACAGGGTAGTTCTGTTGTGTAGGGCCCTGGGAGTCGGAACGGACTCTGTAGCAGTGGATTTGTTTTGAGGCGTCTCCTTTGTGTTTTGGTCATGTTGGGGTGAAGCCAAACATGTCTCTCCCAAGGTGAGTAAAATCTGCAACTTCCTCAAGTTCCATGGCACACCAAGGAGGAATAAAGTGAGTTCTAGGAGGCTGGTGACATTGTAGGATAAGCACTGGACTACAAATTACAAGGTTGTTGTTGTTAAGTGCTATAGAGTTGGTTCCGACCCATTACGACCCTGTACGAAGGGTTTTCAAGGCTATAAATCTTTACGGGAGCAGAAAGCCTCATCTTTCTCCCGCGGAACAGCTGGTAGTTTCAAACTGCTGACCTTGTGGTTCGCAGACTGATTTGTAATCACTACGCTACTGGTAGCTCCTAATTACAAGGTTAGTGGTTCAAAACCACCAGTCACTCCTCGGAAACCACTGAAGAGTCAGAACCGAGTGAAAGGCACCTAACAAGAGCATACATTGCTTCAGCTCTTTTCCCTAAGTTTTGATACATTGTATATTTTCAAGGGTTGTGGTGGCTCTGTAGGATAAGCACTGGCTTCGAAGCTTAAGGCCAGTGGTTTGAACCCACTAGTGGGAACGCCCCATGGAAGAAAGATGAGGCTTTCTGCTCCTGAAAGGAATTCCAGTCTTGGTCACCTTATAAAATGTCCTTATGTGTGTGGCGCTGTAAGATAAGTACTGGACTGCAAGGTCGGCGGTTCAAACTCACCAGCTGCTCCTCGGAAACCCTATACAGGATCGCTATGAGTCAGAACCGACTCGACAACACTTAACAACAACAAAATGGATCAGAACAGACTTGATGGAACTTAACAACAATAGTATATTTTCATTTGTCTTGAAGTATTTTTTGACTTCCCCTTTCTTTGTTGGCCCAACTTGGGTACTGTAATTTTTTCAGGTAGGGAGTCTTCTCCAGATACTTTCTGTCCTTACCTGCAGTGGCGGCTGGGGATCTTGTTTCCGTCTTCTGCCTGACTTAGGTTACCGCTGACCGAACACCTATGGTGGTGGTAGTGTGCTATGGAGTCAGTTCCGATTCCTAACAACCCTGTCTAGGGTTTCCAAAGCTGTAAATCTTTACAGGAGCAGAAAGCCTCATCTTTTTCTCACAGATTGTCTTGTAGATCTGAACTATTGACCTTGTGGTTAGCAGCCCAACTCGTAATCCACTATGGTACCACAGCTCCTTAACACCAATGGCATGCCCTCGCATCTGCACGATGATATTTCATGCATGTTAGAGGTGAAGAAACGATGGGTCAAGCATGTACAATAACCCACTAGCAAGGACAAGCAGACCAGCCTGGAACAGCTAGAGCAACAGAAGATACATCTTAAAGAAAGATCATCAGGAAAAACCCAAAACAAAAATGCCAGCATGACTAGCTACTACAAGAATAAGCAAGCTGTTCGCCATCAAGGCTAGCAATCAAGTTCCTTCAGGACAAACTCCCCTCTAAGACTGAAACTTAAAGGGAACACACAAACAGGTATGTAAGCTTGCTGGCAACCACATTGGTCTACTGGTGAATGGAAGAGGGGGAAAGGCAGCAATGAAGAAATGGGCTGAGTTCAACCACGTTCCATAGACTGCCGTCGACCTGGAAATGAGAGAGAGAAGAGGAAGGGCTGGTTGGTCCAAAGTGTGGTGAGAATTGAGGACACTTGAGCCCATGGACAAGGATATAACCACGGAGGGCTAGAGCTGAGAGTGAAGCATCCAGCTGATATGAAGTGAAAGGAGATGCACAAGAACATCCAAACTTGCAGACAGTACCCATTTGACCTAGCCTCGATGTAAACAAGCGTAAATTGCTACAATTTGATGAACCTGACCTATACTCATGGAGGTAGTTACTCTAAATACCAACAGATAGGGTAGGAGTCTTCACATCAAGTATCAATGCTATCCTCTCTGTATACAGGGTAGATAGGGACGGGCAACTTAGACATTGGCTACCTAAAATGATGGGGCGATAGAGGCACAAAGTGACTGGCTTACAAGGTTTCAAGAGGGAATTTAGATTAAGTGTATGTGGGGAAAGAAAGAGTCCCCACTGAATAGCTGTCATCTTGTCTGGATGTTGTTGTTGTTGTTAAGTGCCATCGAGTCGGTTCCGACCCCATAGGTCTGGTGAAAAGAGATGGGGATAAGATTTATATGATTCAATAGTGAATAATTGTTATCATGACTAACTGCGACTGTCCCAAGTGTAAAGGTAGAAGTTTTGTAACAAAAACAGGGGAGTGGTTAATCTTACAGTCCAGAAACAGTGGGCCTTTGCACCATCAAGGGAGAGGTGCACAAGCAGAATGCAGGACCTTATCCAGAGAAGCAGCGACACCAGAGATGGAGGTAGAGATGGGGGCATGGAGATGGGGAGTGGCTGAGGACTGTAGATTCATGGGAAGAGAGGAACTAAGAGCTGGTGGCCAGGAGGCAGACTTGAAAATGTGCCCTTTGGTGGTGTAAATTATTATATATGCCTGAGTGGTTTTTTTTTTAAAAAGCTAACGTGGATAGAGAGAAATACTGTTAACTGATGGTACATGGAAGGGATTACAATCATTGTAATGAAACAAAGGTGTATGATTTGTTGAATGTAAAACTGATGATCTGCCTTGTAAACTTTCACTCAATCCACAATAAAAACCTATATATATATAAAAAAAGTGTACAATAAAAATGTAAAAAAAAAAAAATGTGTAACTTGTCCAGTATCACACAGTTAGTAAACTAGGGGTCATAAGGAGATTTGTACCTGCAGAGGTTAGAAAAAAATATCTATAAATTCTTTGATTCTCCTCCTTTCAAACAGTAGAGCTGGCATCCTGGTGTGGCGCTGTGGATTAATGTGCTGGACTGCAAAGTCACTTTGAACCACAAGGTTGGCAGTTCAAGCTCACCAGCTGTTTGTCGGAAACCCTATGCAGGGTTGCTATGGGTCGGAATTAACTCGAAGGCACTTAATAACAGCAAGAAGTATGTACTATGGAATCCTGGTGTGGCGCTATAGGATAAACACCGGACTGCTAACTGCAAAGCGGTGGTTCAAAATCACCAGCTGCTCCTTGGAAACCCTATACAGAGTTGCTATAAGTCAGAACAGACTCAATAGCACACAATAGCAAGAAATAAGTTCTGGACTTGGCTGCTGGTTTCTAGAGAATGGAATGTGGTGGAGGTGATGGCTTGGGCGGGGGCAGGGGCGGGGTGCCTGAGATTCGGCTCTAAAAGGAATTGTGGTTTTCTCTGTCAGTCACTAGACTGGGAAAACCAGGTGCCATATTGGACGAACCTTCAAGAAGCCTGATGGAGAAGCCCAGATGGCAGGCTTCCTGACAAGTAAGTTATCTTGGAAGTAGATGCCCTAGCTCCAAGCCAGACTAAACGGCCAAAAGTCCTGGCCAACATCTCCATCTAGACTAACCCAGGCCAGACTTCGAGCTAAGCCACACTCTCATTCTTGACCCATGGGAATTGTGAATAAATAGTTACTGTTTTAGCTCCCCAAGTTTGGGGTGATTTATTATGTAGCATTTGAGCCTATGTTCATTCCATCAAGTAATATCACTTCCAAATAATCACATTAGGTGACTGTTTCTTCGGAAGGCTGAGAGAAGTTGGTCTTGAAGGGTGGAAAGTGGGTGTGTTTCAGAGAATCAAGGAGTGACTGGGTCCCAGAAGACTGCGTGGGCAGTGGTGATGAAGACCCCCATGACCCTTCCCTTATGAAGTGCTCCAGGGTTTGAAGTGTTTCCTCTGGAGTCCTCAGGTTATATGACAGGGGTTCTGGGAAGAGTGAATGTCCGTCAAGCAACTAGAGGTCAAGGCGCTTAGAAAACACTTGGAAGGCATCTCTCAAGCAGAGCACAGAGTTCAGCTACGAGTACAACAAAAGGCTCTGTACTGGGTGATCCAGATATGATTTCAGTTCAAACCTGTCTTTTCTCTAAGAAATAAAATTACCCATGCATATGACAGTGTTTCTTTAATAATCTCGCTTTAGGAACTCTCCTTTCTCGTAAACTCTCCACCCACCCTAACAAATCCAAACCATCAGAAAGAAGGCATGGCTACACTGATGGGTTGATTCTTTTCTTAAAACTTAAACAGACACATCTTTACACAGAAAAGAAGTTGGTTAAAAGAAACCCTCAGTGCTTTGTGAAAAATAAAACCCATATATAGAGCTTCTTAGTCAAACACCCCAAAGAAGAAAACATCCCATTTCCACGACACATCTGCTTTTTGATTCATGTGTGTTTTGATACAACTCGCTCAGACCTGCCTGGCAGTATTAAATGCAATTATAAAAAGCATTCAAAGAACATGAAAATAATTATGAAGATTTCCAGCATCAACAGAACATGGAACACTGAGTTGTTCTAGGTAATTCCAGAAGAAAGAAAGTTCATTACAAATCAACGCTGGAAGATTCTACCCCAGCTAGAAATGAATTCGTTTCAGGAAAGAAAGAAAAATCTACCATAAATTATATAAATATAGGATTTACGGAAGCAGGTAAAGAGCTAAATGCAAGAGATCTCAAGCCAAAAAAAGTTACTCCCTTATGAGGGGAATTAATGGAATTGTAGGACTGTGGGTTAATGTACTGGACTGCAAGGTTGGCGGTTCAAGTTCACTAGTTGCTCCTCGGAAACCCTGTACAGGGTCACTATCAGTCAGAACTGACTCAACAGCACTTAACGACAGGATAAGCACTGGACTGATAATCATAAGGTTGGCAGGTCAAACCTACCAGCTGCTCCTTGGAATCCCAATGCGGGATCTCGATGAGTTGGAACCAACTTGATGGCACTTAACAACAATACTGTATGTGAAGATTACTAATATCTGGAAGATGGCAAAAAAGGCAGATACAAATAATTGATTCTTGATGTGACAACAGTTCTATTCTTGTATTTAAAAATTCCTTCTAGAGCGATTTAGAGAGAGAGAAAAAAAAAGTATGTGCATAAAATTCCAATTGTGTGCTAGTTGAGAGGCTTTGTCAAAGTATAATCCCAGAAGGGCCTTCTAAAAAGATCCCATCCAAACTGATGTTTCCATCAATATGAAAAAACCACCTGCTCCTAAAACACATCCTTATTTATCTGTGGATTTCAAAGTATCACTTACAGTAACAGCACTTTCTCCTTTCTTGAATAAAAAGGTGTTTTCCCACATTGGAAAATGTTGGGGAACTTGAGACTTGAGAGAGAGAGAGGCAGATCTGCAGGTAAAGGGCCTCCTAAGCCAGCCAGAGTATGGCAGAAGTTCACAAAAGGAAAACGCCAGCAAGTTTCTGCAAATAGAATTGCTTTTCCTTTGATGATGAATGAGGATTCAGCCCCCACCAGGAGAACCTACCCAGGCAGCCTGGGGGTCTGAATCAATCACGTGCTCCTCTTGTATTCTACAAATGATGATGTCTGAGTTACCACTTATCTGGCAGTGCCCGGAGCTAGCAGTAGAAAGGTACAAAGACACCTTCAGAACTTCAGAACCAGCTCTTTGGAACTGGAGTTTTAGCCAGTCATGAGCAGGTACCCACAGGCTGAAAAGAGGTTTTAAAGGGGCCGTGACTACAGGTCTTTTATTTTGTAGACACAGTCACTCTGGTTGGTGATTTTCTATCTGAAAGGCCACACCGCTGCTTTGCTATTGCTGAGTTGATCCTAGACTCCTAAAAGGTCAGAGGACATAGTGGAACTGTCCCAGAGCGCCTTCTGGGCTGTTATTTTTGAGAAAGCTGACTGCCTGTTCTTTCTCTTGGGAAGCTGCTGATAACAGTCTAAAATAGCAAACTTGTGACTACACAGCTGGCATGGTGGCTGTGTGCCGTGGAGTTGGCCTGCACAGGGTTCCCGAGGCTGTAGATCTTTACGGGAGCAGAATGCCTCATCTTTCTCCCATGGAGCAGCTGGTAGTTTTGAACTGCTGACCTTAAGGTTCGCAGCCCAATTCGTAACCACTACGCTACCAGAGCAGATGAGTGTTAAATGCTGAGCCACCATAACTGAATCACATCAAGATGGCTAGCTTCCCTTCAGAAAGTGTGTGTGTATGTGTGTGTGTAATGAAATGATTTAAAACAAAAAAGAGAGGTAAAGTGACTTTGCTGATGCATGTTTGGGGTAAGATCAAGTTGGAGGTACTGCTTCTACCAGTTCTGTCTGCAAGACCTTTAACCAAGACCTATGTTAGTCAGTCCTGCAGGAAGGAAGCTAAGGCATGGTTTCACCCACATCCCCACCCTCCACCCCACCATTTGCTACCACAAGAACTTAACTGGATGAAGATACAAGTAAAAAAGGAAAGACAATATTTTCAAATTATTAAAGACAATGGAGGAAAAGTTATGTAGAAAAGCCAGAAAATATGACATATCTAAGTCCTTTAGATCTGGAGTCCTGGTGTGGCGCTGCAGGATAAGCACTAGACCGCAAGGATGGTTTGAACCACAAGGTCGGAGGTTCAAACTCTTCAGTTGCTCCTTAGAAACTCTATACAGAGGCACCATGAGCCGGAACGGACTCAACGACACAACAAGAAGAGACCTTTTAGCATAAGGTGTTCGTATCTCCTAAAAAAATACAAGATCAGTTGCAAGTTTTAGGATATTCTTTAACCAAAAAGGTACGTGTCACAATGGTGCGGTAGCCATCTCTTCTGCTGATCTAAAGAAATATATAGGGTTATTTAGTAATAGTCTAATGCCCAGCAATTAATCTACAAGAAAACTAAGAAACAGTGGTGAGCTAGCCATCTCTTCTGCTGATCTAAAGAAATATGTCCGAGAGTATGCATTTATGCCCAGCAATTGATCTACAAGAAAACTAAGAAAAATTCTTTAAGAAATCTTATTTTTAAAATGTCTAACTACTTTCAGGAGTCCTGATGTGGCACTGTAGGATAAGCACTCGGCTGCAAGGTTGGTGGTTCAAACTCACCAGCCGCTCCTCAGAAACCCTATACAGGGTCACTATGGGTCAGAACTGACTTGACGGCACTTAACAACAAGAACAACAACAACAAAAAACCTTCACGGGAGCACGGTGGCTCTGTAGGATAAGCACTGGACTGTGAGCCACAAGGTCAGCAGTTTTGAAGTCCGCCAGTCACTCTGCAGGGACATGTGGCTTTCTGCTTCTGCAAAGATTTACAGCGTTAGGAACTATATACAGGTTCCATATGGACCAGAACCGACTTGATGGCACTTAACAACAGCAATAAATACCTTCAAAGGAAGCAAAACTGGATGTGTTATGTGTATGTACAGTCATTTAAAGCCCGCTAGAATAAGAACTGATCTAAAAACCCCTTTGTAATGTAACGTGGTGGTGGTGGTTGTGTGCTGTGGAGTTGGTTCTGACGCATAGCGACCCTGTATAGGTTTCTAAGGCTGTGACTCTTTATGGGAGCAGAAAGTCTCATCTTTCTCTGGTGGAATGGCTAGTGGATTTGAACTGCTGACCTCGCAGTAAGCAGCTCAATGTGTAACCCACTATGCCACCAGAGAAGTTTTATTGAAAGCAGATATATTGGCTTCAGGATAGTAGGTATTCTACTGATGCAGTACTGCTAACCCGAGTTTGCCCTCTGGGAAGCCTACCTGCAACTTCTCTCTTCTCCATATGAAAAACACTTACCTTTAAACAAAAACAAATTCCAGTCAGTCTTTGACTAGAAAACCACATTAATTATCAAGTGTGCAAAGAGTCCCAATGACAAGAAGCTCAGAATGTGAGCAAAAAGTGCTGAGCATGCTTGTTATTTTATACATAAAAGAATTCATTAGGATGCTTATTTAATTTGTCTACCTCTCAATACAGACTTTGAGGAAGTCCTCCAAATGTTACATCATCCTAAGGGACATGTATGTGTGGATGACATTTCCACTGTAGAAACTTAGGTTGTCACAATAACATTGGAAGTGAGCACCAAGTTGGCTTATCAAACCGAAACGCCACAGTCAGCCACCACAGACAAAGTGGACATCTTGATGATGTCCAGGTAAAAGCACACTAATAAAATACATCCCTTAATCTTGTCAGCTCTCTGAAGTCTGCAGTGAATCAAACTCCCAAGCATCTTTAAAGCTAAATTAAAACACTTGTGGGCAGTCTGGGGTGTTATCACCCATTAAACTACCTGAAGGTCTGTAGGAAACCAACGTGGCATTACTAATTTGGATGATTTCTATTTCTACCTTTTATTGAAGAAGAAACTAACATGGTGGTCTCACAGCCTTGTGGTTGACTGAGTCAATAATACTACAAAGTATACGGATATTGGCACGGGTCTTATGTACATGCTATAAACCCCAAATGTGTGTATGTATACACACATTCATATAAAAACACACATACATTTCACACCACCACACTACTGTTTAGGAAACTAGAAAACAGAATAATCGTTTTCCTTCCAAACATAGACATGTATCATATAGAGTATCATTGGTTTTCTTCTTAACTGTCGTCAAGTTGGTTCTGATCCACAGCAACCCTGAATAGGATTTCTGAAGAGTAGCTGGTGAGCTTTAACTGCCAACCTTGCTGTTCGAAGTGACTTTGCAGTCCAGTGCATTAACCCACAGTGCCACACAATGCAATCAGATTTTAAGTGATTATTATGCAAGGCCATGGGAGAAAGCTGTGCTGTCTGCTTCCAAAAGATTACAGGCTTGGAAACCCTGTGGAGCAGTTCTACGCTGCTCTCGAGAGTCTCTGGGAGTCGGAATCAACTTGACAGCAATGGGGTTTTGGGATTTTGCAAGGAGTCTAAGTATGGACTGTTGACACTGTACTCTATACTTTCAAAATTTCTACATACACTACCAAATGGAACGCAAAACCCATTTCTACATCCATCATAATCTTCTAACATTAGAAAAAAATGAGAAAAAAAAATCTTTCTGAAACCAGTGCATGAAATGAATGCCAGACCTTCATAACAAAGATTACACATGAAGACTAAAGATGGCAGCATTTGTACTGGGGCCAACAACTGCATGAGCAGTGCAGATGACAAGGCAGCCAGAGAAGAGATCGACCAATGAAAGTTGAGAAATTAGCCAATTTTCATGTTGAGAAATGAAAACAGCTGATCGTAAAAATCATTTGAAATTGTGAAGATCTATGGATAGCCAATCAATCTTGAGCAAGAATGAAGATAGGCATTCTCACACTTCCCAAGTTCAAAATTTACAAGGATGCATAATTAAAACAGAGACTAAGGATATAAATGTTGTTGTTGCTAAGTGTCGTTGAATCAGTTCCAACCTATAGCAACCCTGTGTATGGTTCCTGAAGAATGACAGGTCAGTGTCATAGCATTGAGGGTCCAGAATAAACCCGAAGTTTTGAGATGGTATCAAAACCATTCAATGGGTAAACAACAGTCCCTTCAATACATGGTACTGAGACTCTGTATCATCCTAGTAGAAAATACCATATACAAAAATTAACTCAGAATGGATCAAAAATCAACCATCAGGGCTGAAATCATAAACTCTTCCAAGAAAACCTAAGTGTGGTTGTTCATGGTTTATTTGGTGATATCCTAGATACAAGATCAATAACATGAGCAACAATGGAATCAGTAGGTAAAGTGGACCTCACCAGAGGACACTCTAGGAACAGTGAAGAAACAATTTGCAGGATGGGAGAAAATATTTACAAATCATCTACAAGCTCCTTGTACCCACAAATTACAAATAACCCCTATAACTCAACAGCAATAGTCAAATATGTACGTGAAAGGATTCTTAATACTACTAACTTTTCGGAAAATGAAATAAAAACTACAATCAATATAAGAAAGATTATGTATATTATGTATATAACTTATAGTCATCCTTCCAGGTCTTCTAATATACAAGTCTGTTTAAGCTCTGATTAGAATCTATAAAAACTCAAGGTTTGCACTGAAGGCACTCATTATTACAACATTATTTTGAGGGGGAGGTTGGACTATTCTGTTAAGAGAGCCAACACGAGATTCAAAAGCAGGGACACCGAAATAAAACACCTAGAATATTTCGGCACTTTTTATTTTGTTGTTGTTGTTAAGTGCCGTTGAGTCAGTTCTAATAGTGTCCCTGTATCGGGTTTCCAAGTAGTGGCTGGTGAGTTTGAACCACTGACCTTGACTACTCAATTATCTAAAAGATGTTTGAAATCAGAAATAACCACTCAGTAAAAGACATACTACAAGTAAACGTTGGTCTGTTTTGTTTACTCTTCTCATTTTAGAAAGCACATACCATTAGACTGTTGTTGTTTAAGAGCCATCGAGTTGGTTCCGACCCATAGTAACCTTCTATAGGGTTTCCAAGGAGCAGCTGGTGAGCTTGAACTGCTGACACCATTAGACTAATTATATATATAATTGATACCACTTTAATACATTTTAGGTGTGCTATAAAACTTTTTTTTTTTTTGAAATGGACCATCAATTTTTTTTTTAATGTTTTATTGTGAATTATATGATAGTTTACATGAGAGTACTTTAGTTTTACATTCATTCCATCCTATATCATCTCATTGCCATGGTTCCAATCCCCTCCATGCATCATCAACCACCCAAAGGGTATATCCCAGAAATCCGCCCCCTACACTTCCCCCTCCTCCCCCCAGTTTTCAGTCCACAGTCCCTT
>NW_006408543.1:18346500-18349772 GCF_000296735.1 Chrysochloris asiatica | reverse complement strand
ACAACTTGATTTACTTTTGTTATGAAATCACCTTCAGGTTTTTGAAAGTCTAATTTGTTTTCTACAATGTTAATCTTTGCCAGGAGCAAGAGTTTAGTCATACCTCAATCAGTGAATAAAAACACTGGTCAATTCCTCTCATGTTAATACAACATTTGCATGCAGTGAGTGTAAATAAATGGCCTTGGATAAAGATATTTTTCATGTCTTTTCTGGTGTTAGGGGAGATGATACTGCTACTGACTCTAAATCGGATTTGACTTACTGGCAACAGGTTTTTGTTGTTACTCAGTAAAATGGCAAAATGAGACTTTTCTATTATTCCAAAGGTATCCTGTTTGGTAAAAAGCCAACGGTTCCAAATGACTTCAAGAATACCCAATATTAATAGCACCAGTGGACCTGCTCTGCGAGAGGTAACATGGGTAAGAGAAAAGATTGAGACGCACTCAACCAATGAAAATTCAAACCAGGAACCTGGTGTTGTGACAGTGAGGCCAAAGGTAAGGACTTAGTCTTTGGAACCAAGCTGAAAGTAATGATCAACTGGATGCTGTTGGTATGTGCTACTGAGTTGGTTCTGACTCACAGCAACCCTGAACAGGGTTCCCCAGGCTGTAAACCTTTGTGGGAGCAGAAAAGCCTTGTCTTTCTCCTGTGGAGCTGCTGGTGGACTTGAACTGCCAACCTTGTGATTAGCAGTCCAGCGCTTATCCTACAGAGCCACTGCGCTCCCAGCTGGATGTGATCACCGTTAAAATACAGAGCACTAAATATGTAGCCAGAGGTCTTGGTATAGCAAGCGCTATAGGATAAGCACTGGACTGCTAACCAGAAGGTCGGCGGTTCATACCCACCCGCTGCTCCTCGAAACAGGGTTGCTCTGAGTGAACAGACTGGATGACACTTAACATTATCCTGCCAAATTTTACCCAACACTAGGAAAAATGGGCTCCTAGGAGGGTTCTGGTGTGGTGCTGTAGGATAAGCACTGGACCAACCTCAAGGTCAGTGGTTCAAACCCACCAGCCGCTCCTTGGAAAACTTATACAGGGTCGCTATGAGTCAGAACCAACTTGATGGCACTTAACAACACCAACAAAGAGGTTCTGGTTCCCAGTTAAGCTGGAACTTTGGTATTTATCTGCAAGACACAAATCCACTTTCTCCCTAAGAGCTTATAAAAGATTTTTCAGCCATATCAATCATGCTTCAAAGTTGGTGCCAAAAGGAAGAGGGTTGGGGATGGTATTCTCTGAAAAGGAAGGTGCTAGAACCAACTTCCTCAAATTATCTACAGTTGACCCTGGAATAAGACTTAAGACGTGAGTGTTTTCCCTGAGAGTATCTGCTTTAAACACCGTGTGACATGCATCCTCTAGACGTGACAGCTCCTCTGTCTAGTGAGGTGGACGGTGGGTCAAGGGCTAGCAGTTACTGGAGAGATGCATGTGGACACGATTCAGGTTTCCTGTCTTTTGAGCGGATACTCAGAACACTCAAACTCACTTCAATAGCAACAAGAGAGCAATCCACAGCTAAGAAGGCCCTTGTAGTTCAAGCCTGTGTTGTTCAAAGTCAGCTGTGTACTCATTCTAGCTGGTAGTCTTTGGATTTATTTTAATTAAAATACACGTAACATAAAATTCACCATTTGAACCACCGTAAAAGATATCATTTGATGGTTTTAGTATATTCATAACATTTTGCAACAAGTACCAGTTATGTCATTTCAGAACATTTCATCACCCTAGAAAGGAATCCAATATCCCACCCAACACCTCTGCCCATAGCTCCTGTCTCTTTGGATTTGCCTGTTCTGGACATTTCATATTAATGAAATCCTACACTCTGGCCTTTTGTGTCTGAAGCCTTTCACTTAAGCTGGTTGTTCCTGATCATTCCAAAAGGGCTTCCAATTCCAACAGCACCAGACCACGGGTGTTCAAGATTTCTTCACAGGTCCACTGAGTGCCCCTCGATCCAAGGAACAACTTTCCATAGGACGATTCTAGTTCTTTGACTGTCTTTTGATCACATAAGAACTGGACCATAATCAGAAGGACACACTGTCATCTCAGGAACATGCCCTTGGGATAAACTCTAATCCATTGGATGAAGTTTTTGAAATGGAAGCAGTCACTAGGAACCAAACACCTAAACCCACGCTAGTGAGTTGATCCTGCCTCATATGAGTCTGTAGGGCTGAGAAGGACTGCCCCACAGGGTTCCCGAGGCTGTACATCTTCACAGAATCAGGCTGTCTTGTCTTCCATCCTCAGAGAGGCTGGTGGGGAGGTCTGCTGACCTTCTGGACAGCAGTTGAGCACTTTAACTACAGTGTCACCAGGCCTCTAACAAAGAACAAAGGAGTAAAATCCTTGATTTGACTATCAGATTTTTTTTAAATCTCAAAAACATATATAATTTTCAACAAAATACTAGTCAAATTCAGCAATTATGAGAAGAAGATGCCACAAACAAGTAGGTGGGTTTTTTTTGACTATCAGACTCTGGTAGCGTAGTGGTTACAAATCAGGCTGTGAACAGCAAGGTCAGCAGTTCGAAACCACCAGCTGCTCTGTGGGAGAAAGATGAGGCTTTCTGCTCCCATAAAGATTTACAGTCTCGGAAACCCTGTACAGGGTCTCTATGAGTTGGAATCGACTCCACCGCACATAACAACCACCATCACCATCAGATTTTAACAATGACATGTGCCCAGATTATAGATTACTCTTGGTACCAGTGACATATAAACACCTTTACAAGACTAAGACTATCAACTTATTATTATTTTTTTACACATACAAAACAAAAATGTATATTCATTTAAATGTCTAAAGGGCATGTTTTTCAAGCCAGCCTTCTGCCCGCAGGCACACAGCCTTCCTCAGCTGCTCTAGCTCTCTGCGCCATCGCCTCTACTACAGAGTTCTGCTGTTGCTGCTTTGCTGGGTAGGATCTCATGTCCCGCTCATACTCTTCCTTCTTGATGGTCCTGGGGTCCTCTGTTCTTGAAATGAATGATTAACTACTCTCCCCTTTAGTTATATATCTTCTACAATTACAGTTGTGACAATTGTGATTAATCCTGATAACAATTACCCACAATTGAATCATAAAATCCTATGAGCATCATCCCCTATCTCCTTTCACCAGATCCATCTAGAAAAGAGGAAAATGATTCAGTGGGGATTCTACCTTACCCCCTCATTCCGGAACTAAGCACATTCATGAAAGTTTGTAAGCCAGCCACTTTATGCCTTTAT
>NW_006408543.1:18335887-18346395 GCF_000296735.1 Chrysochloris asiatica | reverse complement strand
ACAAGCTTGGTTCTTGATAGGAAGAATCCTTCCATTTTGGTTGCAATTTTGAGCATTTGCATCCGTAAGTAAAAGTCCAATTCATCAATTTGAAGCAATTTACAATTGCTCACAGTATCAAACTTCTTTATTTTTATCTGGTGGAATTCTGGTCAGCTAGCCATTTAAGCTAAGTCAAATGGGTTCTAGCTGCAAGTTCTTGTATGCCTCCTACACTTCAGACCAGCTGGCCGCTTCTCTCTCAGCTCTAGGCCCTAGTGGCTAAGTCAGTGTCCATGGGCTTGGGAGTTTACACATCTCCTGAAACTTCAGACCAGTCAGCCCTTCCTCTTCTCTTTCTCGTTCAGGGTCAACAAGTGTCAAGGGAAGATGGCCAAACTCAGACCATATCTTCATTGCTGCATTTTCCCCACTTCCACTCACAAGTAGACAAAGGCACACTGATTGCTTTGTAATCTGTGCACTCTGAATCAAGTAATTGCACTCTGTGCCTCAGTTTCTTCATCAATAAAACCTAGATAATAATATCATGTACCTCATAAGATTGATGCCAGGATTAAATGAGATAGTCTAGAACAGTGCCTTACACATTAGTGTTCAATATATTTTGGCTGTTACTGTTTGGATATAATACAAAGCAGTATATGAGGAGCGCCAAGAGGAGACCTGGGCAGTTTTGAATCAAGGGAGGTCTCCAGGAGGAAGTGCTTCGAACTGGCCTAGGAGAATGGAAAACTTTTCAGATTTGGATAGCATGTATAGGACACGGACATAGTTACATTTGACTTAAACATAAAGGAGTAATGGGGACCGAGGAGCAGAGAGGAGAGAGCCAGGCCAGATCTGGGACAGTCCCAAATCCAGCAGAGGAGCTTGAGGTTTACCCTGTAGACAGTCAGAAGCCATGAAAAGGTGTCTTTGACAGGTGCTGTCAGATGACTATGTGAAGTAGTACAGGACTACAACCAGTAGGAGGTGTCTGGACACTAGAGATCTCTATCCCAGGTGAGCTCATCAGGAGCTGGGTCCATAGGGAAGAGAGATAGCTTTGAGAGCTTCTGCCATAAAACCTGCTTGGCTCCATGACTGACAGTGTAAGCTGTGATCAAATAAGAGGCTTGGAACATGGAGAGCTGGAGCTAGGGTTATCAGTATTGGGAATGGAGCACTCAGGAGTTTCGTGTGTGTGTAGGATACAGAATCAGCACTGGGAGGGATGAGTCCAAAGAGAAGGTAGAGCAGGGAAGAGGGGACACTGCCAAGAGAAAGGATCAAAACCAGGCACAGTGGTACTCTTTTCTTTTTTTTCCACTCATTCATTACCATGTACTATCAAATGAATCCTGGTGTGGAGCTGTAGGATAAGCAGTGGGCTGCTAACCACAAGGTAAGTTGTTTCCAGTTGCTCCTAAGAAACCCTATGTTGCTGCTACTGTTGTTGTTGTTGTTAAGTGCCGTGGAGTCGGTTCTGACCCATAGCAACCCTGTACAGGGTTTCCGAGGCTGTAAATCTTTATGTGAACAGAAAGCCTCATCAGTAGTTTCGAACCGCTGACCTTGCAGTTACTGTTGTTGTTAGGTTCTGTCAATGTTGGTTCTGACTCACAGCAACCTTATGTACAACAGACAGAAACACTGACTGGTCCTACACCAACCTCACAATCGTTGATTGAGCCCATTGCCGTAGCCGCCGTGCCAACCTCATTTCACTGGGGTCTTCTGTTTCCACTTTACCCTGCATGATGTCCTTCTCCAGAGACTGTGGCCTCCTGATAACATGTCTACATCAATTCTTTCACGGTCCTGCTTATGCATTATCCAACTTTCACATGCATATGAGTCTATCAAAAATACCATGGTTTGGGCAAGGCATACCTTAATCATCAAACTGACATCTTTACTCTTGAACACTTTAGAGAGGCCTTGTGCAACACATTTGCCTAATGCAATATCTCATTTTGTTTCTTGACTGCTGCTTCCATGAGTGTTGATTGTGGAATCAAGCAAAATGAAGTCTTTGACAACTTCAATCCTTTCTCCATTTATCATGATGTTCTCCATTTATCATAATGTTATTTATTGGTCCAGATATGAGTAATTTTGTTTTCTTTACATTGAGGTGCAACCCATACCAAAGGCTGTGGTCTTCGATCTTCATCAGTAAGTATTTTAAGTCCTCTTTGTTTTCAGCAAGCAAGGTTGTACCGCCTGCATATCACAGGTTATTGATGTGTCTTCCTCCATAGCTTATCATGATCCACACAGTCAAAAACCTTTGCATAGTCAATAAAGCACAGGTAAACATCTTTCTAACGCTCTCTGCTTTCAGCAAAGATCAATCTGACCACAGCAATGCTATCCCTCATTCCATATTCTTGTCTCATCAGGCTTGAACATCTGGCAGTTCCCTGTCACTGTACTACTGCAGCCATTTAAAAATTATCTTTAGGAAAATGTTACATGTATGTGACATTAATGATACTGTCCTATGATTTCCACTTGCCATTAGGTCACCTCTCTTTGGAATGGGTGCAAATATGTATCTCTTCTAATCAGAGGGCATGGAATGCAAGGTTGATTTGAACCACAAAGTTGGCAGTTCAAACTCATCAGTAGCTTCTCAGAAACCCTATACTGGGTCACTATGAATCGGAACTGAGGGGCTCATCTTCTGGCACTATATCTGACAATATTCTGGCGCTATGTGATAGTGTTTCACTTCTAGTCATACGGTTTTCCGTGGCTAACCGTTCAGCAGTAGTCTGTCTTTCTCCTCTTCTTAGTCTGAAATCTGTCCACCATAGATGACCCTGCTGGTATTTAAAATACTGGTAGCATAGCTTCGAGCATGACAGCGACATGCAAGCCACTGACAGAAACCTATACTGGGTCACTATGAGTTGGAATTGATGAGACAGCACTTAACAAGAAACCTATGAGCTCTGGAGTGCTAATCACAAGGTCACTAGTTCAAACACACCAGCTGATCTGGGAAAACCTATCCAGGGTCGCTATGAGGTGGAACTGATTCGAAAGCAAATAGCCACAACTGGATTTGAGTTTTGGTTTTGTTATATGCCGGGATATAGCAGGGGAAAGAATCACAGGTGCTGTGATTAGAAACAATGAGCGCTACAAAGGAAATGGAGTTAGTTCCATGGTAACATAATTGACTGCCCACGGATGTTCAAGTCCACCCAGAGACACGTAGAAGAAAACTGAGCCATTGAAAACCCTCTGGGGTACAGCTCAACTCTGACACACAGGGAGCTGTCCTAAGTCTGAATAAAGTTAACAGCAATCAAGCGATTTTTCAGCAACTCCAAGCATTTAATAAGTGCATTGTAGTATGTGAAATGTTTTGTTAACTACTAAAGTTAAAAGGGGAAACCTCAAGTAGGCTGATTCTTAATCAGATCTCATGTTTGACACCCAAACGGTGATTTGAGTTTCAGAGCCAACTTTGTTCTTCATAAATCAGTTTTTGCTTTCCAGAGTTTTAACTGAAATTGTCAAATAATTCAAAGTGAGTTTTTCATGCTTTTGTATTTTCTGTGTGATGTAGAAACTCACAGATAGGGAAAAAAGCATACAGTCTTAGCTTTCTAACCGTGAGTCACATAATGATGTATTGTGGGCACACTTAACTGGGCTAATCTCTAGAGAAGTTTTTAAAGACTAAACATATTTGTATAAAGAAAGACAGTGTTATCATCCAAAAGTTTTGTCTGTCTGTCTGCTGTTCTCCCTTGCCACCCTTACCCAAGACAAGTCTATGCTTCCACACTCATTCTGTCTTCTCTGAAGATGCTGCAAATTCACAGCCCACAGAAAGTAAGGCCCAGCAGAGAGCGCTGATCCCACTTGACTGAAGAGATAAAGGTTAGAGTTTGGGCTGCCAAAGTGGCTAGGAATTGAGAGGCAAAATCCCAGAGGCAAAAGGTCTTTGCCGATCCTACACTAGCTTCTGTGTACGAGGTGAGACCTTAGGTATTCCAGCAAAATGCAACGGTTGTGGGGCTGGAGGCCTAAGCAAAGACTTTAGTAGCCCTTGGTGCTGACAAGACAGGTTAAAATTCTAGACCATCAAGGAAGTGGCCCGGGTAAACACCCCAGACTTTCACTTGAGAATCCTGACAGGCCAGAGCCTGAATAAAGGCAAAACGGAAATATGAAAGCCCTAACAAAATCCAAAGTCAACTGTCAAAAGGATTCTGGTGATCTGCTTTGACTTTGCATTCCGGACAGAAGAAAACATAATCAATCAGCTGAGGAGGAAGGTAACATCATTCAGTCTCTGCAGTCTAATGCACAGTGCTTGGCATGCAGCCCAAATCATGACACATGCTAAATACAAAAACAGAATGACTTAAGAGCAAGAAAAAATAAGGAGAACACAATCGGTGATCCAGATAATTAACGTATCAGACAAGAACTTTCACATCACTATGATCAAAATATTGATCATTGTTGTTGTGAAGTGCTGTCGAGTTGGTTACACCCATAGCAACCCTTTATAGGGTTTCCGAGAAGCAGCTGATGAGCTTTCACCGCTGACCTTATGGTTCAAACCGACCATGCATTCCAGCACATTAACCCACAGCGTCATACCAGGAGTCCACTGAAGAATATAGAGGGGAAAGATTGAGAATTTCAGCAGAGATCTGGAATCTATAAAAGAGTTGTTATTATGTGCTGTTGAGTCGGGTCAATGTATGTTCTAGAGCTAAAAGTTATATTAATTTAGTATACAAGTGTATTAGTTTATTGTTGTTGTTGAAAATTATCCAGTTTGACACATATGAGAGAAAGATGGAAAACTCAAAGACGGTAAAAGATCCATTGAGAGACTGGATCAAAAAAAATTATTTGAAGAATGACTGGTTCTGAATTTCCAAAATTGAGAAAGGAAATCAACCAAAAGATATGACAAGTCCTAGAGTCCTAGTGTGACACTGTGGGCTAACGTGTCAGACTGCAAAGTTGTCTGAATTGTAAGGTCGGTGGTTCAGGTTCACCAGCTACTCCTTGGAAACCCTATACAGGGTCCCTATGGGCCAGAATTGACTCGACAGCACTTAACAACAACAACAACAACATTGTCCTTAGGAGAAATAAATAAAACTGTTGCTGTTGTTGTCGGGTGCCATCGAGTTGGAACCGACTCATAGCGACCCCATACACAGCAGAACAAAACAATGTCCGACCCTGGGCCAACCTCACTACCGCCGCCACACTTGACAACATCAATGATGCCACCTGGTTGATCCATCTTGTGGGGGGTCTTCCTCTTTTTCTCTGACCCTCCACCTTACCCAGCATGACATCCTTCTCCAGGGACTGTTCCCTCCTGACAACATGTCCAAAGTATGAGAGACGAAGTTTAGCTATCTTGGCCTCCAAGGAGCACTCTGGCTGCACTTCTTCCAAAACAGATCTATTGGTTCTTTTGGCAGTCCATGGAACTTTTAGTATTCTCCTCCAACACCACAATTTAAAGGCATCAATTCTTCTACGATCTTCCTTATTCACTGTCCAGCTTTCACATCCATATGAGGTTATTGAAAATACCATGGCTTGGGTCAGGCGCACCTTAGTCCTCAAGGTGACATCTTTGCTCTTCAACACTTTAAAAAGTTCCTGTGCAGCAGATTTGCCCAATGCAATACGTCGTCTGATCTCTTGACTGCTGCGTCTGCGAATGTTGATCATTGATCCAAGAAGAACGAAGTCCTTGACAACTTCAATTTTTATCCCACAGTGCTTTATCCCACAGTGCCACACCAAGACTCTAAACCTATTACTGTTGTTGTTAACTGCTCTTGAGTTGGTTCCAACTCATAGCGACCCTGTATAGGGTTTCTGATGAGTAACTGGTAGGTTTCAAATGCCAACTTTGAAACCTAGTACTAGGCATCAGCAATTATATGTACCACTTTGGATTTATCAGACTGGACTTAAAAAAAAATAATTGTTGTTGTTAAGTACTGTTGAGTCAGTTCTGACTCATAGCAACCTGGTGTGGGATTTCCAAGGAGCAACTGGTGGGTTTGAACTGCCGACCTTGGGGTTCATAGTCCAGTGCTGAGCCTACACTGCTACACCAGGAGTGCTTTAAAATCATAGAGCATGGTTTTTAGGAGCATTTGCATATTAAATAAAGATTAAGTTAATTTTATCATCTTTATAAGAAACATTTTTATATACTATAATACAAGAAGCTGGGTTCTATGAAGAAAAACGTGGCATCAGGATTGGAGGAAGACTCATTAACAACCTGCGATATGCAGATGATACAACCTTGATCGCTGAAAGTGAAGAGGACTTGAAACATTTACTTATGAAGATTCAAGAGCACAGCCTTCGATATGGATTGCATCTCAATGTCAAGAAAACAAAAATCCTCACCACTGGACCAATAAACAACATTCTTATCAGTGGAGAAAAGATTGAGGTTGTCAAGGACTTCATTCTTCTTGGATCAACTATCAACACTCGCGGAAGTAGCAGTCAAGAGATCAGACGACGTATTGCACTGGGCAAATCTGCTGCACAGGAACTTTTTAAAGTGTTGAAGAGCAGAGATGTCAGCTTGAGGACTAGGGTGCGCCTGACCCAGGCCATTGTGTTTTCAATAGCCTCATATGGGTGCGAAAGCTGGACAGTGAATAAAGAGGATCGTAGAAGAATTGATGCCTTTGAGTTGTGGTGTTGGAGGAGAATACTGAGGGTGCCATGGACTGCCAAAAGAACCAATAGATCTGTTTTGGAAGAAGTGCAGCCAGAGTGCTCCTTGGAGGCCAGGATGGCTAAGCTTCGTCTCTCCTACTTTGGACATGTAGTCCGGAGGAAACAATCGTTGGAGAAGGATGTCATGCTGGGTAGGGTGGAGGGTCAGAAAAAAAGAGGAAGACCTCCAACGAGATGGATCGGCCAGGTGGCATCATTGATGGACTCGGGGGTGGCAGCGGTGGTGAGGTTGGCCCAGGATCGAGCATTGTTTCGTTCTGCTGTGCATGGGGTCGCTATGAGTCGGTTCCGACTCGATGGCACCTGACAACAACAACAACATGATTATATAAAGACATATATAAGGACATGTATCAAGAGGCATTCAATTCCTCTATCACAATACTCAGAAATAAATAAATAAATAAATAAAACGACACCTAGACATATCATGGAGGCCTGGTGTGGTGCTGTGGGTTAATGCTCTGGACTGCAAAGTTGGTCTGAACCTCAAGGTTGGTGGTTCAAACTCACTAGCTATACTCCTCGGAAACCCTATACAGGGTTGCTGTGAGTTGGAACCAACTCGATGGCACTTAATAACAACAACAACAACAGACACATCATACTCAAAAAGAAAAGACAGAAAACTTTAAAAGTGGCCATACAGAAAAAAAAAAAAGGCACATTACCTTCAAAGAAGCAACAGGAAGACATTAATGAATGGCTTACTTTGCCACAGAATCTAAGGAATGAGTGACATTTGTGAAATGTGGAACCTAGAATTTTATAGCCAAAAAAATATCCTTCAAAAATAAAAGCAATATTGAATGGTACACTCTAAGTGCAAGAATTGCATGCTGCTATGTGAATCTCAATAAAGGTGTTACAGAAAAACAAAAGGCAAAAGAAAGGTTTCACAAAAACCAAAGTTAAGAGAATTCATTTCCAGCAGATCTGCATTAAAATGAACGCTAAAGCAAGTTCTTTGGGCAAAAAATGATCTCAGACGGAAGCAAGGAATGAAAAATATCAGAAAGCGTAAATCTGTGGGCATACAAAAATGAACACGGGCACTTTAAAATAACAAAAGTAATAATAATACATAAAGTATCTGTAGAACGTAGAGGTAAAATACGTTACAGCAAAAATCCAAAAGGAAGGAGGAAGGTTAAATGACTTAAAGTGTGATAAGGTTCTTGAATTGTATGAAGGTGGTAATGTACAAATTTAAGGTTGTTGTTGTCAGGTGCCATCCATGTGGTTCCGCCTCATAGAGACCCTGTGCACAACAGAATGAAACACTGCCCCATCGTGTGCCATCCCCACTAGTGTTGTTAGACTTGAGCCCACTGGTGTCTATTTCATTGGGCTCTTTCTCTTTTTTGCTGACCCTCCACTTACTTTACCAAGCATGATATGCTTCTCTACAGACTAGTCTCTCATTCTGGCTATACTTCTTTCAAGACAGATTTGTTTGTTCTGGTAGTCCATGGTAATTTTAATATTCTCCTTCAATACCATAACTCAAATGCATCATATCTTTTTGGTCTTCCTTAATCACTGTCCAACTTTCACGTTCATATGAGGTGATTGAAAATACCAAGGGTTGGGTCAGGTGCACCTTAATCCTCAGCTGACATCATTGCTTTTAACACTTTAGATCTTCTGCAGCAGACTGACTGCTGCTTCCTTAAGTGTTGATTGTAGATCCAAGCAAAACCAAGTCCCTGACAACTTCAATCCTTTCTGCATTTAGCATGATGTTACTTACTGGTCCAGTTGTGAGAATTTTTGTTTTCTTTACGTTGAGGTATAATCCATACTAAAGGCTGCAGTCTTTGAAATACATCAGTAAGTATTTTAAATCCTCTTTCATTTCAGCAAACAAGGTTGTATGGCCTGTACATCGCAGGTGGTTAAGGAGTCTCCCTCTAATCCTCATAAGGTTGTTGTTGTTGTTAGGTGCCATTGAGTTGGTACCGACTCATACTGACCTTATGCACAGCAAAACAAAACACTGCCCAATCCTGGGCCAACCTGACTATTGTTGTCCGTTTGAGTCCATCGATGCTGTCACTTGGTCAATTCATCTCATTGGGGCTCTTCCTCTTTTCCTCTGACCCTCCACCTAACCAAACATGATATCCTTCTCCGGTGACTGGTCCCTCCTGACAATATGTCCAAAGAGTGAGAGACTAAGTTTGATAATCTTGGCCTCTAAGGAGCACTCTAGTTGTACTTCTTCCACAACGGATCTATTGGTTCTTTTGGCAGCCCATGGCATTTTCAATACTCTCCTCCAGCATCATAACTCAAAGGCATCAATTCTTCTACGATCTTCCTTATTCACTGTCCAGCTTTCACATGCATATGAGGTTATTGGAAATACCATAGCTTGGGTCAGGTGCACCTTAGTCCTCAAGCAGACATCTTTGCTCTTCAACACTTTAAAAAGTTCCTGTGCAGCAGATTTGCCCAATGCAATATGTCGTCTGATATCTTGACTGCTGCTTCCGCGAGTGTTGATAGTTGATCCAAGAAGAATGAAGTCCTTGACAACTTCAATCTTTTCTCCACTGATAAGAATGTTATTCATAAGGTAGACTGTGGTAACCTAAAGTGTATAGTTTTCTAAGGTAATTGTTAATTGAACTAAAACAAATCCAACAAATATGGAAGTAAAAATGGTGATAGAAAATATTTGCTTCATTCAAAGAAGGCAGGAAAGGGGAAACACAGGAACACAGATGACATAGGACTAACTGAAAACAAATGGCAGACTAGTAGACTTAAAAATAGTATGTTAAAGAACAAACAAGATGGTGGATCGGGTGTAATTGCAGTAAGGAGCTCCGCCAGCAACAACACAGAATACCCAACCAAGCAGGTCCAGTTGATGGTCCCAGAACTCTGAACCACATATAAAGGAATATTTACAAGGTTGGAAGGCTTACAGCTGGGGGAATTTGTGGCAGAAGCAAGAAATCCATTGCTTTCTAGTCCAGGAAGCTCAGCTGCACCAGGAGTCGCCATCTTGGGTGAGGCCAAGCGGGGGAAGGATCAGAGCGGCCACAGATGCCTGGCAGAACCGCGGAGATAAAGGTGTGGATACTCTGTTGGTAGCTGTTCACTGGTCCCTTGCTGTCTGCGCACCTCCATTCTTGTGACTATAGGGGTGCCTGAGCTAGTGGGCACCCCAGCCCGACCTTCAGAGGGTTCTACTACGCATGCGCACAGATCTCCTTGGAATTTAAAGAGACACTTTCCAATTAAAACCAAACAGCTACAGCTGGCCCTGAACTGTTTACAACTAGAAAAAAGGCCTGAACGGGGAGCAGGACAAGCAGACAAAAAAGGAAATAAGCCAAAAATTAAATCCTAAGTTCCGTCAAAATGACCAACAGTGGAATCTTGAAATTTCTCAAGAAGAAAAGTGAAAAGGGAAGCCCATTTCCTGATCACATCTACATGGAGGCAATCAGAAAGCATAAAAAGTACCAAAATACACACCCATCTAAGTATTAAGGCCACAGATAACCCCTGAATATGCCCAAAAACAGAAGCAGATGACCATATCTGCACATGTTCAGAAAAGAGAAAAGTGACTGAGGCAAATGAGCTGGAAGGAGACCTACACACCATACTGGAAGATGGGCAAGCTTTGGAAATGCCAGAGAAGGAATTCAGAAAAATGAGTATAAAAGGTATCAAAACACTATACAATGGAATTGAGAAAAATAAGGAAGAAGTCAGGAAAGTGCTACAGGAACAATCAA
>NW_006408543.1:18330836-18333525 GCF_000296735.1 Chrysochloris asiatica | reverse complement strand
AACAGGCCAGCCTGTGTTGGAAGAGGTACAGCCAAAGTGCTCCGTGAAGGCCAGGATGGCCAGACTTCATCTCTTGCACTTTGGACGTATCATCAGGAGGGACCAATCCATGGAAAAGGATATCATACTTATAAAGCAGATGTTCAGTGAAAAAGAGGAAGACCCCCAGTGAGATGGATTGGCATAATGGCAGCAGCAATGGGCTGAAGTGTAACAATAATTGTGAGGATGACGCAGGCCCAGGCAGTGTGCAGAGGGAAGCTATGAGTTGGAACTGACTCGATGGCACCTAACAACAAGAATCTTGAGAATTCTGCTCCTTTAAGAACTATCTATATGGTTTGTTTGAAAGATGAGATAGGAACTGTAGGGGGCAGTAGTGAGTTGATGGTCATCGGGGAGGAACAGCTCAGGAAAGGAGGCTGAGAATGGCAGCACTTTATGGGTATGATGTCCTTTTCCATGGACTGGTCCCTCCTGATGATACGTCCGGAGTGTAGGAGATGAAGTCTGGCCATCTGGCTTTTGCAGAGCACTTTGGCTGTACTTCTTCCAGCACAGGTTGGTTTGTTCTTTTAGCAACTGTCACAGAACTGTATGTGGAGAAACTGCTGAATTTGAATTAGTGTCTGTTTTGCTGTATATAGTCTCAAAAACAACAACATATATAAAATTTAGAAGTTAAGAAAAAAGAAATGAGAGGAAAACAAACAAAAAAGAGCAATTCCGCTCCGAACCAAGCTTGCACTATATACTCATCCAGGTACTTAACCAAACAAAAGGCCACAGTGGCACCAACATTCACCCTTAGTGGTTACTGTAACTTCTAAGTTGTATGTCCAGGTGGTCCCATCCCCACCCCAGGTTATTTGTTCATTTGAAATACATATTTATGAAGCAAAAAAAAAAAAGTATGTTAATAACCACAATGACCACAAAAGGACTACATTCTCCAATTAACTGAAAGACAACTTTGCTGTAAAGAAAACTTCATGCTCAGCTAGTCTCACTGCTAAATTCTTTTAAATCTTTAGAGAAGGAACACCACCAGGCTTATACACTCTTTCAGAATATATATAAAAAAGGAGCATGATCCCAAAACCTGACAAAACATTAGATAAAGGAAAATTACAGGTCTATCCTCTTTCACAATTAACATTCTTCACCAACACCATGATCCAAAGGCATTAATTCTTTTTTGATCTTCCTTATTCAGTCCCCAGTCTTAGTTGCCAAAAGAATGAACCAATGTATCTTGGAAGAAGCACAGCTAGAATTCACCTTGGAAATGAGGATGCTGAGAACTCTTCTCATGTTTACTCTGGACATGGATAAGGAGGGACCAGTCCCTGGAGAAGCTACATCGTGCACGCAAACTAGAGGGGTCAGTGACAAAGAAGATCCTCATTAAAAGGGGTGACACAGTGGCTGCAAGAATGGCTCAAATACAGCACCGATTGTGAGGAGGACAAGGCAGTGTTTTGTTTTGTTGTGTATAAGGATCGCTCTGAGCCACAACTGACTTTATAACACATAACATCAATGAACAAAAACATCCCCTTTATGAACACAAATTCAAAAATCCCTAGGAAAAAATTATCAAACTATATGAAATGTACTTTGAATTCATTGATAGAGGAAAACAATGATGTATCATAACCAAATAGGGTTTACTCCATGAATGCAACATTTCAAAATTAATTAGTATATAATTCATCACTTTCAGAGAATAAAGGAGAAAAATAACATAATCATCTTAATAACAACAAAGAAAGCATTTAATAAAGTTTCAAAGAGAAGTGGCAATAGAAAGAAACGCATCTGGTAAGTGGTATCCATAAAAAATTTCAAAGCAAACATCATATTGAATGGTTGTTGTTGTTGTTAAGTGCCAGCGAGCCGGTTCTGACTCATACTGACCCTGTACAGGGTTTCCAAGGCTGTAGATCTTTACAGGAGCAGAAAGCCTCGTTCCTTCTCCTGCGGAGCAGTTGGTGGACTCAAACTGCCGACCTTGTGGTTAGCAGTCCAGTGTATATGCTACAGAGTAATTGTGCTCCCATACTGAATGATAGAATACGGAATTCTGATTTCACATTCAGGAACAAGTTGATGAGTTTCATTATCACCACTTCTATTTAATATTTTAATGGTGGTCATAGTCAGTTCAATAAGAGAAGGCTAATAAAAACTGAGGAGGGAAAAAGGAAACATCATTTCTTGCTGAAGACATACTAGTGTATATAAAGAAATTCAAAAGAATCAATGAAATTAAAAAGTGAATTTAGCAAGGATGTTGGGCAAGTTACAAAAATACATTGTATTTATGCATAGTAACAGAAAACAGGACCCATGATGGCACATTGGGTTAAATGTTGGACTGCTAACTGCAAGGCTGGCAGTTCAAAGCCACTCCTAGGGAGGAAGAAGAGGCTTTCTGCTTCCATAAAGATCTGCAGTCTTGGCAACCCTATAGAACAGTTTGCTCTGTCCTACGGGGTTGCTTTAAGTCACAATCAACTTGATGGCTGTGGGTTTTGGAACAAAAAACCTAACCGGATAATAAAAAATATCATCTACAACAGCATCCCAAAGCATCATTGCCTAGAAATAACCCTAACCTCTACATGGAAATCCATAAAACACTGCTGAGGCAAAGTAAAGAAAACCTAAGTGAGGGATTGGAGTC
>NW_006408543.1:18328135-18329144 GCF_000296735.1 Chrysochloris asiatica | reverse complement strand
ATTCGTGACAACTACGCTACCAGAGCTAAGTAAGTAGCAGCCAAGAAATCATACAATGTGGTGTACTGAGCAACTCTGCTACTAAAGAGCTCTTAAAAAAGGTTTTAAAAAGCAAGGATGTCATTCATGACTAAGGTGCACCTGATCCAAGGCAAGCTTCTTATTTATTTTTCATAACTTTTTATTGTGAAGTTTACGTGGAAGAGTATCAGTTTTACGTTCATCCTATCGTATTTCGTATATTGTATTTTGTTTCATTGCAATTACAATTACATGCATCATCAAATAACCAAAGGATACACCACACAGGCCTCCCCACCTACCCCGGCTGTCAGCACACAGCCCCTCTCCCTCCCTGCATTCAGTGTCCCCAGCTGCTCCATCTGTCCACGTCATTGTCTCTATCTCCATCACTGGTGTCACTGCCTCTCTGGGTAGGGCCCCGCTCTCCGTTTTTCTCCCTTGATGGTCCTAGGGACCTCTGCTCCTGGGCTGCAAAATCAATCACTCTCCTCCTTTTGTCAAAAAACATCTACCTCTGTATTTCCTACCCTCACAGTCAGTCCTGATGGCAATTATTTACTATTGTACCACAAGAGTCTTATCTCCATTTCCTTTGCCAACCCAGTCCCAACAGATTGGAAATCATTCAGTGGAGATTCTACCTTCCCCCACCCCATCTGGAACTAAGCTCCCTCTTCAAAGCTTGTAAGCCAGTCACTTCTTGCCTTTATGTTGCTGTTGTGTTAAGTGCCATCAAGTCAGTTTCGACCCATAGCGACCCTGTCTAGGGTTTCCAAGGAGCTGCTGGTAAGTTTGAACCGCTGACCTTGCAGTTTAAACAGCTTTGCAATCTGGCGCATTAACCCACAGCGCCACACCAGTTCTTGCCTTTATAGCCCCCCTCCCCCATTTTTGGTAGCCAATGTCTAAGTTGCCCATCCCTGTCAATCATGTGCACCAAGAGGGTGGGAGTGATCCTTGCTGTAAAGATTTGTTCCCTTTTTTG
>NW_006408543.1:18317507-18327576 GCF_000296735.1 Chrysochloris asiatica | reverse complement strand
GCCGCTCTAGGCTGGTCTACTCGTCCTTTCCAGTGGAAATTTCCTACCTCAGACGATTCTGGATGGAGTTCTGTATTCCACCTATGGTCTTATGCAATGTAAAGGCTCCACAGGAAGACTCTTTCACTGGGCAACTTCTAGCCCCCTTTAAGAGATATCCCAATCAGTTATAGGTCAAGCCATGCTCCTTTTAATTGTCTCCTATGCATGGAAAAGTTGCCCTATGAAAAAGGAAGACAGTTGAATAATTGAGCATTTGAATTAAAAATATTTGTGAAAGATACTGAATATACAGCTGATTGCCAGAAGAATACACAAATAAGTCTTAGAGAAATAGAACCAGAATTCTCCTTAGAAGGAAGGATGACATGACTTTAGCTCATTTATTTTGGATATGTCACCAGAAAAGACCAAGGTGTCACTAGAAAAAGACATCATGTTTGGTAAAGTAGAGGGTTAGTGAAAAGCAGGTGAACCCTCAGTGAGACAGATTGACACAACATTGACAATGGACCCACACCCTCCAACAACCATGAAGATGTCCCAGGATCGGGCTACATCCTGCTCTCTTCTACATAAGTCATCACGAATGGGAGCTAATGCAATAGCAACTGACAGCAATGGAGAGAAGAAACGGAAACTATAAAGCTATCAGCTCTCCTGAATTTGATCGATACAGTCAAAGGAATACCACTTAAACCCTAACAGGTATCTCCCTCCCAACGCTGAGGAAACTGACAAGTTGATTCTAAATTGTTTATGGCAAAGGTCTAAGAAGATCCAAGTTAGGGTCTTACACTACGAGCTAGGATGACTTTATACAACGCTAGATGGATTGTTGTTGTTGTTAGGTGCCATCGAGTCGGTACCAACCCATAGTGACCTTATGCACAGCAGAACGATTCTGGGTCAACCTCACTACAGTTGCCACACTTGAGTCCATCGATGCTGCCACTTGGCCAATCTATCTCGCTGGGGGTCTTCCTCTTTTTCTCTGCCCTCCACCCTATCAAACATGATATCCTTCTCCAGAGACTGGTCCCTTCTGACAATATGTCCGAAGTATGAGAGACAAAGTTTGGCCATCCTGGCCTCCAAGGAGCATCTGGCTGCACTTCTTCCAACATAGATCTATTGGTTCTTTTGGCAGCCCATGGCACTTTCAATATTCTCCTCCAACACCATAAGTCAAAAGTATCAGTTCTTCTACGGTCTTCCTTATTCACTGTTCAGCTTTCCCATGCATGTGAGGTTATTGAAAATACCATAGCTTGGGTAAGGCGCACCTTAGTCCTCAAGCTGACATCTTTGTTCTTCAACACTTTTAAAAGGTCTTGTGCAGTAGAGCTGCCTGATGTAAATGGCAAAAATAAAACTTTTAGGCTATAAGAGCATCTTCATAACCTCGGGACAGGCAAAGATTTCTTAAACAGGACAAGAAATCATTTTTCATAAAAAGAAAAGACTGATATATTGGACTTTCTATAAATTACGAATTTCTGCTCATCAAAAGACACATCTGGAAAGTGGTCCAACAACCAAAATGACCCTATCTGTAATAATATTATCAGAAAATATGAACACCTGCATATCAATAGGAAAAAGAGAGACTAAACATGGACCAATGACTTCAGCAGGCACTTCACAAGTGAGGATATCTAAATGGCTGCTAGAAACAAACCATTACTCCTCAGGTAAATGTGTGAGAAAACCACAATGACAAACAAACTCACAAAAATGGCTAAAACTAATAAGGCTGATGGTAATGATGAGGATAAGGAGCAACTGGAACTCACATACGTTACTGGTGTTGAAAACGTTTGGCAGTATTTTTTACAGTTCAAAACTAACAGCTGTCCTGCAGGAGAACGATGAGACTTTCGGCTTCTGTAAAGATTGACAGCCTCAGGAACCCTATGCTGTTGTTGTTAAGTGTCATCGGGTCAATTCTGACTCATAGCAACCCTGTACAGGGTTTCCGAGGAGTGGCTGGTGGGCTTGAACCACTGACCTTGAGGCTGAGTGCGTAACAGGGTAGCAGTATGTCAGAACCAACTTGGCTGGTCACCACCACCACCATCCACACTAAACAAGTTCCTTTACCCTCAGAGTAGATTTAGCTACCTATGTGGCCACTGGAACAGCATTTTTATTACGGAGTCTGCTCTGTGTTTAGATTGACTGTTTGTAGTCAAGAGCTATGAGGTCATTCACTTTCTGACATAGCATCAGCATCTCCTTATAACTACCATCATTTTCATCCCTTTTCCTTTCTCTGTCCCAATCAAGTCTAAGTCTCAGATCTTAGTTACAATGTATCTGTGTTAGTCCTTACATGAACACAATGAGAACTGTTGAGTGAAATAGTAGCGTCTGCACACTCAACAGAAAAACAAAACAATGCAAGAAAAGGTACAAGCACTTATGAGCATGAAACCAACTGCTGTATGTGAAGAAAACAACACAGATGACAATGGATAGCAGGTGAGTGAGGTGTGCATTTCGCTTTTAGTTGTCTAGGGGAATAGAAAAAAACAATGTTTCTCATCTTTTTTTATCTATCGTCAATTTATCTGCTAGTGAGACACTTACTTAGTGTAAAGCAAAAAAATTTTTTACACAGTTACAGAGACTACTGAAGTTCTGGTGTGGTGCTATAGGATAAGCACTGGATTGCTAACCACAAGGCTCAAGTCTCAAAACCTCCAGCTGCTCCTCAGAGCACAAAACCACAGCATTGCTGTGAGTTGGAACAGACTCTATGAAACTTAACAACAACGGAATTCAATTCTGAGCCTAAGGGCACATACCATTTTAGACAGAACTATCCCAGCTACACATTCAAACGCCAATCTTTGAAAACTTCCTCTAAATATGCTTATATGTGGTTTCCTATTGTAAAAGTCACGTTTAGGTTCTGAAGGATAGCTATTACAATTTTACATTTCAAACTTTTTATGTGGTGGAGTACCTTTGGGTTTCTCTCTTCTTATTTATTTAAAGAACAAAAATTACTATATAAAAATCATTCTCACTGGCGCTAATAGAGCAGTGCTGTTGTGTCGAAAATACAGTCATGAATGCTAAAACGTCTACGCAGCATCATGTCTGTATTGCGGATAACTGTCACAAACCCGTTCCAGAATAACAGGGAACGCTTTACATGACTAACCTCTTATAAAGTTAAAAATTAAACTGCAGTTAAAGATGTCAAGCGCCTCATAGTACAACTTTATGGGCTTTTCAAACAAGAGAAATATCCATTTCCCAAGCAAGCTATCTGTTAGCAGACGTGCCAGAAAACCAAGCCATAGAAGGACTCCATTCAGGATGCTTAAATGTATTTCTCAGAGTTGTGCCATTTCTTTATGTCTGGTTTGTTCTTTTTCGTACAGAAATGAGACGATAAAAACTGCTCAGTGGAGGGAGGGACAAGAGTGAAAGGAGGTTTGCCAGTGAAGAGACAATTTTCACAGAACCAAATAAATGAAAAGGGTTACACAATGAAAAAGATCCCGAAAACAACATAATGCGAAGCGGGACCCCAGCTCCCAGTTGCTCCGGAGAGCAGCTACTGTATCAAATACTCACTTGACCAAGCTGAAACATTCAGTTCCTCCTGATAACCTCTAACAGCGCACTAACTCAAATTTAAAGGTTACAAACTGTCCTTCTGCCCACACAGCAGAAACACACGCGGAAAGTTACCGGCTGAGGAACAGCTACCAAGAGCTGTGTGTTTTGATCGGAGGTATCACGCTCTTTATCATGTGGTCAGCAGCAGGAAGGAGGGCGTGGCTGTTCCTCAGTAGTGCCTGTTCTGTATGAGGCCAAGGCAAATCTACTTGGGTGTCACTTTAGGTTCTTCTTTACAACCTACTAGTAGACAAATATAAAGTACTGGCACTTGTCTAATTCATGATACCAGTTGGACATAAGACTCAGGCAAGGGAAACGTTTGGAATAGTTGTTGTTGTTAAGTACCGTGGAGTCGGTTCCGACTCATAGTGACCCTGCACAGGGTTTCTGAGGCTGTAAATCTTTACGGGAGCAGAACGCCTCATCATTCTTCCGCGGAACCGCTGGTAGTTTCGAACTGCTGCCCGATTCGTAACCACTACGCTACCAGAGCTCCTTTTGGAATAGTTATCAACTACTTAACTTAAAAATAGAATTGGGATTGGGCACAGTAAGAAAAGGGCTCAAAGGAAATCTCTTGAAAACTCAAATATAAGAAAGTCTTAAGATGGACTGAAATTAGACAAGTCAAGTGTTCTTAAAACGGCATCTGGTACCTCCTTCAAAATATACCTTTTTCCCTATATACAAACCACAACATGAGAAGAATACTTTTCTCTAAAGAAGCCTCCACTTGGAGTGAAGTTACTTAACAAGACAGCGAATAAAGCCTTCTGGTGCTCGAATACCTATTTTCTTTGGGTAGAGTGAACTTTAAATATTTACCTGATATATACGAATTTCCAGTTATCTTATGATTATTTTGCCACTCTTTGTGCCTTATCAATGACTCACATTAAACCCCAAATTACATCAGAGGCCACTAACACCTTCATTTTGCTGCAAAACACTTTATCAAATGAAGAGGGGCAGTTTTGTGGGAGATGTAATTACACAAAAGTCAGAAATTGGGGGTTCTGGTGTGGTGCTGTAGGATAAACACTGGACTGTAAGGTGGTGGCTAAAAGCTACCAGCTGCTCCTTGGAAACCCTATGAGTCGCTGTGAGTTGGAACTGACTTGACCATAGTGTAAGATAGCCAAGGAGCTAAAGAATTATATTTGGGAGGCCAAAAAGCTATGTAATTTTAAGGTATTTCATTATGTTATAACCATTCACCTATAAGACAATCATTCTGACATTGTGTGTGACAATGTGTATATGACAAGAGAACTTATTAAGAGATTAAAGAATATAAGAAGTTAAATCACACAGACACCTAAATTGTGTTATTATTGGTCCCTGGGAGAACATATGAAGTAATCAGGTGACCTGAGGCACCTAGTTGTTGTTAAGTGCTGTTGAGTTGGTTCTGACTCATAGCAACCCTGCACAGGGTTTCCAAAGACTGGCTGGTGAGTTTGAACCTCCGACCTTGAGGTCCAGTGCTTATCCTACCGCGCTACCCCAGGACTCCAGCTAGAGGGTCCCACCTTTAGATAACATCACCATTTTGTGATGTTTATTCTTATTAATTTGACAAGAACAGATCCTTGAAATGGGGCAAGGTGAACAGGTAGACTATACAGAGTATGCTTTCAGCAAGTATCTGAGAACATACTTAAAAAAATAAAGGGAGATAGAAAAGGAATTTCCTTATTCAAGCAAAGTAGTCACTGCTACCCTAGTAGCCTTTTGAAAAATACATTTCTAGTTAAAATGTAGCCATTTACATATTTAGGAGATCAGTAGCACTTGAAAAAGAATTACAAGGCATTTTATCCTGGGCACATGGATCTGTGACTCTCAAGGCAGACAAACATGATGAAAATGACTCAGGAGACTGCTTTTCTGGTTCAGTGGCGTCTTGCTTTGAAATGGTTTGGAAAAAGAACGAATGAACAGTAAATGAGTCAGTCTAACATGGGAAGGGTCTGGCACAGTAATTCAGAAGACACTGGTCTGTCTTCTGTTTTTTCCTGTGTTCTCTTTTCTTATTCTTACCTCACAATTAGCCCTGTATAGCTATACACAATCCGATAGAAATCAAGATCTAGGCAATATACAAGAAAATCGGTAAGGAAAGGAGGGAAGGGGTGATTTGGCTCTACCGCTGACATCAATAACATAAAAAAATGGAAAGTATGCACCTGCTTTCACATCGACTTTTAGTTTACTCTGACGGCCAAATCGTTTTTTCACTGAACATTATTAAATGAAGTCTTTTTTTCATCTTTGTGGATTTCACAATAGAATTCACTGTACACTAATGAATGCTAAGTGGGTGAGGATGGGATGTCTGACCATTGGGCACCACTCAGTATGCTCTGACGTTTATTCAGGGAGGCTCACAGAAGGACTGGCCTCATCTTTTTTCCTTCCTCTTACTCTGCCTGTCTTTCTATCCATTTCCTTGTCTGAAGAGGAAGCAGTGAGAAGAAATGGAAATGAAATCCAGCAATTTCTGAAAAACATAAGGGCTCAATGGTATCAATCAGTAGGGTAGACTTGGACTATTTTTCTAGATCTTTTATTATTAGCAAGAGTACCCCTTTGGTCTGTACTTTACAGCTAGTATTCTCTGCCAGTTTTTAAAATGACTTGCAGACCTACACATTTCCCAGGAGATTCAACACGAGCAGAGAGACATTTTCTTGACTGTTAGAAATCTGTGTGTGATAGAATCACATTCTGTGGCCTGCCTGCAGTAAAATCCCCATCTTTACCAAGGGTGAGTGAAAAAAGCTAGAAGTAGAAAATGTTCATTGGCTCAATGAGAATTCTAAAGCCTGGCGGGCCATGGGAAAGTATACAATGTTATTCCCAACTAAACGCTGTGAACAAAAATGTGAACAGGATAATACAATATTTTGAAAATATTTTAATATTTGCCATTTTGGTTGCCTGTGCTATTCATATATACATTGAATTAGTAATAAATATTCTGCTGTTACACAGAGTGCAATATTTTTTAGTATTCATTAGCTGGTTGAAATTAATGCTGCCATGACCGTAAGAAAGGAATAAATAAATATCATGCCCAAATTCCAAACGAATGCTCAAAAGTTTGTCAAGAACAAAACTATACAACAGACATGTTGGGCATTATCTGTTTTAAAGCATGATTCCTGTAAACATTGCAAAAATCACTTTTCTCCATCCGGACATCTCATGTGATGGCCTTAAAAGAAAGTAAAATATACATAGCCCATCACTTTTTTTTTTTGCATAGGGAATGAATTCATTTTATTTTAAAATGCAGCGGTCTTCCAATGAAATGTCTTGCTCACATCACATTTGTTTTCTGTATTAATTCAGAACATTTGAGCAATAAAAGTGCTCTGCGTAGTTTATAAAATATGCTTTCCAGATTTAAAATTTAACAGAAAAATTTCAAAACAAGTCATAGGTACGATTTTAAAATATTATGTACAGAATACAGGACCACAGGAGGCAATGTCTCCTGCAGCACACAGTGTACAAAGATGCAGCACAGTGTTCAGTATCACTTCCCTTCAGGTCGTCCTCATAGCAGTGCATAAGTGGCTAATGATTACCTTACACAACGCTCCCTGTTCTACTTGTTCATACACAGAGAAGAGGGGTATGAGGACTGATTTAAAGTAGATAATGGGGTGGAAATGGCTAAAATACAGTACATATGCTTTAAACAGTGCACTTTACAAATTAGCTTGCTTTATTCATACGCTTATAAAGTGCAATATTACTGAAAACAGAGAAACATGTACCTTATATTCTGCAATAATTAAAACAAATTGCGAGGAAACAGCAGTGCAAAATTAAAAACAAAAACAAAAACATATGCAGCTTAGCATGCATTTCATACGGACCCCAAATATAGACCAGGGACCTTAAGTTCCTATATGTCTTTTCTTCTTTGTTTTTCTCTTTAGAAAAACATTAATAGCAGGTTATCATCATATGTAACCTTAAAATAAAAACAATAAGTTAAAAATCCTCTCTCAAGAAATAGTATATGCCACACATAAAATCTGTTACAGAATCTTCCGGAAAACAGTCCAAGCCTTTTCCTCTGGATAGACCACTGGTTCAACGGGTACAAATCTCTTGAAAACCCACATTGTCCACAACACAAAGCAAAAGTTCTCAGAACAGTAAAGTCACCTGCTATTGGCAGACATCTGAAAAAACCTGGGACTTACTTTGTAAACAGGTGGAATCTAACCAGCCCCTAATGAAATTTCTAGAAACCTTTGCTCTTTCAAGAATAATCCTCCTGGACTGTTGTTCTAGGTTCTATATAGCGTGCCGTGTGCTTGATTCACAGTAACATTCTCTGCCCAGTGCTTCTGGATGAGGATAACCAAACAGGCATTCCTGGGGGAGGAAAAAATAAAAAGAATCCACTAAGAAGCAGATTGTGAATAGCACAGACATGGTCTCAGGCATAGGGTGAGGGAAGGAGGGAACAGTGAGTGGGTTACCGGTTCCGTTCCTACCCTTCCTCTGTTGCTCAGTCTGAGAACTGGAAGAGGGTCTCTGGGTTATTGCTGTCAGTGGGGTTGCTGGGCTGCAGTGTCTTTGTGGGTGTGGTTTTGCCATGAGAATGGGAGGAGGAAGAATGTGAACTCTCACTGGAGCTGCTGCGTGTCTCAGTACTGGTGCTCGTTTGTTTCATCTTCCTTCTCTTAGCCAGAGGGGCCTTATCAACATTCTGAAGGCAGAAGCCCTCTCTCTTGTACTTGTTAAAGGCCTAGGGGAGAAAAAAACAGGGGACCCTTGTGAAGGTCAAAGTTTTTACATTTTCTTAGCAGTTACAAGTGATCATAGCAAGAAGACAGCTTTTGGTGGGTAACCATAGCTTCAAGTTGTTTGGGAAAATAATTCTTGAAGCCAGGCTATCCAAACCTCCTGGCATTGAACAGAAGTTGGAGGCTCTGTTTATATCAAACCAGCCAGGCAGACCAGTAGTCATGACTCTTAACAAGTCCTTCCAAGAAATCAGCTACATCCCAAATGAAATTCCTGGAGAAGATCAACAATCTAAGCCCTCTCTAGATTTTCTGGTTCTGTTTGAGAATTTTAAATCACAAAGTCCTGATAGGGTGTAGCCTGAGCCACAATGGGTCACTGTTCCTCCCTTTCAAGTTAATGGAATTTGGGGTTATCTTGGATACTTAAATGTATGCCAAGACACTTAGCCCTAGGAACCTCCCCTGGCTTCCTCCTCAGAGCCGCCTGCCTTTCCTGTTCTCAGCCTCCAGCCTGCCTGCATTCTGTTACTCCTCACAACCCTGTCCTGCACATCACCAAGAAGTTGTGGACCACCTGGTACAGGGTCTTACAGTTCCATCTGTCCACATCTCAACATATCCTAGTTTACTTTTAAAATTCATTTCCTCAAATGATGGGAGAAAAAGAGCTGAGTTTTCTCCTTTATCAAGATTTTCCCTTCTGAGGTCATTTTATTTCTCCATAACTCAGCTACTCCATATGCACATTATCTTAATTTATTTGCATCTGCTTGGCACAAGTATGTATAATCTATAGTTATTCCTACGTAATCTTAGCCTCTCAAGTATACATCTAACTGAATACCAACTACTTTACTTCAATAGTTCCAAATTTCTCTGGATGCATACTGCCTCTCTCTGCTCAGTCTGCAAACGCCTTCCTATGCCCTCAGTTTCTAGATTATCATGTACAGAACAGCTGTTGAATGATTACTTTGTTGCAGAATTTTCACCTGTACTTTAGTTCCTAACGTCTATGGTGTTTAAAGACAATGAAGTTGCTTATTTGAAAGAAACAAGCTCTATTGTGCACGTTGTTTTAATATGTATTGAACATTTTCAATTGTTCAAACGCCAGATTACTCTCCCAGTTAGCAAATTCATTCTAAACATCAAGCACGTATTTAGTGAATTAGCAGTGACTCTGATTCCCCCTGTACTTTCTGCTCATAAGAAGACAGTTCTCACACAGGTACAGAATATGGGGGTCTTCCATGGAAGGTGGTTCCCACACAGCTATATCTCTGGGGGTCTTTCAGAGAAGGTGGTTCTCACACAGGTACATCTATGGGGGCCTTCCATGGAAGGTGGTTCTCACACAGGTACATCTATGAGGCTCCTCCATGGAAGGGGGTTCTTACACAGGTATATCTATGAGGCTCCTCCATGGAAGGTGGGTCTCACACAGGTACATTTATGGGGGCTCTTCCATGGAAGGTAGTTCTCACACAGGTACATCTATGAGGCTCCTCCATGGAAGGCGGTTTTCACAGTTACATCTATGGGGCTCCTCCATGGAAGGTGGTTCTCACACAGGTACATCTATGGGGGCCTTCCATGGAAGGTGGTCCTCACACAGGTACATCTATGAGGCTCCTCCATGGAAGGTGGTTCTC